>NC_041385.1:756356878-756357742 GCF_002162155.2 Triticum dicoccoides
GCACCTCTAGACACAACAATTGACCGCTTGGATCTCTTAGCCATGTGCGGTGCCCCCCTCCACCATAATCCACCTCGATAATATCGTAGCGGTGCTTAGGTGAAGCCCTGTGTCGGTAGCAACATCAACACCGTCATCACGCCGTCATGCTGACGTAACTCTCCCTCAAAGCTCGGCTGGATCGGAGTTCGAGGGATGTCATCGAGCTGAACGTGTGCTAAACTCGGAGGTGCCGTACGTTCGGTACTTGGATCGGTCGGATCGTGAAGACGTACGACTAGATCAACCGCATTGTGCTAACGCTTCCGCTTTCGGTCTACGAGGGTACATGGACACACTCTCCCCTCTCGTTGCTATGCATCACCATGATCTTGCGTGTGTGTAGGAATTTTTTTAAATTACTATGTTCCCCATGTTGGGGAACGTAGCAGAAATTCAAAATTTTTCCTACGAATCACCAAGATCTATCTATGGAGAAACCAGCAACGAGTAGAAGGAGAGTGGAGAGTGCATCTACATACCCTTGTAGATCGCTAAGCGGAAGCGTTCAAGTGAACGGGGTTGATGGAGTCGTACTCGTCGTGATTCAAATCACCGATGATCAAGTGCCGAACGGACGACACCTCCGCGTTCAACACACGTACAGCCCGGTGACGTCTCCCACGCCTTGATCCAGCAAGGAGAGAGGGAGAGGTTGAGGAAGACTCCATCCAGCAGCAGCACAACGGCGTGGTGGTGATGGAGGAGCGTGGCAATCCTGCAGGGCTTCGCCAAGCACCTACGGGAGAGGAGGAGGAGAACTTGGGAGAGAGGGAGGGGCTGCACCAAAGGCATAAGGTGTGTTTGGGAGGCCCTCCTACCCCA
>NC_041385.1:756359028-756399525 GCF_002162155.2 Triticum dicoccoides
AACACCTTCAAGATCATGTCAAGGTATGTGCTCATTTGAAAGTACCATTAAGCGTTTTGATCTATCCTTATAGATCTTGATGCTCAATGCTCAAGTAGCTTAATCCAGGTTTTCTATTGAAAAACACATTTCAAATAACCCTATATGCTTTCCAGAAATTCTACATCATTTCTGATCATCAATATGTCAACAACATATACTCATCAGAAATTCTATAGTGCTCCCACTCACTTCTTTGGAAATACAAGTTTCTCATAAACTTTGTATAAATCCAAAATCTTTGATCATCTCATCAAAGCGTACATTCCAACTCCGAGATGCTTACTCCAGTCCTTAGAAGGATCGCTGGAGCTAGCATACCTTTTAGCATCCTTAGGATCGACAAAAACTTTCCGATTGTATTACATACAACCTTTCCTTACGAAAACTGGTAAGGAAACTCGTTTTGACATCCGTCTGCCAGATTTCATAAATGCAGCTAATGCTAACATGATTCCGACGGACTTAAGCATCGCTACGGATGAGAAAATCTCATCGTAGTCAACTCCTTGAACTTGTGAAAAACTCTTCGCCACAAGTCGAGTCTCATAGACGGTGACATTACCATCCACGTCCGTCTTCTTCTTAAAGATCCATTTATCTTAATGGCTTGCCGATCATCGGGCAAGTCCACCAAAGTCCATGGATCCGTTCTCGGATTTTATGGCCTCGAGCCATTTATCGGAATCCGGGCCCACCATCGCTTCTCCATAGCTCGTAGGTTCATTGTTGTCCAGCAACATGACTTCCAAGACATGATTACGTACCACTCTGAAGTAGTACGCATCCTTGTCATCCCACGAGGTTTGGTAGTGACTTGATCCGAAGTTTCATGATCAACATCATAAGCTTCCACTTCAATTGGTGTAGGTGCCACAGGAACAACTTCCTGTGCCCTGCCACACACTAGTTGAAGAGACGGTTCAATAACCTCATCAAGTCTCCACCATCCTCCCACTCAACTCTTTCGAGAGAAACCTTTCCTCGAGAAAGGACCCGATTCTAGAAACAATTCGTATTGCTTTCGGATCTGAATTAGGAGGTATACCCAACTGTTTTGGGTTTCCTATGAAGATGCATTTTATCCGCTTTGGGTTCGAGCTTATCAACCTGAAACTTTTTCATATAAGCGTCGCAGCCCCAAACTTTTAAGAAACGACAACTTAGGTTTCTCTAAACCATAATTCATACGGTGTCATCTCAACGGAATTACGCGGTGCCCTATTTAAAGTGAATGTGGCTGTCTCTAATGCCTAACCCATGAACGATAGTGGTAATTCGATAAGAGACATCATGGTATGCACCATATCCAATAGGGTGCAACTATGATGTTCGGACACACCATCACTATGGTGTTCCAGGCGGTATTAATTATGAAACATTTTCCACAATGTCTTAATTGTGTGCCAAAACTCGTAACTCAGATATTCATCTCTATGATCGTATCATAGACATTTTATCCTCTTGTCACAATGATCTTTCTACTTCACTCTGAAATTACTTGAACCATTCAATAATTCAGACTTGTTGTTCATCAAGTAAATATTCTCAACATCTACTCGAATCATCTGTGAAGTAAGAACATAACGATATTCACTGCATGCCTCAGCACTTATTGGACTGCACTCATCAAAATGTGTTACTTCCAACAAGTTGCTATCTTGTTCCATCCTATTGAAACCGAGGCTTTTCAGTCATCTTGCCTATGTGGTATGATTTGCATATCTCAAGTGATTCAAAATCAAGTGAGTCCGAACGGTCCATTTGCATGGAGTTTCTTCATGCATATACACCAATAGACATGGTTCGCATGTCTCAAACTTTTCAAAAACGAGTGAGTCCAAAGATCCATCAACATGGAGCTTCTTCATGCGTTTTATACCATTATGACTTACATGGCAGTGCCACAAGTAAGTGGTACTATCATTACTATCTTATATCTTTTGGCATGAAAATGTGTATCACTACGATCGAGATTCAATAAACCATTCAGGTTTAATACTAATCTTGATGGTAGAGGGAGCGTGCGATGTTTGATCACATCAAGCTTGGAAACACTTCCAACATATATCGTCAGCTCACCTTTAGCTAGTCTCCGTTTTATTCCGTAGCTTTTATTTCGAGTTACTAACACTTAGCAACCGAACCGGTATCTAATACCCTGGTGCTACTAGGAGTACTAGTAAAGTACACATTAACACAATGTATATCCAATATACTTCTATCGACCTTGCCTGCCTTCTCATCTACCAAGTATCTAGGGTAATCCTGCTCCAGTGGTTGTTCCCCTTATTACAGAAGCACTTAGTCTCGGGTTTGGGTTCAACCTTGGGTTTCTTCACTGGAGCAGCAGCTGATTTGCCGTTTCATGAAGTATCCCTTCTTGCCCTTGCCCTTCTTGAAACTAGTGGTTTCACCAACCATCAACAATTGATGCTCCTTCTTGATTTCTACTTTCGCGGTGTCAAACATCGTGAATACCTCAAGGATCATCTTATTTATCCCTGATATGTTATAGTTCATCACGAAGCTCTAGCAGCTCGGTGGCAATGACTTTGGGGAAACATCACTATCTCATCTGGAAGATTAACTCCCACTTGATTCAAGTGATTGTTGCACTCAGACAATCTGAGCACAAGCTCAACGATTGAGCTTTTCTCCCTTAGTTTGCAGGCTAAGAAAATCGCCGGAGGTCACATACCTCTTGACGTGGGCACGAGCCTGAAATCCCAATTTCAGCCCTCGAAACATCTCATATGTTCCGCGACATTTCGAAAACGTCTTTGGTGCCTCTACTTAAACCATTTAATTGAACTATCACGTAGTTATCAAAACGTGTATGTCCGATGTTCACAACATCGACAAATGACGTTTGGGGTTCAGCACACTAAGCGGTGCATTAAGGACATAAGCTTTCTACTGTCCGCATAATTGCTACTTTCAACTTTCAACTATATTTTCTCTAGGAACATATCTAAAACAGTAGAACTAAAGCGCGAGCTACGACATAATTTGCAAAAGGTCTTTTGACTATGTTCAAGATAATTAAGTTCATCTTATGAACTCCCACTCAGATAGACATCCCTCTGGTCATCTAAGTGATCACATGATCCGAGTCAACTAGGCCGTGTCCGATCATCACGTGAGACGGACTAGTCATCATCGGTGAACATCTTCATGTTGATCGTATCTACTATACGACTCATGCTCGACCTTTCGGTCTCCGTGTTCCGAGGCCATGTCTGCACATGCTAGGCTCGTCAAGTTAACCCTAAGTGTTTTCGCTGTGTAAAACTGTTTTACACCCGTTGTATGTGAATGTAAGAATCCATCACACCCGATCATCACGTGGTGCTTAGAAGCGACGAACTGTAGCAACGGTGCACAGTTAGGGGAGAACACTTCTTGAAATTGTTGTAAGGGATCATCTTATTTACTACCGTCATTCTAAGCAAACAAGATGCATAAACATGATAAACATCACATGCAATCAAATAGAGTAGTGACATGATATGGCCAATATCATATAGCTCCTTTGATCTTCATCTTCGGGGCTCCATGATCATCTTGTCACCGGCATGACACCATGATCTCCATCATCATGATCTCCATCATCGTGTCTTCATGAAGTTGTCACGCCAACGACTACTTCTACTTCTATGACTAACGCGTTTAGCAATAAAGTAAAGTAGTTTACATGGCGTTCTTCAATGACACGCAGGTCATACAATAAATAAAGACAACTCCTATGGCTCCTGCCGGTTGTCATACTCATTGACATGCAAGTCGTGAATCCTATTACAAGAACATGATCAATCTCATACATCACATATCATTCATCACATTCTTCTTGGCCATATCACATCACATAGCATACCCTGCAAAAACAAGTTAGACGTCCTCTAATTGTTCTTGCATGTTTTACGTGGCTGCTATGGGTTTCTAGCAAGAACGTTTCTTACCTACGCAAGACCACAACGTGATATGCCAATTGCTATTTACCCTTCATAAGGACCCTTTTCATCGAATCCGTTCCGACTAAAGTGGGAGAGACTGGCACCCGCTAGCCACCTTATGCACCAAGTGCATGTCAATCGGTGGAACCTGTCTCACGTAAGAGTACGTGTAAGGTCGGTCCGGGCCGCTTCATCCCACAATACCGTCGAAACAAGATTGGACTAGTAACGGTAAGCATATTGAACAACATCAACGCCCACAACTACTTTGTGTTCTACTCGTGCAAAGAATCTACGCAATAGACCTAGCTCATGATGCCACTGTTGGGGAACGTAGCAGAAATTCAAAATTTTTCCTACGAATCACCAAGATCTATCTATGGAGAGACCAGCAACGAGTAGAAGGAGAGTGGAGAGTGCATCTACATACCCTTGTAGATCGCTAAGCGGAAGCGTTCAAGTGAACGGGGTTGATGGAGTCGTACTCGTCGTGATTCAAATCACCGATGATCAAGTGCCGAACGGACGGCACCTCCGCGTTCAACACACGTACAGCCCGGTGACGTCTCCCACGCCTTGATCCAGCAAGGAGAGAGGGAGAGGTTGAGGAAGACTCCATCCAGCAGCAGCACAACGGCGTGGTGGTGATGGAGGAGCGTGGCAATCCTGCAGGGCTTCGCCAAGCACCTACGGGAGAGGAGGAGGAGAACTTGGGAGAGAGGGAGGGGCTGCACCAAAGGCATAAGGTGTGTTTGGGAGGCCCTCCTACCCCATTATATATAGGGATCCCAAGGGGGGGGGTGCGCCAGCCCCTAGGAGATCCAATCTCCAAGGGGGCGGCGGCCAGGGGAGGAGTCCTCCCCCCCCAAGGCACCTAGGAGGTGCCTTCCCCTGCTGGGACTCTTCCTTTAGGGTTTCCCCAGGCGCATGGGCCTCTTGGGGCTGGTGCCCTTGGCCCATGTAGGCTAAGGCGCACCCCCTACAGCCCATGTGGCCCCCCGGGGCAGGTGGCCCCACCCGGTGGGCCCCCGGGACCCTTCCGGTGGTCCCGGTACAATACCGATGACCCCGAAACTTGTCCCGATGGCCGAAACAGGACTTCCTATATATAAATCTTTACCTCCGGACCATTCCGGAACTCCTCGTGACGTCCGGGATCTCATCCGGGACTCCGAACAACATTCGGTTACCACATACAAGCTTCCTTTATAACCCTAGCGTCATCGAACCTTAAGTGTGTAGACCCTACGGGTTCGGGAGACATGCAGACATGACCGAGACGTTCTCCGGTCAATAACCAACAGCGGGATCTGGATACCCATGTTGGCTCCCACATGTTCCACGATGATCTCATCGGATGAACCACGATGTCAAGGACTCAATCGATCTCGTATACAATTCCCTTTGTCTAGCGGTATTTTACTTGCCCGAGATTCGATCGTCGGTATACCGATACCTTGTTCAATCTCGTTACCGGCAAGTCACTTTACTCGTTCCGTAACACATCATCCCGTGATCAACTCCTTGGTCACATTGCGCATATGATGATGTCCTACCGAGTGGGCCCAGAGATACCTCTCCGTTTACACGGAGTGACAAATCCCAGTCTCGATCCGCATAAAACAATAGATACTTTCGGAGATACCTGTAGTGCACCTTTATAGTCACCCAGTTACGTTGTGACGTTTGATACACTCAAAGCACTCCTACGGTATCCAGGAGTTACACGATCTCATGGTCAAAGGAAGAGATACTTGACATTGGCAAAGCTCTAGCAAACGAACTACACGATCTTTTGTGCTAGTCTTAGGATTGGGTCTTGTCCATCACATCATTCTCCTAATGATGTGATCCCGTTATCAACGACATCCAATGTCCATAGCCAGGAAACCATGACTATCTGTTGATCACAACGAGCTAGTCAACTAGAGGCTCACTAGGGATATACTGTGGTCTATGTATTCACACGTGTATTACGATTTCCGGATAATACAATTATAGCATGAATAAAAGACAATTATCATGAACAAGGAAATATAATAATAATACTTTTATTATTGCCTCTAGGGCATATTTCCAACACCCCAACATGCCCGTGTTCTGGCTCTCGGCAAACTCCTGTTTTCCGAAGAGGTGTACGCCGGGTGGCTTTTGCCGAGGGTGACACTCCACAAAGGCTTTGCCGGCGGTTTTTGGCCCTTTGCCGAGTGGCCGTGGCACTCGGCGTATCCCAGAATTCCAGTAGTGCATAGTGGCAGCAGGGAGCTTTCTGTTCAGTGTGTTGACATAGCGTTGTGTGATTGTAAAAAATGTTATTGGGGTACCTTAAAGTCGACCCTCAAACCGCCTGCAACCGTCCAGACCGCACGGTCCAGACGTGTTTTACCATCCAACACGGGCATGTATTGGTCCGCCGTCTGCCGACCAGTCTGGACGCATTTTCCCCCGCAAATTGGAAGCAAATCGGAGGCTTTGCCGGAGTCTGAACCGCTGGCACGTAGGATTCCACCCCCCCTCCGGTCGATTTGAAATCCTTCTCCCGGTCCCATTCTCTTCCACTCCGTCCCTGCCCCCCTTACTTTGCATCTGCGCCCTCCTCCTCCAACACCGCCATTGAACGTCTCGGGCTGCCACCCAAGCATTGCCGGACGTCCACCGTCACCACACCCACATGCCCACTCGCCTTATACTACGGCGTTGTCCACCCAGGATCCGTTCGCAGTCAGCTACCCTCCGCCCCCTGTCGACGACGTCCATGGCGGACACCACGCCTGACAGGTGTTCGGACAAATACTATTGAGCTTATTTTTGAAGTTTATATCATTTTTTAAAAGGATGCGGGGTACTCGAGCATAGACAATGATTTGTTGTGCGATGAGTGGTTGGCCATATCTACGGATTCTGTAGGGAGGAATAGAAAGAGGATCTTTTGGTAGTGCGTGCATGGTTCGTTTCATGCATGAAAGCACTTTGTGCCCCACGACGTCATCCATGAATGCAATGTGAAGTCGTTAGTGTATCGATGGTACACCATCGAGAACTCATTTACAAAGTTTTGTGGTGAGATTGATCGGCTGGAGGCAATGTAGCCATTGCACGTGGCAACCATGAAGATCATAAATTTTGCTTCTTCCTGCTTAATTTGTTGATTGATTCATCCTCAATGTTGCTCTACACATTGTGTATCCTATACGCGTTACCATGATGTACCACAGGGCAGAGGGCAAACCATTAACGCACACACATTGTTGGATGAAGCTCAAGGGACAGTATATGTAGGACAACATGATTCATCGATAAAAACTTGTTGAGCATTAGGTTAATCTCTTTGAATTTGAACTAAGTCTAGGTGAATTTGAACTATTGTTGTACTAACTTGCATGCTATGTATGGATGTTTTATGCTATTTTTATTCGAACTTTGATGAATTTCGTCGTGTTTGATGAAATCTGTCCGGTTAGTTGTAACACGTTTTGAAATATATGTGGATAACTTTGGATGGCCGGCTCCTGCATTCGTGTCCGCACGAATACGGGGTCCCCGTTTACGGATTAGCGTTGGAGATGCCCTTACATGATCTCTTAAGCTTTATCTATTAAAAATGCATATAATAGCAAAGGCTACGCCTTAGGCATTAGGGCATCTCCAATGGCGACCCTCTAACCATTCGCAACTGTCCAGACCGCATGGTCCAGACGTCTTTTGCCATCCAACACGGGCCTGTATCGGTCCGCAGGGCGGTTCAGACGTACTTGCCTGCATTCATGCCGCTATAGAGCGTGCCGCTCCACATTAAAGCTGACCCAAGGCGGTAGCGACCTCTCACTAGCTCCCCCATTGAAGCGACATGCCGGCCGAGGGTGCCGCCCGTGACGCGTCCCCGGTGTCCGCGCCTGTTCAATGCCGGAGACGTGTTACTGGACGGGACGGGAAGAATATCTACCACGCCCGTTCAATGCCGGGTCCGTCCTATGCTGCCATTAAGCAAGCTCATCGGTCGAGAAACACACTCCGGCGCCGCGCATTGGAGCACCCGGAGGCCCGGCCCCACCGGAATCAGCTATTTAAAGGCGGCCACTGTTGAAAAACGTAGTAGAAAACAAAAATTTCATACCAACGATCACCCAAGATCAATATGAAGATGCATAACAGGTTGGGATCATGATCCTTACCGTTACCGAGTTGCAGCAAAAGTAGAACGTGTTGGTGTAGATCGTATTTGGAGTCCCTCGAACCGTCGATGATGATCCCTCGTACTGCCCATGAACTGCCGACAAATATTTGGAATAATAATATGAGAACTAAAAGTAAAAAATATGTATGATTTTATTGTATTTAATTATTTTATAGTTGTAAGATATTGATGAAAAATAAATAGCATAATAAAGTGCAAATTATCGTGCATTTTTTGTATGTTGAGGTGGATTTTTCCTCTGCACAATTGTAGTTACGGTGCGCCCTTTTGTATGCATGTTTTTTTTGTGGATTTGTTTTTGTGCATGTTGCACGTTGAGGTATCATGGTTGTATCTTGTATGTTGAGAAAAATATGTTAATACTAGAAGCAAACTATTTAGATATACAAGATATATAGGAGAAGATAAGGTACGAAGTGTGAGATGAGATATATGGTATACATGTGCCCCTCTTTGTCCATTTGCGTCCATTTGCCTATGTGCTTGCATGCTATTCATTTGTAGGCATTCCAAGCTTTGGAGGCATTCAGGACCCAACATGACGGCAATCCTTCCACCTCTCCCATTGTTCAATGTCATCAAGGGGGAGGAGAAGTTCAAGACGCAATATGCCGCCTTCATGTCACGTGGGGGGAAGGAAGCCGTGGAGGAGGTTGGGGAGGGCGAAAAGCCACGGCCGCGGGGGAAGACCAACTCCAAGAAGGAGGACAAGCGCGATGCGACGTCAATTGCTTTGCTTGCAACCGTGGAGGGCATGATGAACAAGAAGGACACAAGGAAGGATAAGCGTCGGCAAGACAAGGAAGAGCAAATGAACGCCTTGATGGAGATCCAGAGGAGGAGGCTTGACTTCGAGGCAAAGAAGCAAGCCAAGATGCTCGAGATGGAAGCGGAGAAACAAGCCAAGATGCTCGAGATCGAGGCCGCCAATGTCAAGAGCAAGGCAAAAGAAGTGACGCTCGCTAGCATGATGACGGGGCTCGAGATCATGAAGGTGGACCTAAACACCGTGTCGTCGAGGAAGAGGCCATGGTTCGAGAAGATGCAGTCCGGCATGTTCAAATTTGACGACGAGTGATCTATGGCGGAGAGCGCCATCTTTTATTTTATGCCGGCAAGTGTGCTGGCATGACCACGGCCCGAGATGACGTGGTCGAATTTCCGTCCCTTTTTGTGTGTCGACGTGTGTGCCGGCTGCTCGCAAGTGGGCCAGTATGAACTGTGTGGTGGTTTTTTTGAGGCTGACATTGTATTCCAACCGCTGGCATGGTGCCGGCATGACTTTGGGCGATGGCATGGCCGCTGCCATATGATCGATAGCCGCCTTTTAAATTTTATGCGTGGACATCAAATGAATCACCGGCATTGAACGCTAGGCCGACCCAAATCAAAAAGAGAACGACGACCGATCTAAACAGACAAAAAATGAATAAAACGTGTATCCATTTGGGTCAGCGTGTTAGAGTTGCCTAATTATTTAGATATATAGGACAAGATAAGTCACGAGATGTGAGATGAGATTTGGTAGAAGAAATCCAATACAAGGGGTGTCAGTTTTTGCGCTATTCCAGCGAAGTGACTATTGGTGGACTGTGCTGTGGAAAACAGCCACCCTGCTTTTCCAAAAGGCTAGTCTACAGAATCGTTCGGTAGTGCGTTTGTTTCTTGTGTTCCTACAAAGCGAGAAAGGGACCTGACACAAAGTACCAAACGGAGCAGGGCTTGTACTATCAAGGTGTCGACGAAGCAGGGGCTGGACCAAGCAGACAGGACAGCGCCGGCCATTTGATTCCGGGAGACGAAGCTGTGGACGATGCAGTTGGAACAGTTTGACACGCAGGTACAGTAAAGATAAGAGGTAAGAAGGCACGTAGTGGTCGCGATTTGCATGTGCGATGTGCCATGGCCTTATCCTCCCTCCTGCTCCTCCTGCTTCTCGCCGCCGCCCATGGCGCGGCCCCTGCTCTTGGCCTCAAACGGAGCGACTTCCCGCCGGACTTCGTCTTCGGCGCCGCCACCTCCGCCTACCAGGTAACCGTGCATTTGTTTTGCTTGGTCAATTGGAGTAGCTGGCTTCTCTTGCTCTGCTTCTCGGGTTAATTTGCTCTGTTTCTTGGTGTAGTATGAGGGTGCCGTGGCTGAGGACGGCAGGAGCCCAAGCATCTGGGACGCCTTCACTCACGCTGGTAACTAATGAACTCAGGCTTGTTTGACAGCCATTCAGTTTTTTTCTCCTTTTTCATTGACAATTTCTTCTCTGTTTGATAGGGAAAATGCCAGACAAAAGCACGGGCGATATCGCTTCTGATGGATACCACAAGTACAAGGTAATCGCCGTCATAGTTTACATTGTTTCCCTCAGAAAAACCATGGTTGAATTGCTTCTACGTTTTTCCTTTGATCCCAGGAGAGAATAACACGTTATCCTTCTTGCTTCCCATTGAATTATACTGCATGAACAATTTTGTGGAAGGAAATTCAGGGCTGTTTGTTTTGGTTTACACTAATGACATCGCCTGATGTTTCAGGACGACGTCAAGCTCATGGCTGACACAAACTTAGAGGCTTACAGATTCTCCATCTCCTGGTCAAGGCTTGTTCCAAGTAAAAGCTTTCCACAATATTTCTCGTTGCGCGATACTATGAGTTTCTATGATAAAAATGGCTGATCTTTGGTTTAAAACTGAAATTTGCAGGGAGGGGGGCTGTGAATCCAAAGGGGTTAGAGTACTACAATAGCCTTATAAACGAGCTAGTGAAACATGGTAAGCTTATTTGTACAAGTCTATAAACTTTGTTGTACTGACAAGATATTTCATCTTTCAGAAGTACATGACAAGCCGTGGAAATCTATCGTAGTTGGCTAAAAGTTTTTGTTCTTTAATACTTCACTATCTAAACCCTACGGCCTTCTTGTTTCGTTAGGGATTCAAATCCATGTCATGCTTTACCATCTCGATTTCCCACAAGTTTTGGATGATGAGTATGGAGGATGGTTAAGCCCTAGAATTGTGTAAGATCCTGTGCCTTTTCCTTTGTGGATGAAATTGCTCCAAAGCTGAGAATAACTAACCTTTTTATAGAAATTGGATAAAGGAGTGCCCCCTGCAAAATGTTGTCAAAATAATTGTACCTACTTTCCGAGTGGTATTTCCTCATCGATGGCACTGCAAAATGCAGGGAGGATTTCACAACATTTGCAGATGTGTGCTTCAGAGAGTTTGGAGACAGGGTTTCGTACTGGACCACGATAGACGAACCTAATGTCGGCCCAATCGGATCTTACGATAGTGGAATATTTGCACCTGGACGTTGTTCCAATCCTTTTGGAACAACAAAATGCACCATTGGGAACTCAACCGTGGAACCATACATAGCAGCTCATAACATGATATTGGCACATGCATCAGCTACTAGACTTTACAGAGAACAATATCAAGTGAGTTATCGTGTGCCCAAAATTAACAATAACTCCTTTTGCCAGAACATTCGCCAACTTTTTATCAACGAGTAATGTATTAAGATTTAAGTTTTCATCTAATACTAATTCAGAAACATCAGTATTATCAAATCAATAAAGAAAATGGTATTTGCTAACATTACAATTTTGATGGTGTCTTCATGATTGCAATTTTTCCGTACAAGATTTCCCAATTTTTAGACAAAAGATCTCATGAATTACACAAACAGACTTATCTTAAAGGTTCAAAGAAACAAAAACAAACTTATTTTAGTTCAGCAGAATGCGAGAATCTGTGTTGTCATAAAAATTGTCTTGTGTGTAGGCTGTGCAAAATGGAGTCGTTGGCATAAATGTTTACTCATTTTGGACTTATCCTTTGACAAATTCTACTGTGGATTTAGAAGCAACTAAAAGATATCAAGACTTCATGTTTGGCTGGTGTGTTATTTAGCCTCTCAGCTTTGCTTCTGGATTCTGCAATGAATGTGAGGCAAACATGGAGCTAAGCAACCAACTTTTGTTGTTATATAGGACACTAGGACCTTTGGTATTTGGAGATTACCCGCAAGTGATGAAGAAGAATGTTGGTTCTCGCCTCCCATCCTTCACAAAATCCCAATCTGAATTTGTTAAGGGTGCTATTGATTTCATAGGAATAAATCATTACTATTCTGTCTATGTGAACGATCGCCCTTTAAAGGAAGGTGTTCGTGACTATGCAGCAGACATGTCAGTTTACCAGAGAGGTAAGCATATTTTGTATCTGCATCAGCGTATTGCTGTATTGTTCATCAGTTCAGTGGGAATTTGATTCATTAAACATATATATTGACCAAATAGTCTGTCGAAGCTTTCGAAACATATACTTATAGGATATATGCTTCCGTGATGCAGGTTCTAGAACAGACCCAGCAACTAGCGAGGTAAACGTTTCCACTATGTTTGTCAAAGATGCCACTCGCTTCAGCTGTTTTGGACATGAAGTAGTTGAACTGGGAATTATGTTTCATGCAACTTTTTTCTCTCAAGTGCAGTACGTCCCAACGGTTTATCCAGACGACCCACAAGGATTACAATGTGTGTTGCAGTACCTGACAGAAGCCTATGGGAGCCTCCCCATTTATGTCCAAGAGAATGGCAAGTCGATCTACATTCTGGGCACAACGATCTGCAAACTGTTGTTGATTCAGTTTTCATCTAAAATTAATTGATACGGTAAATTTGATGAAGTTTGGCCATGATCTCTCTTCAGGCAAGGCATCCGCGAATGACACTCTCGATGACACCGACAGGGTGGAATACTTGAAGGCCTACATAGGGAGCACATTGGATGCATTAAGGTTAGCCATTCAAACAAATTCCACCAAGAATTTTCGTGAAACCTTCAGAGTTCAGTTACCATGGTGCAGTTTTTCCTCTGCAGAAATGGAGCCAATGTGAAAGGTTACTTCGCGTGGAACTTCCTGGACATATTCAAGTTCCTAGCAGGATACAAGATAGGGTTCGGCATGTATCGTGTCGACTTCGACGATGAAGCGCGGCCACGAGAAGCCAGGCTCTCTGCTCGCTGGTACTCCAGGTTTCTGAAAAATAATGGCATTAGTGCTCAGAGTGAGGTCGACGATACAGGACACCATGCTCAACAGTGAGTTGTATAGTCAGATGCACTGAGTTTGTGCGTGACCTTATCTTAGGTATATATGGGAAATGATAAATTTATCCTGGGTGAAAGAATGCTACTTGAGAGAATGCCTTTCACCGAGAAGCTCTTCCACTCATTTTATTAGCAATCAAACCTCTTCCCTTCAACTCGTACCGAAGGCTATGTCCCAGTAAGCATTTCCTCTATTTCCTTGTTTCCCACCTCTGACCTTCCACTATGACATGACCAGTCCACTAATAATTCAGGTATCTCTGAAAAGTAAGACCGTCCTCTTCCCTTCGTCAATAGAAGAACTCCAACCATGCTTTCTTGAAATAGCAGTTATTGTCTTCCTGGTCATCTTTCGACGAGTGACTCTTGGTTGCGGGGCCAGGGAGGGGACCTACTATCTACTTAACCACTAGGCAAAGAGGAAGGAGCCAGGAAGCGGGCGTTTAGTGAGGAAGAGACAAAAAAGCATTTCGTCGATAAAGATGAGTGCTTTCGATCGGCTTATTTCACTAAAGCTGCGAGGTTCTTTGATCGAATCAGCTCTTTGCGTTTACTTTCATCCCATCCCACTCTCTTTCTTCTTTCATTTTAAGAAAAAAGAAGGAATTTTAAAATCCTTCTTATCCTTCTATACAACCCAATCATGTAGTCTAGCTCTACTTTATAACGATATATCTAGCTTTTAGTTTTGTTGAACTGCGCTTATCTCAGGAAATGAGGATAACTTAACGGAGCCCAAACTCATTTGAAATAGGTTTTCTAGCCTTTGGCTTAAATAAAAGATTCAGCTAACTTGTGAGATAGAGCTGTCTTCCTGGCTGGAACAGGATGGTACCTTATGACTTCAACCGGAAATGGCTTGCATGGATCCAAAAAAAACTCAAACCAACTATTCAACAATTAGTGGGACCTAGAATGAAACTACCATTGTCTCCCCATACTCATCTACATCAACCACCGGCTACAGAGGGAGCTAGCCTGGAAAGAAAAGGAAATGAATGGAGGGTATAAGTATTTCACTGGTAAAATTCCTTCATTAAAGACACACTCAAAAATAGTTTGTTTCAAAGAAAAGGAAATACCACTGAAGAAGATCTTACTTTTTTGGCATTAACTAAAAGCCCAGATACTCTGTTAAAATGAGTCATGATACTAGTAAGCTCTTGGATAGAATTCAGATCACCGCCGCTGAAAAAAAAGATCATCTGCAAAGCACAGATGGTTGAGTCTGAGCCTCAACCAGCCTTTGTGAAAAAACTAGATTGCAGCTGATTTTTATGCTTAAAAGCCCTATATTAGAGTTACGACCGTCCACCAATAGAATAGAGACAGCGAAAGAAAGGGACAATATATTGGAATCTAAAGCCAGGGAGCTTCTAAATAGCCGGGGAATTAGCCTGGATGATGATGAAGACATCTCCCGGGTAGCAGATCTTATTTTATATGGGAAAAGGCACGATCAAGTCAACTATGCGATCCGGGCCTTAAACCGTGTAACCTCCAAAACCTGGAAGGACTTCCTGGATGAATTAAGAAAGTTGAGTGGGCCGTTTAGTTTATATAGATGAAATAGAATATATAAAAAGTTTGATCTATTCTGTTGAAATAGAATACCCTAAGAAAGTTTTCTAAACGTGGGCCACCATTTGTATTCTGACGAAATGCTATCACCCAGAAAACAGAGGAGCTGTTGCAAAATGCTGTAATCAGGCCCAGTACAAGCCCCAAAGCAGCTCTGGTGTTGAAGAAAGATGGAACTTGGAGAATGTGTTTCGACTATCGAAAACTAAATGCAGCAACTATGTTTTCCAAATACCCCATTCCTATCATAGAAGACGGCACTTTTGGATGAGGTGTGAACTAAGATAGATTTGAGGGCTGGTTATCACCAAATAAGAATGAAAGGAAGAGGATATATACAAAACAGCCTGAAGGACCGGCTTTTTGAATTCAAGGTGATGCCCCGACAACCTTTCAACAACTCATGAATAGTGTTTTTAAAGAGATATGTTGGAAAGGGGTATTGGTCTTTTTCGATGAAATTCTGGTGTACAGTTCTACCATGGTGGAGCATCTCAAGTTGCTAGAGGAAGTGTTCCGGCAGAACAAACTTTTTGTGGGTGAGCCAAATTTCATAAAGGAAATACATTATTTATGAAATTGGGGTATCTAGTGATACAAACAAGGTAGAGGGCATGACATCTTGGCCAGAACCAGCCAATGCCAGAGAACTCCGAGGGTTGCAGGGGTTATTACAAGAGGTTTGTATCGGGGTATGGAGCTATCAGCAGGCCTTTAACTGAGTTGTTAAAGAAAGGTGTGGAGAAGAAGCCAGAAAAGAATTTCTCAAGCTCAAAAGTTCTATGGTATGGTGATGCCTTTGAACGTGAACTGGGAGAGCGGCTCAAAAGAGTTGGGACAGACTAGAAGCT
This sequence comes from Triticum dicoccoides, assembly GCF_002162155.2. Taxonomy (NCBI): domain Eukaryota; kingdom Viridiplantae; phylum Streptophyta; class Magnoliopsida; order Poales; family Poaceae; genus Triticum; species Triticum dicoccoides. The sequence continues at coordinate 756,374,768 of NC_041385.1, forward strand.
TTGTAGTTTATGTTCTTTAAAAAGATAATAGCAATCTTGACTTACATCCGGTCAAGATCCCCGTGAAGGAATGCTGATTGAACATCGAGCTGATAAAAAGGGAGTACCATACCAAAGATACTCCATTAAAGGAAAGGTATGCTTGTTTGGTTTCTTTGGTCCGAGAACACACACCGCAAACTCTCACAGTCGATGAGGAAACATTAGTCAAACTACATTTCAGTAATCCGTCTGGCCTTAACCTCTACGCAAGGACATCTTATGTATAGACCCATGATTAGGTAACTACTTCTTATTTTATTCGGAGTATCCAATGGAAAGTGGGGCTCTATCTACAGGTCATGGGTACCTGGGCACTAGAAAGGTTACCGAACCAGGGTTAAGTGAGGCTGTTCAAACTTCACGGCCTTCACTATCGGATGTATATGAGTAAAATTAGACATCAGTATCACAACGTAGCGTTATCCAGATCTGATCCAGGCAATTTTGGGAAGGACTCAGCATTCTCCCACAAAAGGCCAGGCCTTGAGTTTCTAGCCGACTCATATAAGTCAGGATGTCAATTTTTTTAGGTGACGTATCTTTCTATCTGATGTTCTCCGTGGTCTCAAAGGATGATCAGTCGGATAGCGACATTGATAAATAAAAAAGAAGAAGTTTACATGCCGGGTGCATACTTTAGTGCCACTAATTAGCGACTTTTTTTGCCCTTTACCTACACCATGTAGACCGGAGGATTACGCAGAATCCCATTGGCGAGTTTCAGACAGCTAGGTTATTCAAGAAACTTGGAATACCAACTCCAATGCTTGGCTTGCTGAATCAGCATATGGATTACTTCATTGAATTTCTCGGCCCGAGCTCTTGTGATTGGTCCACTTGGCAGGTGGAGTGGATCCTTAGCAGGTTCATGTGTTCCTTGTTTACGTAGCTCTTCTGTTGGATCACGTAGCCCCTCCATTGGATTACGTTGCTCTGCCCTTGGATTACTTGCGTCATTTCTGGGTTTACTTGGCTGCTTCGCAACATGTTGGTTACTTGATCCTTCGCTTTGTTTACTTGGGAGCCCAATACTTATTGGTTGGGAAAATTACCTTCAAAGGAAAATGCTCCTCCCACTGGACCGAAAAACCCATATATTCCCATGGGAATGGGTGGTGCTGAACAAGCAGGCAGGCCCAACGTTGTTTATCTTTACTGCAATCCTGGTTAGGTAAAAGGAATTCCGCAGCAACGGGTACGTGATTAGTTACAACCAACGAAAAGACTTATTGAAATAATAGGGAATTTCCTCATCCAGTCTACTCCTAGGACTACATCATATGCTCCCAACTCCATGGCCAACAAATCAAACTTCAATTGATATACTTGCATCTCCCACTGTACACCAGAACACATCCCATACAATCGGCCCGAAGAGCATCAATGAGCAAGCCTACTAAATAGGCATAGAGATACATTAGCCGAGTTTGCTTACAACAACTGCTATCACTCTAGCATCGGAATGGCACCTTTCGAAGCACTCTACGGGAACCTTTGTCGTACCCCGATTTGTTGGGGTTGGCACGTACCGACCGTAGCTCCTTAATAATAAAAGGGATATTATTTTCTCTAAGGTGATAGGACTAATACAACCTCCATTAGCATGCCTCGGCAAAGCTTATTATGATATATTGTTAATGAAAATGTCAAAGTAGCACTCCCTTTCCTCTACTCGCCCCGGGCGCCACCGCTAACCACTATTATCATATATAACTAGATCACGTACAGAGTTTATTACACTTATAATTAGATCATGTACGCAGTTTACACTAGAATAAATCTACGGTTCTGTTCAGTATGAGCAATAGAAGTAGATGGACTTAGAGTAGAAACTTATGACTAGGTCCTATGACCAGAGTTATGTGGATGACTGTACAAGAAGGATACCATAAATGGGCGGCGTTTTTCGACCCTGGAAGAACAAACTGACAACATCCGCTCCATCTTTGAGTGGGATCTGGATGGTATCGAACTAGACCTGCGAACGCGACGGATTGAGAAGTATCTAAATCAAATCCATAATCCTAATAGCCGCTTTTGGCTACTCGTAGTTGATCAACTAACCAAACTTTTCCCCTGAATAAAAAAAGCAAGTGTAGGTAGTAAGTATCTAATCTAATATGTCCACGAACTCAGTAGAATCTCTGAAACCCACCTTAATCCATTTTATAAGGAATCTGTCTCCTTCCGTAATCCATTCCTCCATCCCACACTCTTCTTATAGTTATGATTGAATCTGAATCAAAAGAAATATATACTATACCGAAGATAAAGAGAAGACATCAGGGAGCGGAGAGAGAAGAGAGCGGTTGTTGGAACAGCAAGCCCTACTTCCTTCACTGGGACACTGGCACCAAACAAAACAAAACTAGAATTCCCGAACAACAAGTCCTGCCCCTTCCTCCCGGATCTGCACGTTGAACAAACAAAGACACCCCCCCTCATCCAAAAAAAACAAGTATTATTTCTCAGCTGGCAACAAAGAAACGCCTAGCAGAAGAAAGTAGTTATTCTTGCATCTCTGCTACTAGGAAAGTAAGTCATTGACAAAGGACCCAACCCTTCTGAATTCGCTGAGCGAGACCTAAGATCGGAATGAACAGCAGTCGAAACCCTGAGCCCATCGTGTCTGCCATCTATGCAATGGCTCTACTTGAGATTCTATAGGGAGAGCAGTCGCTAACCTTTCCTTCGATTAATCACGAGAAATTTGCGAATCGAATCCGTTGTCATTAGAGTGATCAACTATATACGCTAATTATTCAAACAGATGCTCTCCGGTGGAAATGAACCACGAGAGACTAAGCCCCGCCGATAGCAGTAGAAGCGTTAGCCACCGAGTGATTTTTTAATTGACACCCACTAGTGGTCAGTTTCTACTTCCAAGTTGACTGGACCAGGTACCACATTTACCATCGGATATGCTTATCCGACGAGGTCCCTCGAGTCATCTCTGCCACTTGGAATTGCTTATGAGCTGTTCTTAAATGCTCTTCATGGTATGAAATTGCCTACCTTCCTTAAGTCTTGCTTTCCCGAGAGCCCTCATTTCATAAAATTCCACTGGCCAGTTAATTCATTATGCTTATTTTTCAATGAAAGTTGCATCCGAACATGTTTCTCAACACGACAAAGAAAGCCATATTGAGTTGTTAGAGAAATGAAGTTATAGCCAAAATAGTGTACCATCACATGGTTTTGATACTAAGCAGGAAAGTATAGGAGTGCAATGAGGAAAGGCAGATAAACACATCGCCTCGTTTAATACTTTCAAAGCATCAGTTGAATGACTATTCTGCTCCATTCGGAAATACGCAAAAGTATGTCCCTTATTTGAGATCTCTTAAGATCAACTATTTTCTAATATGATAAAGGTGGACGCTGTACTTGTCTGAAAATAGAAACTATGATGATTCACATTACTGGCTTGCTGTCCTTTGGCGGGAAAGCTAACAGGTGAACTTTCTCAACATAAAGTGGAAGGAAAGTGTAGTAGAGATATTACTCGCTGTCCGAGAAGATCTACTTGAGACCTCTGAACCAACTTCATTCCACAGGAACGAAAGCTGAATGAAAGTACTCAAGCTTCAAACTCCTTGCTAACCGATAAAAGGAATCAAGCTTCAAGGACTATATGACTAGCTCTTCCACATCATCACCACCATTCATAAGGCTTTCAAGGAATATTGAGATATCTATAGAAAAGAGAAACAAACATTCTCAGTTGGTCCACTATTAGCGAGGCCTAAAGTCTTCACTTCATCAGTCTAGGAATAACACTAAAGTAGCACCCCTCACTACATTCTTGTTCACTGAACATAGATCTCTAAAGAACAGTGCACTCGTACACGATATGATCTGTCGTCATGACCCATAAACTGAGCTTCTCACTAATCGAAATGGTCCTCTCAGCATGTTTCAAGGGAAGCAAGAGATCGTTTTCTCAGGATATTAGTCACCCCTCCCAATAGTATTCCTTAACTCATGAATTGATACACTTGTTCATTCTCTTTCTATTTCCACTGGTTTCTTTTGTTCACTTGCAATGCGGCATTTGAATCCATTTTACTCCACTTCTCTCTCTTTTCTTCCTGATGAGGGTGATGTACTCCGGGTACCTGATCATCATGACTGGAATTCCAGAGGATACCTTGAGTACTCGTTACTTCGAGGTCAAATGGTGCAATGGTATTCATCCAAAATAGGAAACTGGTAGCGACTTGCATTTGATGGACTCTTCCTTCCTGTAGGAATAGGGGAGAGTGGTAACGTGAGCCACCTTTCCTTTATACAGCAGTAATAGCACATGCAAGTTCCTAGGGTCTATATAGCTAGTCAAGGATCATAAAACAATTAGCAAATCATCATGTGGATGATGTAAACTAGCCTTAAAAAGTGAAAGAAGCCCTCATACCCACTCCTCTTTCCCCACCAAACCAACAAGTAGTAGGTTGGTGGGCCTCGGTATCTCTATTTGCTAAGATGGATACCTACACCACTCAATAGTTCCAATTCATTGTTTTTTATCCCATAGGAAAGAAAATGCTTCCAGCAATTTTTTCCTTTCCTCCTCCGTCATACGACGGTCTTCACAACCTTCCACCGGAGGCTTTTCTCTGTTTTCCTCCTCCGTCATACGACAGTCTTCACAACCTTCCACCGGAGGCTTTTCTTTGTTTTCCTCCTCCATCATACGACGGTCTTCACAACCTTCCACCGGAGGCTTTTCTGTGTTTTCCTCCTCTTTAGCCATTGCTGCTTTAATCATATATTTGATCTTCTTTAGGGGCAATTTAAACATGTTCGCATCCCGCGGGAAGCGGAAAGCCAGAAAGAGAATTTCCTCCGGTTTAAGAACCAAAAGGAGTTTATCCAGATTTGGTACCAAACCCGGGAAAAACCCTAAATGTTGTCTTAAAAACGCTATATAAGCAAGGTTATAGGAATCAATAGATTCCCCTCCCTCCGCTTCGGAGGAGCAGCTTCTTCTATGGCTATGGCCAAAAGGAGAAAAGGATCCGGTGCGATGAGTCTCATCCGTGTAATATTTTGGAATTCCTCTTCCAACTCGTCCCGGAATGGGCGTTATGGCAAAGAACAAGAATAAAAAGACAGAAGGAATTTGTCCAATAGTAACAAATGGTGCCTCCACAGGTTGACATCCGATCCAACCTAGTAGTAAGCAATCCGCTAAAAGCAACCAAAATATTCCTTGGTGAATCGGTCGAAAACTTGAACTACGCACATATATTTCTTTAAAAAAGGTAAAGCCAAGAGAGATATAAAAACTGGTGCTATTGCGGCTACACCTCCCGCTTTGTCAGGTATACTGCGAAGAATGGCATGGATTGGTAGGAAATACCATTCCGGCACAATATGAGGCGGGGTGGGCATCGGATTAGCAGGTATATAATTGTCGGGATGCCCCAAAACATTAGGAGCAAAAAAATCCAAATGGAAAAAAAGATAGCAGAAGCTACCCGACCTACAAGATCCTTTACATAAAAATAAGGGTAAGAAGCAATTTTATCCATCTCAGAATGTACACCCAATGGATTATTTTGTCCATATTGATGCAATGCGGCCAGATGAAGAAGACTGGCGCCTACTAAAATAAGGGAGAGTAAATGATGAAGACTAAAAAAAACGATTTAAGGTGGCATTGTCCACGGAGAAACCACCCCAAAGCCAATTCACTATGGTATCTCCTACTACAGGTATGGCGCTAGCTAAGCTTGTAATTACTATTGCTCCCCAAAAGCTCATCTGACCCCAAGGTGGTATGTATCCTATAAAAGCTGTCACAATCATTAATAGGAATATGACAACTCCGAGACACCGAACAAATTCCCTAGGACTTCTATAACTCGCATGATATAGACCACGAAAAATATGAAGGTGAACCACAATGAGAAACATACTTTCCCCATTAGCATGCATATAACAGAGCAACCAGCCCCCTTCAACATCTCTCAGAATGTGTTCTACGCTGTTGAAAGCTAGATCCACATGAGGTGTGTGATGCATAGCTAAAAAACGCCAGTCACTATCTGAATGACTAAACAAATACCTGCTAATGAACCAAACCCCCACCAATAACTAAGATTGCTCGGGGTTGGATAATCTATCAAATGCTGGTTAAGTGTGGAGTATATAGATTGTTTAAGAAGAGAGAATCATTGGTTCCTTATAGTCATTTCTCTTTTCTATCATTACAACTCCTGTTCCCCCTTATTTACCCCCTTGCCTTGATGGAAATTGGCTTCGCTGCGCCCTGGATAATCAAAAAGCTGCGTGAGAAGATTCATCCCATTTTGGCGAGAGGGAGGCAGCGAATCACCTGGGCTACAAATTTGTCGGTTAGTTGATTCTCGAAATAAGGTCATTCAGAAAAAAAACTGCCGCTTTCTCTGCCGGTTTCTTAAGGCTTCAAACGAACAACTAGTCATTAAGAAACGCATGAAATCCAAGTCTATTTTTGACCTTTCATGAAGAAGTTTTGTCTGCACGCAAACTACCTAGCCCTTTTCAAAAGAACGTCGATTTCCATCTCAACACAGAAAGAACTCAAAATAAATGAAAGCAATATTGTTGTCCTATTACTCTTTTGTCCTTGTGGAGCTTTGGAAAGGAGAGAATTTGAATAAAGTAACTCTCGGAAACTCTTATTGGACGAGAGAGAGTCAATATGATATTGGCGTGGGTTCTACCAACTAAATGAAGAAGTTTTTGATTGGATAAACATCGTATAATGATAGACGCTTCTTCGGCACACATGGAGACATACCTCCCGTAGCTGACCCCTGAATTCAAGGATACTGCCGGCTTTGTTACTAACTGATAGAAACCCCTTAATACAATGTTCGTTTTTCATAAATGACATAAGGTAGGTAGACCCGGTCTTGTGCTCGTCCGGTTAAGTGGCACATTGTGCTAAGTGCTCGAACCGTTGGCTGATCTCAGTTGTATCACCTCATACAAATTAGTTAAGCGAGAAAACAAATGGCTACATAGGAGCTCTATGGTGGACCACCAGCAGGAAGATTGAATGGCTTAGCGCATCCTGCGCCTACTGGACCTGACTTCGTAGGATACTATGATAGACTAGTCGAATGGCAATGGCCTAGTGGTTGTATCTGCTTGCCGATTCCTATTAAGAATAAGAGAGTGACAAATGAGATGGAGATCTTGGCTATCATCAAACCATCCTCCCTCCGCTTATCTCTTTCCTTTCTATATGATAAGTCTACTCGCGCCTCAAGGGCCGGTCATTTACGCTCTCCACTGCATGAACAACATTCCCAACTAGATCTGTACGGCTTCCGTTGTCTCCTTTTCGATTCCCGACTCTAACTCACAGGTATCCATAAGAGCGACCAACCCTGAATGCTTAAACCTATCAATCCTCTCCTAAATTTCTTTCTTTTTGTCGTTGGGCAAGGAGCAATCCATTCAGCACTTTCCGATGGGGACCAAAAGCCACTGGGCTACCAAGAAGTCAGATTCAGTTTAGTCCCGTTTTCAAGATCCGGTTCAGTGTTTGGGGATGGCTTGGTCCAAGCCCACATCCATAGTAGATGGACTTGAGCAGGCAAGTATGCCACCTACTGATATGATTGATTATGACAATTATGATATGGACTGGACGGTTGTGCAACCAATTGTACTGACTCGCTTACCCCCGAGAACACCTAAGACATGGGGGTTATTTACGCGAGTAAGCCTAGCAAGGACCAAGATCTCAATCTAGCCTAGTTGGGGCTTTAGAGTCACATGACACAGTACCAAGAACGGGAGAACCAGTAACAATTGATACGGATTTCCAACCAACGGATCTTCTTACCTTTGGACCGGAACCTTTAGCTGTTTCCTACTTGGTCTACAGCTTGGTTTGAAATAAGGGAGCCATACCGTGTGGTTGAAGCAGAGTACCGTTTTGCAGTGGATAGGGCACTATCTCTATTCGTAGCAGCATTGCGTATTGCTCTCACTAGGAAAGGGGGACATAACCCCTACTATAGAGCAAGAATGGAAGGGAATGAGCACGGCTGCTTCTCCCCCACACTTCTTTATTTCTCCGTGGCCCTATTTAGTTAGTACTTTCGAGTTAAGAGCGAGAAAACGAACTATTTCATTTAATAAAAAAAGTGCAACGGCTTTAGGGTGAAAAGGCCATGAGGATGGCTATGTCTTTGAAGCTCCTTTATCTACCATAGATAGAATGGAAGAGTTTTTTCTCACTGTTGTTTCTGATGTAGGAGTTGGGGATGGAATGATTGATTCAAGCTCTGGTGGTACTAATCATGTCTCTGGGAGTAAACCAACTGGAGCGGCAAGGGAACATGTAGTACTGGAGAGGGGATCTCATAGCAATACTGATTCAAGTAATTTCAGAGTTACCAGAGATGCAATTGGTTTAGAAATATGTACTAGAAAATGGTAAACTAATACTGACTATTCTCTGTGGATATCTGGTTGGACACCAAGCATTTTGACCCCTATTTGAATGCAGAGTCAGAGTATAGACAGCTAAACAATGTTGTAATATATTTATCTACCAAATTAGAGTGCACAGTCATTTTTCTATTGTTGTTCCCAGAAATTTAGTTCACTAGGGAACACCTTACAGGTTGGTCATGGGTATGGGTATGCGCCATACCCCTCAGTATGGAGTACATTGGGTCAGGATTGGATAGAAAGAGTTGTCGGTAGCCGGCATTAGGTAAAAGGAAAAGCTCTATAAAAGCGAAGAAATGAAATTGAAGGCCGATTGTAAAGTTGGGGCGGATTTTGAGTCGACCAGTTCGCTGAGGGCAAGATTGGAAAGAGTGGTAGATGATATCAGGTCCGTATGAAGCGAGGCGTGCGAAAAGAAATAGCAACGGGAAGAAGATGATTTTAATGGTAAGGTATCTTTATCTTGAGACGAATCGCGCGAGATTCCAGATGATGCGGAGCAAAGCGGAACCAATTGTATGGGCACAAGAGGAAAATAACTAGTTCTCTGAATTTTGCTCATGCGAACGAGAAGAGAATTGCGGAGGAGAATAGAGCTCAGCAGAATAAGGTGAGGGAAAAAATTATGATGGACTCTCAAATTGTGGTGACTACACTCAGGTAGGCCACGTCGCCTCAATACTGCTACCCGTTGGATGCATCAAATTGGTTTCGCAGATCTCGCCTCACACTTGCTTAGAGGTCATGTACTTTCTCTTCTCTTGCTCTTGCGGCGGACACAGTGATTCTCCGTTCTCTGGTTGATGGCTTCCAAAAGTCAATTCCAGAAAGAGCCATTTGATCCCCATCAAAGTCTGCATTGAAACCCTTACACACTAATATACTTGATACTTGATCTATTTCACCGTACTTCTACTTCTTGACATTAAGAAAGTTTAAAACAAGGTCCTTCAAGAAGAAAGGAAGCACATGCTTGAGACCATTACGATTCCTGTTAGTGATGGTGCACTTGCAGCTAACGTTAGCTGTATTCAGTCTCTGGGTGGTCTACCTGTTGCTGCATCATAACCGGCTGACTCCTCTATGCTGGTTTATACCTGCATTCCAATCCTGTTTGATTTAGAGAGAAATCTCAATCCAGCCTCAATATTTTGGATTGATCAGACCGCCTATTGTAGAAGAGATTGCTTGCTAAAAATAGTACTGCATTTGTGCTTAAGAAAAGGCTTTCTTGTCCGGGGTCTATATCCACTTTTAATACACCACGCACCCCACTACCAAAAACTTCTCTTTCAATTCTAAACAAAGAGAAAGCTCAGGCGGCTGCTCAACGAGGAGGTTCATGCTCGTTAACTTACACTTACTTTTAGCACTTCTCTACCAGTTCTCTCTCATAGATAAGAATATCCTGCTCTTAGCACCGGTTTTCACTTCATGTAGCAGCTTCTCCTTCTTTTGTCTACTCAAACACTTTATCCATGAGAACCAAGTTTTGATCAATGAAATATTCAAAAAGTAAGAGCTACTCTATTAATCTACATAACTTGTCTCCGGCCACCATGTTTTCTCCGAAGGGTGAAGGCGGATTCTCTGAACTTAAAATAAGGGCGAAGGATACATACAATATGCCGGGTCTAAAGTGAAGTAGGACAAACACGGGAAATCTGAGAAAAACTTAGAGAGTCTCCATAATCTAGACTTCTCGGTTTCTTAATCGGTGTCTATCTTACTAAGATACTGGTGCAACTTAAGGTGCTGGTGCTCCACCCCGCTCTAAGAAGTATGACTGTGATTTGCCAATACCCAAATGGGTAGTGTACTGCTCGCTCCCCTTCTTCTTAATTCAGACTTGTTTGCGCACACAACCTTCCTATAACTTTCTGACCTGGATCCAACCAAAGAAGGAAGATGTATGGCCTCCCTCGAACAAAGGAAGGAAGTATGGGAGTTTACCGGTAGGCAATGACCACAGCCGAAGTAAAGTGCTCAGCTCAAAGAAAGAAGGTGGTGGGGGCTTCGAAGAGTGAATAAGTTCGTTCGCAGTGATGTGTAATCTCTTCAAATCGAGAGAAGAGGTGTCAAAAAGAAATGCTTTTAGGTAGGCTTACTTGCTTAGTATGTTTTTTTATACAATTAAAGACCAAGGTCGTAGGGATAGCAATTCTGGACCATAGGCATAGCAGCACATAGGTATTCTCTCTTCTTTCTCAATTCAGGGAGGACACTATCTTAATTCTTGTGAAAAGGCAGAAGCAAGTGAAAGGGCAGCAGTATTATATGAGTTCTAAAAAGAAGGGCGAAAAAAAGTCATGTATGATAGTGGTAAAAAGCCTTCAATAGAAGGGAATAGCAACCTGACTAGAAATTCATAGCTGACTAGCGTACGAACGAGTTGGTCAGGCTATGAATGAAGGCTACTACTCTTCAGGAAGAAGGTACTAATAGCTCGCTCAGAGGTTCAGTCAAGCTCCTCACTCTTGGTCTGGCGGGGCATATTAGATATAGTAGTTGTGTTTTGAAAGCTTCTTATTTTTTCTAACACTATAGTAGGAGTAGGTCAGGTACAGCTTCTTATACTAGGGATGCTTTTTTGAATCATTGAAAAAGCTTTCAATAGTCTTAGTAAGTTTCAGAAAGGAGAATACCAAGGTTGAATCGAAGATAAAAGTCAAGCAGGTCACACCGCCGATGAGTTGTGTAGGAAGGATTGCTTGTCAAGCTCTTGCAGAATTTGGACTTATTATTTTGACTTATGGCTCTGAGAAAAACCCTTTTCTAGATTAGGCTTTTAGATCTACGAATTACGAGAGAGATCTCCGAAAGTATAAGCGAGATGCTCTTACACCAGAAAGATAGTATAAGCTAGTTCTCACTAGCCGGGCCCTTACTCCTACTACTCACCAGCCGAGCCCTTACTCCCATCTACTACTTCTTATTAAAGCTGCAAGTGCAAAGGGGAATTTCGCAAGCTATGAGGAATAGAAAATCCTAACTAAGAAACAATCAATTAGTCCACTAAGTCTGTTAAGTAAGAGTTATACGAAATACTTTGATTCAATGTACGAGTGACTCAATCCCAAAGGTCAATCCAGCCAGCCGATTTTCAACAACAAAGGAGTTCACCGTGGAAAGATAAAGTCTAATGACGACACTGGTAATTCTCTCACTGGGCCAGCCACTAGAATCAGTCAATGAAAAAGCAAGCAAGGAGATGTCCTCACTGGACATTTATCCTATTTTTGAAATCCTTTCTATGTTTCTGAGACCCGGAAACCTGTCGAGTAAGTAGGGATTTCTTTCTCCCCATCCATGGTTTCTTTTACTTTTTGATAGGCGTCCGGCGCATGCATACAACCATTCCTTCTTCTCCTCGAAACGTCAGGCCAGTCAGAAAGAAAGCGCGGTGTAGCTGGCATCAACATCTCTTGTTAGGTTCGCATGCACAAGGGTGGATAGGTCTCTTTATGTGTCCTGCGAGGCAAGGAATTCTTCGACCAATGATATCATGGTATCAGAGTCGCCGATCGAGATTTCTCATGGCTACCCTTTATTTTCGCTTGAAAGATCTTCACATGTAGGCGGAGCCGTCCCTTTTGAAAAGTGGATCTTTAGTCCATTCATTCTAAGTACTTTATTATTTATTCTGTAGAATAAGAAGGTTTCGCAGGCATGTGCTTCATGGCGACAAGTCGTAAAGCACGGATAGGTGGAAATGCGCTATAAAGATTCGGCATCGCTCGATCAAACAAAGGGAAAAATCATCAAGAATCTGATCTTGCTCTGAATCATCTACCAAGGGTTCGCTGTCAATGCAATTTGAGTTGGCCAACTCCGGTGCCTCTAAGTCAGAAGTATCTCTATTGGCAAGCTCTCATTGACATAATCCGGTGTAGGTGTAGGGAGCTGACTGTCATGTGGATCAAGAAATATCTCCGTAGTGCTCAGGACAGGCCGTGAGCATCTTATCTGCTTGGATCAGGTAACAGCTTCATTTCTTTTCAGAAGCTGAAACACAATGTTTTCCAATATAGAAGCGGAGTAGTTCTTGTGCAATCTAGGCATAGGGCTACTAGAATCCATCACTAAAAGAGGAGTTTTCCAAGCTCTATCGACACAACAGGACTCTAGATATTGGCAACAAAAGGGCACTTACCCCTAAACTAGATTACTCTTCTTCTTCCTGTGATAAAGCGGGGGCTAAAAGGGACTCTTTAAAGTACTTCAATGTTATCACTGGACTTTCGTGTCAATCCAACTGGAGGAGGGAAATCGCGAGAATAAAGAAGTCTTGCACGAGGGAGGTCTCTTTCCATGCCTTCAAATCCATTTGCCACACTTTCAGATCTCGGATATACAATGATGAATCCTGACGATCTACGATCACAGAACGCAGTAATATGAATGTCTCTCACGAGCCCCAAAGAGTCAATCAAGTATGCCTTCTTTGTTGGCACAGGGAAAAGTAGAACGACCTTCCGCCATGTCAACCGCTCACTAGGCTTCTTGCTGCGGTGAAGTTGCTTCATCACCCAGCTCAACATCAGCCTCATCCCCCCACTCCTCATCCAAGTGAGGAGCTACCAGAGATCATCGAAACCCACCACACAAACCCTAACTGGCAAAACCGATCTACGAACACCAAGGGCGGGTAGAGGCGTCAGATGACAATTGAAGTAGGGGTTTGCCTCTTTCAAAGGGAAGCAAGAGTCTCATAGGGAAGGAGATCCTGCACGGACCAATCCCAATCAGGAAGAGAGTCTTGTTGTCAATGAAAGCAATTTTTCTATGTCACATATCTGCCTATCTCATGTTGTGAGCTATAAAGTACCCACCAGGGGGTGGACCAAGAAAGAGGCAGGCGATTGGGTCCTTCCCATCCTTTGTGATGTCAGTCTCTTTGTCATTCTTTCACCCTTGCTGAGTAGCAAAGTGAGCATACTCAAGATCCAATTCATCAATCATTTGAGTTGGTACGAACATAGGAATCCAGACTCCGCTTGATTCGATCTTCAGTTTCGACCTTCATCAGTCAGGAAAAAGAAGAAGGACCCACTTATTCCACTCGGAGAGACCGAACTAGGCAACAAAAAAAAAAGAAAAACTGAAGGAAGTTCTCTTTCCATTCCAACTAAACTAAGTGAAAAAAGGGGGAGAGCAAAACGGAAACACAGGAACAAAGAAACTATGTCCAAACCAACGAGTCCTTTGGTCGACTCTAAAGAATGTATCGGGAGTTGGGAGTTAGCCGTCTCATAGGAGTGATAGCTGGGTTTTTCACGGAGTTTCTTTGTATGATTGAAAAAAAGAGTGCTCTAGGTCAGAGAAAACAAGAAGAAGATTGTTCACCAGTCTGTCTCCCAACCTCTTTAAAGCAGCTACCTACCGTGATCTGGTCTTGGGACAGCATTGGCACCCCCGTTTGCTGGATCTTCTTGGCACTCTAAAGTGCTTCCACGAGAGACAGATGGACTTTGAGTTATAGACGGAGAAGAGCCTTTAGAGGATCAAGAGTGATTCCTCAATAAAACAAATGGGATTTTGAGGGAGGGCTGAACGCGATGTACTGAAGGGTTCGCTTTCGCTGATCGGCGCCAGTCTTTCCTGCTGCGAATTTCCCAGGTTGGGAGGGGTAAAGGGTTACTTTATTTGGGCTGCTAAGTCTTTCTTGTTGATTCCGAAAATAAAGAGGACCTTCTTAATCCTTTGTGCTCCACACCCGCCTCACTGGACCTATACATTCGAGCTCTCTCCTCTAATCCCAACTCGACACGGCTGGACGACACGCCAACTGTTTAATTGATGAGAATTTCCATACCCCTACTACTCGTATGTATTGGCGTGGGTTCGTATGTAAACATTCGTATTGGCTTAGCAGAGCACTTCGTATCCCGCCACAACTGATCCTTTGCTTCCTTCTCACTCAGCTTTTTGACTCAATAGTCGTTCCCCCTGTTACACAAAGCTACGTATACAGGGGTAGTTGTTCATCCCTTTTGCTCGTGACATATCCCCTCGCTCTGTCTTCTATTCCTTCTGAGCGTTACGTTACTAAGGCCATCGGTCTTATGGAAAGAGAAAGCATATAATCGATTCTTTGTCCGGCTTTGCTTATTTCGTGATTCACGTAGATTGGAATTCACTTTCTTTAGGGCACGGCTAGTTTCGGGTTTTCTAAAACCATCGCCTAACTCTTTCTTATTCAGACACGCCAACTGATATGCTGGATTAACAAGCTAGGGAATAATTGGGGCTTATGTGGACCCCTTCCCTTTAATTTAAGAAAGAGGTCTTCCTAGCTGACTTGAAATAGAGATATCGGTATCTTCCAATCTGCCACAAGGATCTAGTCGCCAATATCTTTGCCTTCTTCCCAACATATCCCAGCATTCCTTGTAAGCGTTGCTATCACTATTTCTCCCTCCGGTGGCCTCGAGGCGTCTCGATCAATCGGTGTATCCGCCACAGGACACACCTCCTGCTCTCAACTATCCGAACAAGAAGATTTTAGCACTAACCCTCCAGCAACTTTCTTTCCGACTGAAGTACCGCTTTTCTTTGCACTACTTTCGAACCATATCAGGAACAAGAGCTTATGCGTTGCTTTCTTTTCACAGTACCCTCCCCCAGGGGTCATTACTTGATGAAGAGTGCTTCCCCTTTGAGCACCTTATCTTGGCCATCAATATAAAAATCCATCCTGCCTGTCTAGATATTGCTGTTAATACACAGGTTGATTGTATGACTATGGCATAGTAAGTTCTGGCTCCTAGCTGACATACTAAATACAACATCAAAGCGGGTCTATCTTATTCTGATGTAATGATTCCATTGAATATTGTGATAGCATCCTTGATTTCAGCTAGCTATTCTCAGTGATATGCTTGCTCCTCTTGGATTTCATTCCATGATAAGTATGTATTAGAAGTTGGAATGCCTAAAGTATTGGTGCATTAGGGTCCTCTTAAGCCTTGTTTCCTTCTTGATCTTACCTTTCCGTTGCTATCACTCGCTCTAGCCTCTCCTGGCCAGAGCTCCCTCTATTAACAACACCCTCACGCGATTGATTCCCTCGATAAGTATGGCTCATATAAGGTATCCTGATCATAGTAATTGTATCATATCTCCTTCTCCTATTGATCTTACCATCCCTCGAGTCCAAGTCTCGGGATGACGCTTATTAAGGTCCTGTTTCCCCTTGACAGGATCTTCCAGTTCTGGTATCCCTGAAGAGCATTTCCTAGTATGTATTTACTAACCTTAAACGATAGGAGCCGTATTTAGATAGATATCCTATAAATCTATTGATTTTCATTAGCTTGTAAATTCCTTGTGTGAAATAACTCACAAATTCATTGTGCTAAACTTGTATCTATGCAGTACTGTTTAATGTGGAAGAAGTGTTTTTGTTACTAACAACATAGAAACCATGATACCAGTGCATAAGCATGAAAAACTCACTTTGTGATCAGATTGATCAAGGTTGTAGTCATTTGAATTTACTACTTCGTTAAATGATGGCTGTTTAAAGGTGTCTACCATAGTTTTCTTGGACAATGTCCTTAGTAATCAGGTATGTGACCTTCTTATAACCCAAGACATCGGCATGATAGGTGTTAAATACATCCAGTGATGGTGGAGCTAAATCAGCAGGTTTTATATATGGATCCCAAGGTATATACTTATACCAGACAGTACAAAATAACCCTGCGTATACTAGAAAAGCAAAATAACGTACACATACGACTTAGAATTCTCATCAGAAAATCGTATTACTACTTCAACCAACTTGTTTATTATTTCACATTTCAAAAGGGATTTCAAACCAAGACTGCTATGTGAGAATCGCTGAATAACGTCAAAAGTATCCCTTAAGTAAATATTATCGATTAAAAACAAATCTAGTGAATCATTTATTTCTTTAAACTTATCAAATATATACATTTAGATTGTCGCCAGCCTACCTGAGCGTGGAACAAATATTTTATATATACATATTCCATAACTAGAGTTCCATAATTGTGAAACGTGGTATATGGTTGTACGCTAACTCCTATTTGAAAGTCGTGTGGCTCTCTAACAAACATGAAAAAAAACTATCCTCGGCATCCAACTGTTATAAAAGAATGGAAGCACAATTGTTGTTGGACCTATAAACCCTATTATTTTGGCAATAAAACCATTTAGACCTCTTTGATCTAAATTGGTAAATGTTTTTCGATTTTTCACAAATCTATCAATAGGTGAATTCAAGAAGGAAGTCCAACCACTATTGGAACTATCTCCACCGTTTGAACTACCACCACCCCATATAAAATGGTGGATTATACCATGATCGTCGTGCTTAGGTGTACTAGTTTTCACATTTGGATTTGTTCCATCATTAGTGGAACTAGAACCATCATTAGGGTTAGGGGAAGTAGAAGTAGATGCATCATTACTGGCACTAGATGCATCATTGTTGATAGGTTCTTTAGCTCCTTCCTCATCCGTTATATCTTTTTTCTTGGATTTCTTATTATTGTGGAGTTTTTTATCATCATCTTTTCCCCCGTCTCTATTGTATAACGAATTAAGTATCTTCTTAATGGATTGAAAGAATTTCTTCATGATAACAGTATTTTCTATTACTCTCTTATTGGTGGATTTCCTCCGCTTAATTTTGAAATTTACCCAGCCTTTTGAGTACTAAGATCTCCCTCTTATCCTAGCAGATCGATATCCAGACCATATCCTTGGGCAGCTCGGATGTATCTATCTTTTCGTTCAGATCACATCATCTCGAGCGCGGAATCTTATTAGTGGATCAGAAGACTATGGTGACCCGTAGATCTTCAGATGTTGATTTGCAGAGCAGGGCCGGAATGCGGGGATTGCATTCTTCGAAAAGTATCATATCTTCTTTCCCTAGGGAGAAAGCAGAAACCAGAAACGAGTGGAGGTTCGATCTCTCACCCAAAGCAATTGGGGCTGGTGGAATCTTCCCCTATAGACTCCGAAAAATCATCGTGTACCTTTCCCTAAATCCTTCTCCCGTGCATGCTATTCTCGTGTTCCGTGATTAGAAAAGACCTGTTTCTTGTTTTCTTTGAGGTAATAAACAAGCTGTATCCCACTTTTCCTATCTTGATGTGGAATCTATCATTGAGCACCCATGAATGCAGGTAGAAGGCGTTTTTTCTTAACTCTTTCCGGGCCTCAGCTTGATTGGACTTCGTCAGCTCTTGTCGTTCAGCTTCCTCTCTCCTCTCTCATCTTGTCTCTCCGTAGACGGCGTTAAAAAGTAAACAAACTTAAAGCAAAGTAGGTTCGATCCTTGTGTTCTATTATATGAAGTAGAAGAAGAAAGAGCCGGGGGGATGGTCTTGGCACCCATGGGTTAATGGTGAAAGTGCTCAAGGAAATAGGGAATGGAATATTCAAATCGACCAGAAGTGCTATGCTTTATGTAATCAGGCTGAAGGCTAACATCTCGCGAGTAGGCCGAGCTAGGATAAGAATTCCAATCAAAAAACAAGTATGAATTGGGCCCAAAATCACTACTTTACTACCTATGTCGCGTGTCGCGCCACCTAGTACGATAGACTTTTTGCGGGAAAAGAGCAGGTTTTGCCCCAACTTGGACCGAGGGAAACCAAAGAAGAGCTAGTTTCGCCCTGTTTAGTTAGCGGTGGATGAGCTGATTTCTTTTCACTCATGTTTCAGAGATACAAAACAAAAGTAAAGTGTAGAATGCAATGTTTGAGCTCCAGGCTTTTACGATTCTTCCGATTGACTTCTCTTTTCTGCTCCTAGCTCCGAATGCCAGTATGTAGAGAAGTGATGGAAAGGGTTGTGCTGTTTCATTTGAGAAACTTCCAACCAAAATTGGAAAGTTAGAACAGAATATTTAGATACAGGTCCCTTATGAATACTGTACTGAGTAAGATTCATTGAAGAAATGCTTCTCCGAAGCAATAAGTTTGTGGCACAAGCATAGTCTTCTGCTAACCTAGCCTTTCCCATCTTTCTATTAAAATGAATGTAGCTAACGTGAACTAAAAGCAAGCTCTCGTTCGAGGAAGTAGAAATTGTTAGTTGTTGCTAGCTTGAACTGAGTTGTTCCTGTTGGTGCTAGGGTTGCCAAGGGAGTTGTAGCGAGATGCTGCTAATGCAGCTACTTCTGATGTCCGGACGGTGCAGTGGAAGTGAAAAGAAAAAGATATGATGCTTAGACCGTTCAGACAGGGATGATGGATTTCTCGATATAGGGTTTATTTGAATGTCTGGCCAAATGCTTACATTTGTTATGCTTGTCCTGCAAAGCTGGATCTATGGTTCGATTGCTTTGAATGCTTACATTTGTTATACTTGTAAATATAGTTGCGCTCATGATAGGGATTCCGTTTATGGCATGAGGTGAAGTTAGAAGCATACCTGGATATATACTCATAGTGGCTTCCATACCTATCTCCAGTAGAAATAACAAAATAGAAACCTATGACTAGTAGACTCATACGAAAACTTGAAAGATCTATTTCATTAGAAGAGAAAGTTCACTAATCTATGGCCTAGAAAGCCAAAAGAAATGATCAGTCCAATGACAGAAGGACAGAAGCGCGTTCCCTTCGTCCTCAATGTGCGTCCATAGCTTACTCGAGTGCTTGAGATATTCATTTGGTTTAAGGCACCTTCATCGTAGGAAGGAAAAAATCCGGATCACCGAGCGGATCATTCCCTCTAACAAGCTAAACAAGAGTCCAGGAGCGAGAGAGGAAAATCCAAACTGCAAATAACATAATATGAAAAAAGAAAAAAGTTCTATTGAGTTGTTGAAAAAAGGCACTTTAGAAGCGAAAGTAGGCTATTCTCGTAAAGGAATATCATAACGGGCGACTAGGTAATATAGAAGGCCGACCCACCCGAATCTCTTGGTGGCCTTTCCCTCGGCTTCCATCACAGAAGATGTCAGCAATAGCAATCCTTCAGTCAATAGAATCAGTAACTATACTACTTAAATAGTGAAATACCAACCAACACATAAAGAAATAACCAGATAGATAGAATGATAACAGGTAATACGATGATATCAATACAGCCGGAGTCACGAGGCTCGATAATGACCAATGGGTTAGGATCTGAGGAAGCTTAGTTTGGATGATGGAATATTCACTGTTCTGATTGTTGAGATACTGCAAATCCACTTATCCAACAATTTCAGTCCATTTTCCTACTTTTTCTGCAAGGGGTTCAAGGGGAAAGCATTATTATATCCTTAATATGACTCTCTGTCATACGGATGCTGCTGGGCTGCTACAAAACCCCTATAGTCGAGAAAAATATCAAAATAGGGATAAAACGTAGGATAACCCAGATCACTCGGACTAGCTGAACTCTCCAGAACAAACACAACCTAGGTGGTTTGACTAACATTTTGGCACATTAGACTAACCTAAGACAACTCCTGGCTACATTCAGTCCTATCGAGATACAAGCTGTTACCAACCTGATACAACGCAAGTCACAAGCTTGACACAGCGAGAATGGCTGCAACGGACAACTCCTGCATCTGAGATTGACAACTCTAGTAACAGAGAATGACAACTCCTGCAACATATATTGACAGAGCATGACACTCTCAACTGAGCTCAATCCAGCTGTGAACAATAAACAACACTGAAAGTAAACAACACAGTTATCACAAAACTTGGATTCCGGATTACAACACTATAGGCAATGAACCACCACTAACGGCCCATAACGTTAGCTGATAGCCGCTGACCGTGGAGTACTTGCCGATCCATCAGCGAGGACTGTATCATTTAGCGAGATAAAAACTTAAGGAACATGTATGTGAGAGTTCCACTTTAGCTCCCTCAACACCAGGCGGGAGGAGCAACCCTATACCACGTGTAGCCACACTCTAGTGTCCTTTTCTACTTAGTTGGACAGATCACTTCAGAAAATTGTATAAAAATCAAGCAAGAAAACAGATGCGCTAACGCACAACGGCTTTCGCGCTAGTTGCTCAAAAAATCATATAAAAATCAAGCAAGAAAATGGATGCGCTAACGCGCAACGGCTTTCGTGCTAGTTGCTCAATCCGTTGCTTGTTTCTCTTCTGTCTTGGAAAAGTGAGGATTTCCTATCTGATCCAAGGGAAGGAAGAGAGGTGGAAAGTGTTGCTATGTCAAATCGAGATTGTGTGGGTGTCCGCTCATGTTCGACGCTATCGAAAATCATGCATTGGATGGATGCCCGGGCATTGAGAAGGAAGGACGCTTTCAGAGGTGAAAGGCCATGGGGAGAGATTTTTCTGTGATCCATGGATCTCCGGTCGGGAAACTGTATCCAAGCTCCATGGCTAGTCTGCGCTCTTTGGACTTTTCAAACTTAGCGAACTGAAACATCTGAGTAGCTAAAGGAAGGAAAATCAACCGAGAACCCGTTAGTAGCGGCGAGCGAGAGCGAAACAAGGGTTTTCATCAAAAGAAATCCGAAGCGGTTTCATTAGATTTGTTGTGGATTGGATGATGGAAAAACCAGCAAGCAGCAAGCGTAGTTAGAAAAGTTGCCGTAGCACGCCCTACAGAGTTGTACAAAGTCAGCAACCGTTTTAGGGCGCAAGCATAGGCAACACATGATTGATGACGGGGTGGGGTGCACAGTGAACTAGTTTTCTAAAAAGATTGGAAGATCCGGCCAAAGAAGATGATGGCCCTGTTCATTCATTCCCATGGTTCGATCCTTCCCAGTAAAACGCGGCGTGTTCGAATGATGATCACTTTTACACGAGAAAGGGGGACCACCCTCTAAGCCTAAGTATTCCTCAATGGCCGATAGCATACAAGTACCATGAGGGAAAGGTGAAAAGAACCCCAATCGGGGAGTGCAATAGAGAACCTGAGATCTGATGCAAACAATCAGTCGAAGGAGCGGAGTGTGGGCGCACTCACTCTAACGGCGTACCTTTCGCATGATGGGTCAGCGAGGAAATGGGAACAACGGCTTAAGCCATTAGGTGTAGGCGCTTTCCAGAGGTGGAAGATTTATGTTCTTCCTATTTGACCCGAAACCGATCGATCTAGCCATGAGCAGGTTGAAGAGAGCTCTAACAGGCCTTGGAGGACCGAACCCACGTATGTGGCAAAATATGGGGATGACTTGTGGCTAGGGGTGAAAGGCCAACCAAGATAAGATATAGCTGGTTTTCCATGAAATCTATTTTAGTAGAGCGTATGATGTTGATGGCCTGAGGTAGAGCACTCAATGGGCTAGGGTGGCCCCCATTTCACTTTACCAACCCCAGGGAAACTCCGAATACAGGCCGTCATCCTTAGTACAGACAGACTGATTGGGTGCTAAGATCCAAAGTCGAGAGGGAAACAGCCCAGATCGTACGCTAAGGTCCCTAAGCAATCACTTAGTGGAAAAGGAAGTGATCGAGCGATGACAACCAGGAGGTGGGCTTGGAAGCAGCCATCCTTTGAAGAAAGCGTCATAGCTCACTAGTCTAGCTCCGTGTCACCGAAAATGTCTCAGGACTCAAGTGGTTCACCGAAGCAACGAGACCTTGAAAGCAGCTTTTTCAAGTGTCAGTAGTGAGATGTTCTGTCAATCGGGGAAGGTTTTTGGTGACAAGACCTGGAGATATCAGAAGTGAGAATGCTGACATGAGTAACGAGAAATCCTGTGAAAAACACGATCGCCTGCCAGTGGAAGGCTTTCTGCGTTCAGTCAATCTACGCAGAGTGAATCGGTCCCTAAGGAACCCCCGAAAGGGCTGCCGTCCGATGGGTACACGAAAGTGACAAAGTTGCTTTGACTACTGAACCATGCCTGGATCGTCAGAGCGAATTGGATGATCGGGCCGAGGGCTGCCCCCTCTTCCCCTCGCTCTCCTTTCCTTAATATTCACCATCGAGTCATCAAAGCCGTCAACTAATTCAGAGGGGCTCGGCTGGCCCGGTCGCCCTACGCTACTGGCGCTTCCAAAGGCGAAGCTCTCGTCTTTGGCGACCAGCAAACGGAGGGCTAAAACCTATAGTTTTAAAGCAAGGGATGAGCGCGAAAGCCGTTGCGCTTCCGTACACGTGCATACGTTTTCTTGCTGGGGCGGATACGGATTTCTCTCTAAAGGTGAAGAAAAAGAAGTGGGCGAACACTCGGCCCAGCAGGCGAACATGCCGGCTCCGGCTCCGCGCACCTGTTGACACCTTTAGAAGCACTTTCATGTGTGAACCGAAGTCGTCTTGCCGAACTCCTTCCTTTCTCATTTCAGTCCTCGCCTTTTTCATCTTCCGTAGGGGCCTTTAGTCTTTTGATTAGAGTGGAGGTCGCGAGAGAGCAGAGCGTACCGCCCTGCCATAGTCACGAGGATCTTAATAGTCGGTCACGACTGTTGTCATAGTCAATGACGGTTGAAACTTCCAGGAAAAAACTTCGAATTGGGAGGGCGATCCTCCCGGTGAACTGACCGTACCCCAAACTGACACAGGTGAACAAGTAGAGTATACTAGGGCGCGTCGAGAGAACCATGTCGAAGGAACTCGGCAAAATGACCCCGTAACTTCGGGAGAAGGGGTGCTCTCCTATCTTTTGATTAGGAAAGCGGCACATACCAGGGGATAGCGGCCGCCGCCGCATGCTGAAGCCGCCGCAGGCATGGGCAGGGCCATGGGCAAGGCGCGAGTGGTGGAGGTCTGGGCCCATAACCAGGAGGCAGAGCTGGCTCGCATGTCCGACATGTTCCAGGACTTCCCCATCGCCGTCGTGGACACGTCCTACGACATCCCTCCCCGCCCCGTCCCAGCCTGCACCCGCGAACTCACGGCAGCCGCCGACGGCGTCTACCACATTACTGGCCTCATGCCGTACCACCGCAACATGGACGCCAACTGCGAGCACATCTCCAACATGGTCAGAGGCGTGCGGTTTATGCAGATCGCCCTGGCGCTAATTGGAGAGACCCGCAAAAAAAGACATTATAATTGGAGAGATTTATACAGGACATATGCTTTTTGAAGGAAAATGTTTCATGTTAGTGCGCTGGCCGAAACGTTCGGCCGATCGCGTCGCTCGCGTTCAATCCACATAGATCCAACGTCTGTCGCGCATCCTCCTCCCAGATTTTTTCCTTTTTTTCCTTTTGCCTTACCTTCTTCCTTCCACCACTCGAGCTCCCTCCTCCTTTCACTCCCTCCCCCTCGGCGACCTCAGGCGCCGTCAACGAGCACCATGGCTTCTCCGGCGAGGCCTGCACCAGCGGACCCCATATGCTCCTTTCTTGCATCACTCTGATCTCTGTGGCGTTGCGGTGCCAGAAGAAAAGGGCAGACGGGGGAGCTGCAAACGATAGGGCAGCGAGGGTGGGTGAAACCACGATCGGCAGGTGAGGTTTCTGCACGAGGACCTGCCGATGACGGTGTCGCGAATGCTACAACCACTTACCACAAAGCTACAATCAACTTGCAAAGATGCTACAACATGCGCACAATGGAGCTACAACCGGCAAGGAGTGTTGACAAATGCTACAACTGTTTATCAAGAAATCTACAACCACGTTCGTCAGAGCTGCAACCCGAGTTCGCCGAAGTTGTAGCCACGCCATCCAGGGATTTTTGCTATAACTGGTGTTGAAATTTGCTACAACCCGTGTCCCGTTATGCTACATCGGACATGCCGGCGTCGGCAATTTTTGCTACAAACGCTGTCACGCAGTGCTACAACCAACACTTCAAATTGCTACAACGTAACCGACACACGAGAAAGCTGCCACCGGTGAGAAAAAAAGCTCCAACCAGAGATACATGAAAGCTGAGGCGGGGCACCGTGGAAGCTGCAGTCGGCACCTGAGAAGCTACAACTATTGATGGGAAAAGCTCTAATTGGCAAACAAGAAAGCTTCACCTGGAGGTGACAGAAACTACGGACGGGCCGCAAAAGCTGCAACCGGCTATGGCAAAGTTACAACCAGCGTTTGCAGAAGCTTCCACCATGTACGATGGTGACCACGACGAGCTCTCGCCTCGACAAGCCGGCGGGCTGCAACTGATGCTGCTGATGAACGTGACAGCGGCGACCCGATGGACCCCGTTGAGCGTCGACCACCAGCGCTGCGAGCATGAGCGATGCTGTTGCGGCCATGAAGGGCGAGAGCTGCAAGGGGAGGGGGTGGGAGGTCTGCGGTGCTGCGACTGTACCTGTGCATCCAATGACGATGGCAAAGACGTCGGCGAGCTGGCGATATGCGGGAGGAGATGCGGGTGCTGCGTGAGATCCAC
>NC_041385.1:756399723-756481219 GCF_002162155.2 Triticum dicoccoides
CGACGGTCTATACAGCTAGCGTCCGGCGGCCCACGCGCAATCGGCTGAAACTTTGGGCGGGCACGTAGATGTGCCATTTTTAATGGGTATACAGGACATATACTGCAGCCTGTTTAGAGGGAGCAACTAATTAACGGGCGTTCTTTCGGGAGCCTCGCAAGATCAATGCCACTTGGTTCGCCACATGTCGCGCTCTGGGCGCTCCCTCCGGATTTTATTTTTTATTTTTCCGCACGCGTTTTTGGCTTTTTAAACTTTTTTTCTGTTTTTTTTGACGTTTTGGTTTTTCACCAGTCTTCCCTAGTTTTTTGATCCATTTTTTTCTTCGAATAATAATTTCTTTTTACGCAAAAAAACGCATTTTATTTCGCGAGAGTCACGGTTTTGTTTTCACGAGAGGCACGGTTGTGCTTTCGCGAGAGGCATGGCCGTGCCTCTTGGAAACGAAAAAAACATGTTTTCTGTTTTTTTCCTTTCGCGAGAGGCACGGTTTTGCTTCCGTGAGAGGCACGGTTGTGTGCTTTTGCGAGAGTCACCGTCGTGCTTCTTGGAAACGAAAAAAAACATGTTTTTTCTTTTTTTTCTTTTGCGAGAGGCACGGTTTTGCTTTCGCGGGAGGCACAAGTGTGCTTTCGCGAGAGTCACGGCCGTGCCTACTCGGAAACGAAAAAAAACACATTTTCTTTTTTTTTCTTTTGCGAGAGGCACGGTTTTGCTTCCGCGAGAGGCATGGTTGTGATTTATTCAGAGGCACGGGCGTGCCTCTTTCGGAAAGGGAAAACCCGTGCTCCCGGTTCGGTTTTTTCGTCCGGTTTTTTTCGTGAAAAAAGTTCGTCAAAACCTATCAACATAGGATCTAGTTTTGAATATCTCGACGTGAGGAATCCAAGGGCGAAAGCGGTTCGAGATTTTGACGCACGGTTTAAGAGATAAAGCATTTTGAATAAACAGATCTACGAAAAAAGGGAAAACTCTCAGGTTGCAACAAGTGGTGCACATGCAGCACGCCACTTGTCGCAACCTGAGTAAGTTGGAATGATCTCCGCAAGTAGTACTCCTTAATTAGTGATTTCGCTATTTAGAAAGAAAAAACTCGATAGCCAATTAGCTACTCATGCGTGCGGCCCGTTTAGAAAGAAAAAAAATTCGCTAGCCACTCATGCGTGCGGCCCGTTTAGAAATTAAAAAACCGCTTGCCACTCATGCGTGCGGCCTGTTTAGGAAGAAAAAAAATCGCTAACCACTCATGCGTGCGGCCCGTTTAGAAAGCAATCGCTAGCTCGGCCGCCGCACGGATCAGACGTCGGATCCAGTCCTAGTGTTCATCTACCCCTCAAAAAAAAAAGTCCTAGTGTTCATCGGAGAAGTCCCAGTTTATTTCTCGGCAACAAACGGTTTCCGATCCACAACACAAGACGACTCCCGTATCCTGTATAAAATCCTGGCGATCGAGGGGACGTCTTCCTCCTCGTCTCATCCAATAGTATCGATCGATCGATCAAGCCTAGTTAGGAGAGTATGTCGCCTCGGCCGCCGCCGGCGCCGCATGCTGAAGCCGCCGCAGGCATGGGCAGGGCCATGGGCAAGGCGCGAGTGGTGGAGGTCTGGGCCCATAACCAGCAGGCAGAGCTGGCTCGCATGTCCGACATGTTCCGGGACTTCCCCATCGCCGTCGTGGCCACGTCCTACGACATCCCTCCCCGCCCCGTCCCAGCCTGTACCCGCGAACTCACGGCGGACGCCGACGGCGTCTACCACGTTACTGGCCTCATGCCGTACCACCGCAACATGGACGCCAACTGCGAGCACATCTACAATAGGGTTAGAGGCATGCGGTTTATGCAGATCGCCCTGGCGCTGGTCAACCGCGACGGCGACCTCGCCTGCGTTTGGCGGTTCCACCTGGGTGTGCCGTCGGCCAAGGAGGAGCGATTTATGTTGAAGCTGGGTGTGGAGCCCTGCGTAGGCCGCGTTGACCGCGCCCGCTTCGGCAACGCTCTCAGGGCCTGCCGCGCCGTCATGATAACCGATGTCCCTTGGGTGACCTCAGACGGCGCTGAGGATATCGCCCACTTGGTAGACTGCTTATGGAACCCTCTTCAGATCTATCCCAAACATAATCACGGCCGTTACGGGCTCATCCGTCTAATCCGGGGTCACCTCCCGTATCTCTATGACCTCAGATTTCTGGCAGAGTGGCGAACTCTGGGTGGGGAGGAGCCTCCATTGTTTGCAGCCGCCAAGGCTGCCACATCACTTGACGACCTCCTCCGCAGCTTCCTCGCGCCAATGAGGGAGCCCAACTTCACAGAGCGAATGATGGAATACAATGGGATCTTGTGCGGCCTCGGACACTGGAGCAGCTACGAACTCGATTCGTTCAGGTTGAGCTATGAAGAGCAAGAGAGGCAATTCAAGGTGGCACTCGCTGAGATAAACGGCATCGATGTGTCTGATCTTGAAGACGTCCACATGCACTAACTGAACAAGATCAATGACGCAACACGTAACCTTTGGAAATTATTAGCAGGGTATTCATTGTTCTATGCAACATTTGTTATCTTCAATAGTGACTAAAGCACGTCAAAACAAAATAAAAGTATATTCCGGCCGTGTGGGTCCACCTCGGGCGTAAAACACGGAGAGGCGCTTGAGACGATTGCAAGGCGATCGGCTCGAGAGTTTGGGTTAGGGTTTTACGGTCGGTGGTGCTGAGGATTGCGGCGGCCTGGGAGAAGGCGACGGCGGCTTCGCGAGGGCTTGCGCCGGAGTGTGGCTACTCCCTCCGGTCAGTTGACATGGAGAGGAGGAAGATGGGGGGCGATGAGGTGAAGAGGAACAAGGCAGATGCGACTCGGAAAGTGGCGGCGGAGAAGAAAACAGAAAACCTAGCTGCTACTCCAAGGTCGAAACAAAGGGTGGACACTGATGATGCGGTGAGGACGCCACTGGGCGGCTAGAGCAGGAACGCATTTGTGTCTCCAGGATTGACTGCTCGGATGGGAGGGATGGTGTTGACGGAGAAGGAAGCGAAGGGGTTTGTCTTCAAGGACTCAGATCAGGATCAGGCTAGACCGGCAAGGTGGGCAGCGGTCGGGAAAGCATTTACGCCAAGGCCGAACAATAGAGTTCTCTGGAAAAATCTATGGCAAGGGCGTGGGGATTGCATAGGGAAGCACAATTCAAGATTATAGGAAGGAACCTTTTTTTGGTGAATTTTGGTAGTGAGGGAGATTGGACACATGCTCTGAACAATGGCCCATGGCAGTTTGACTTTAATGTTTTAGTGCTAAAAGATTACAATGGAAGCACGAGACCATCAGAGACGGCCCCACATCACGGCTCGCTCTGGCAACGGGCGCGTCATCCCATGCCATTTGCATTTTTCTAATGGAAAGACAAATATACTATCTCCGTCTTGGTTTATTGTCCTCTTCGTATTTTATGTCAAATTTTGGCTATAGATTTAACTAATAAAATATCAATGCATGTCATAAAAAATTATATCATTGAAAACTATATTCAAATACAAATTCAACAATATAATTTTTTATGACATGCATTAGCATTTTGTTAATTAAATCTACGGTCAAAATTTGACATAAAATATAAAAGATACCAATAAACCAGGACGAAGGTAATATCACAACTAGCCCATCGTCAGCCAAATAGGAAATTACTGAATTGTCCTTGGGCCAAATTTTCCCAGCCGTACAAACCATTTTATCAATTATTATGTAGTGTACTACATAATCTGAAAACTTTTATATGACGTTTTAGGTCAGTTTACAGAGGAAGTACACCATAAAATCTGTAAAATAACTTGTACCCTCTCTGTAAAAGTTTTTAGATCATTAAATACTCTCTCCGTCCCGAAATACTTGTCGGAGAGATGGATAAAATTTAATATATCTATAACTAAAATACGTCTAGATACATTTATTTTTTCGACAAGTATTTTCGGACGGAGGGAGTAGTAATCTAAACGCTCTTATGTTTTTTCACGGATGGAGTACTAGTTTAACCGAGCGAGACCATAGGCCTAGGCGGCTACGGTACGGCCGCCATCGACGCAGATGATCTGCCCGGTGATGTACGAAGCAGCCGGCATGCAGAGGAACCCTACAAGCGATGCGACCTCCTCCGGCTCGCCTAGGCGGCCCAAAGAGGTTGGTGGCCATGAGACGGGCGTACTCCTCTGCCGTGCACGCCGCGGCCGCCCCGAAGAAGGTCTGCCCGGCGTTGTTTCACGTTTTTGACGCAAATGAGCATGGCGGCATTGGTGGTCGGTGATTTACTTTCACCGACCTGTTTTTTTTTGTGTGCAAACAACAAAGGTCATATTTAAATAGACCAAACTCTTACAAAAAGCATCCTTATAATTAAAAAAATACATCTTTGTGTGCAAACATGATCTCTGTAAAAGGTCGTTGCTTTAGAGCGAAAACGCCAGAGAGGGCATGTAAAATACCCCAGGCCCAGCTAGACAAAGCGGGGAAACACAAATTTCACATGCTCCCCTTGGGGGGCTGAGGGTAGCCAACTTTCGTTTGTCAGAACTGAAGCCAGAGGACCATGATACACAACAGTGTTATGCGCTTTGTAGGACAACATGATCAGAACAAACCCGCTGAAGGCCCAAAGAACCACATGTGAGACACGTCATCTTTCGCACACCTCCAACGATACAAAAAAGTTAAAAGTATCACCGGAAACAAACAAGGGCAAGGCAAGAATATCTTATTCTATGCCGACGGCAACACTATCAACTTCGTAGCACCGAACATAGACATGTTCTGTTTGTCATTTCTTCTAAAGCTAGAGTAGATAGCTTTGCACAAGACCTGATCATATATGTTTGGTAGAGATAGCTCTTCAGGCCCTCCATCTCTTTCCTGGTTTACACTCCGCTAGGGAGGGAGTAGTAGCTGCCACCCTTACTTTGACAAGTTCGCATACTCGTAATCAGGTTACTAATTAACACACTACTGAAGCGGAGTAGTCAGCATGTACACTAATTATTTACCGGCGGAGCCATCATATAAGTCTACGAAATGGAAAGGCTACCACGTCAGAAGGGATCCGGCGGCTACGAAGGTTGTTGTTCCATGATGATTACATAGAGGAACTTGGCCAATAGAAGCAAGCACAAAGGTACATGAAAATGAGGCACAAGTGTCGACAAGATCGAATGGGATAGACAAATATGGTATGGTTATATGTACTCCGTCAATGTAGATATATAGGCCCTAATACTTATTTCGAGAGTTAGTTTGATCATCAGGATCGATAAGAGCGAGCGAGGAGCTAACCTGCTATAGTCTTTGGGAGTTTGAAAATGGACTACTGTGGGAGTTGCTCGATAAAAACGAAAGGCACCTCTAAAAATAGAATATCGATCTCAAAGCACAATATTTTGAAATAACCTATGTGTATTAATCAAGTAGAATATTTATCACTATAGTTTTGCAAGAACAAGTCTGACACCTAGGACAAGACTAGGAAAATATTTAGGAACTATTTTTAGTGAAAGGATTTCCCTCGAATTTTCATTTAGAAACCAGATAGAAGTCCTCTGCAACAAGCAACAGTACCAACACCTACCAAAAGCTACCTACTACGCGAACCAACCAGTGGTTGGATGGCTAGGAGGACACGCTACTGAAGCGGAGTAGTCAGCATGTACACTAATTATTTACCGGGGGAGACATCATATAAGTCTGCGAAATGGAAAGGCTACAACGTCAGAAGGGATCCAGCGGCTACGAAGGTTGTTGTTCCATGATGATTACATAGAGGAACTTGGCCAATAGAAGCAAGCACAAAGGTCCATAAAAATGAAAGGCACAAGTGTCGACAAGATCGAATGGGACAGACAAATGTGTTAATGGTTATATGTACTCCGTCAATCTAGATATATAGGCCCTAATACTTATTTCGAGGTTTAGTTTGACCATCAGGATCGATGAGGGCGAGCGAGGAGCTAACCCACTATAGTCTTTGGGAGTTTGAAAATGAACTATTGTGGGAGTTGCTCGATAAAAACGAAAGGCACCTCTAAAAATAGAATATCGATCTCAAAGCACAATATTTTGAAATAACCGATGTGTATTAATCAAGTAGAATATTTATCACTATAGTTTTGCAAGAACAAGTCTGACACCTAGGACAAGACTAGGAAAATATTCAGGAACTGTTTTTAGTGAAAGGATTTCCCTCGAATTTTCATTTATAGAAACCAGATAGATGTCCTCTGCAACAAGCAACAGTACCAACACCTACCAAAAGCTACCTACTACGCGAACCAATCTGTGGTTGGATGGCTAGGAGGACATGCTTCTACGGTAACTTCGTAAAATCTCAAAGATGACATGCCGGCTCAGTCTCTCGGAGGTGCTCATAAAGGTAGTGTGTGCGTGTGTGTGTTCATAGGGATGAGTGTATGCACGTATATATGAGCCCGGCACATTGCACCCCATTATTTTAAAGGTCAAAAATATGGTCTTTGGCGGTCTGGAAAAAGCCAAAAGAAATTGTGCATGCATGTACACTGCCGTAGCATAACTGTGCCAATTTCATCAATATACGTGCTTGCATGTATGAGATATAAAAGAAAAATATAGATACATGGAAAAAATAGGTTTGCTTTTTGGTTGATTTTGGGCTGGAATTTTATCTTCTTTGAGTAGCATATAATACAACATATTACCTTTATCCCAAAAAACTTTCGTAGATTTATCTATAGACGGATGTATCTAATTCTGAAATGTGTCTACATATAGTTGTATTTAGGAAAATGTAAGACAATCTTTTCGGGACGGAGGGAGTATTATTTTGGGCCGAAATTTAACATGTACTTAGACCACATCAAACATATTGAACATCCATGTTAAAAGAATTGAAACTTTTAAGCTCCATACTTAAGGGGTTAAAAAACGTATTTCAGTGCCCCGTGCTCCAAATTTCCACTTTACTGTTAGCCCCTGTACTAACTATCAGCTGATAAAACACATGAGAGAACCAACATGTGGTTGTACTGTTAAGAAGGCAGTGGTATCCCCAGCCCACCAGGGTTCAAGTCATGGTGCTCGCATTTATTTATTTCAGGATTTCCAGCGATGTGCATTCAGTGGGAGGAGACGTGTTGGGGAACTTAGCATGCAATTTCAAAAAAATTCCTACATTGTGGATTCCCTTTCTAACATTTTTTCCAGAGCTGCGCGGGCTGGACACATATCCCCTGTTAGCTCTCATCTTATCCCAGAAGATATTACCCACCTTCAATATGATGATAACACGATAATCATGGTGGACTTAATGACGCTTGTCTCTCCCATCTTAAATTTCTTCTTCTCTGCTTCGAGGCACTGTCTGGCCTGAAAATTAACTTTGCTAAAAGTGAAGTGATCGTCACTGGGGTTACGGACACCGAGGCCTTGCGTGTTTCCCATTTGCTCAACTGTTCTTTAGTCTCCTTCCCTCTGAAATATCTTGGGCTACCTATTTCTTCTGACAAACTTTTGGCCAAAGATTTCGCCCCTACGATGGCTAAAGTGGGCAATCGTGTCATGCCATGGAGGGGCAGATATAATACTCAAGCTAGAAAGGTTGCCCTAATAAATTCTTGTCTTTCTTCCCTCCCTATGTTCGTGATGGGGTTCTATCTTCTTACAAATGGCACTCACGCTGGGTTCGACAAACATAGAGGTGCCTTTAATTGGAATGCGGCTGATAACAAGCGCAAATACGTATGGTCAAGTGGGACCACATTTGTCGACCCAAGAGCCTTGGGGGCTGGGTATTATCAATACTTTAGTCATGAACAAATGCCTGATCATCAAATGATGCTGGAAGATCATGTCCACCCCGGACAAACCCCTTTGGTAAAATATCCTCAAGGCCAAATACTTCCCTTCTTCCATTCCTATGTTTGCCTCCGCTTCAGGCGCTTCACAGTTCTGGAAGGACCTTGTCAAGCTCAGGCCAGTGTTCCAAGGCCTAGTCAAGTTCGTGGTGCATAATGGTAGATCTACTAGGTTTTGGCTCGATTGATGGTGCAGTCCTACCACTCTTGTTGTTGCTTTCCCAGTGCTTTTTTCTTACTGCCCTGATCTCGAGATCTCGATCTCTGAGCTCTCTGACAATAACTGGGACCTTCAGCTGCGGCGTTCTTTGTTCCTGAAGAGTTGGTCGGTTGGCAGCGTCTTGTTGCCCACTTCCTTGTGCTCTCGGAGGAGGAGGACTAGGTTGCCTGGCCCCACTCTTCGTCTGGGCGGTTCTCTGTGAAATCCTTATATGGCAAACTGATTTCTGGCTCGATCACTTCCAAATTTAAGTGGATCTGGAGGGCCCACATCCCTCCTAAGATTAAGGTCTTCTTATGGCAGGCCTCCCGTGGGCGCTTGCCGGCTACTGACCAGATTCACAAGCGCAATGGTTCTGATCGTTGTGCCCCGTGTGGCCAATGAGAGGACACAACTCATATGTTCTTCAATTGTGTCTTGGCTAAACTCTTCCGGTGTTGTATCAGATCGTGGCTACATGTCTCTTGAAGGCCGGCTTCCTTCTCACACCTTCGTCTCTTGGCCTCTAACCTGGTTGGGGCCCAAGGAAGAATGTTCTGGGTAGGATTTGCAGCGGTGTGCTGATCCCTCTGGACGACTAGGAACAAGTTTACCATTGAACATGTTTTTCCTGCAAACCTGCTGATTGCTTATTTAAAACTTGTATATTCCTGCAGTAGTGGAGATTATTGACTAAGGAGGAGGATCGGGATGCTTTTGATGATATGGCTCCCAAGATTCGGGCTACAGCTACCTCCCTCTCTCAAGCTCAGACCGATAGTTAGGAGTTGTTGGCCCTGCTATCGTTGTTCTTGAGTCTCCGGCATGCGTGCCGTGTACTGGCCTGGGAGCCATGTACGTTAAACTTCAGTTTGGTTCGTAGTGGCGCTGATACTTTGTGGATGGTTTGGTGGTTGTTGCTCTGGCCTTTTCTCTAAAAAAAGAGAATGTTCTTAACACTTATATTATGAGACGGAGGGAGTGCGTATCAAGGTACTGTAAAACATAAAACCAGAAAAAGATATGGAGTAATAGGGATGTGATCACAATAAAGTTCATGTGAAACACCGGCCTGGGTGTAAGGCCCGCGCAGCCAAGGAAGGAGCAAAGCTTGGCCTAGGCGGCTATGGTGCGGCCACCGTCGACGCACACGACCTGCCCCGTGATGTAGGACGCTGCCAGCATGCAAAGGAACACGACGAGCGACGCGATCTCCTCGGGCTCGCCCATGCGGCCCAATGGGATGCGCGCGCTCTCCGCCCCCCCATCTTCTGCGCTGTCTCCGGGTGAAGCTGTATGCCGCTGCTATTGGCGAGCTCCGTCCGGGTGCCCCCCGGCGACACGCAGTTGACGCGGATGCCGTCGCCCGCCCACTCCACAGCGAGGCTCCGGGTGAGCTGGTTCACGGCCGCCTTGCTCGCCGAGTACACTGACATGTGTGAGTTGGCCATGAGCCCGCAGGTGGAGGAGATGTTCACCATGGGTGTGTTTGGTTACCTGGGTGGCTCTAGCCTGCATCGCATGGGGGATCCTGAGTGAGCCTGGCCTGGGTGAGCTGATGCAAGTATGAGCTGAGATGTGTGTTTGGTGGATTGTACGAATATGGTGCATGAGACATGCTGTATAAGACAGATGTTGATTGGTAGGCTGCATCAGTACTTGTTTTCTTAGTCAATTAGAGACACGGCAACCCATCTGAACTGAAACCCAAACTGAAAACAAGTACTTGTAAGGCAAATCTGAACATAAATCAAACTCAAAAAGTTTGTTGACAAAGAAAACAAGTGCTTCCAACAGTTTGGACTGAACTGAAATCAAACTCTCTCCAACAGTTTGGAGATTTCCTTGGAGTATTGACAAGTACTATTTGATTTCAGTTTCGAGACAAAGAAAACAAATCTGAACTGAAATCAAACTCCCTACAGCAGTTTGGATACTTGTTTTCTTTATCTACCAGATTTTAGTTTGGAGTAAAACAAATCTAAACTCTAATCTGAACCAAACTGTAAGAGGTAGTGCAGGCAGCGACACTAGTCAGGAGAGACCACTCTGGTAGATGGGGTTTCGGGGAGGAGATGGCGATGGTGGAGGTGGGCTTCCGGGAGGACATGCTAGCGCCGGAGATTCGACTCCAGTAACTGGATTGGCGGCGGTGGCGCGGTTCAAGGGGAGAGATGTGGAAGAAACGCGGCGCCGGTTGCGTATCGCGACGCGCAGGTGCTCCCCTCTCCCTCCCCCCTTATTCCTCTCGGGCGGTAGCAGGCGGCGTGGCGAGCTCCGGCGAGCTCGTCGGCAGGCGGCGGTGCGCGCAAGGATGGCGGAGTTCAGCGACAGTGGATGAGCGTCGGCGATGTCGTCATTCGGCGAGGGCGTGGAGGCGTGCCGACGGTATCATACTCCGGCGAGGGTGTGGAGTAGCGCCGGCGGCGTCATTCTCCGGCGAGGGCGGCGAAGTCGTCGGTAGACGATGGGGTGCGATTGCGAGTTGGATGGGAAACGACGAAGCGGAGTGGGTTGCATCGCGGGTGTAGGGAAAAGGTAGGAGCGAGCCTGCACGAGAGAAACGCTCCGATCCTGCGTTTCCCTCGGCCTGGCTGGGAGGCCTCTTTTTGCATAGGCCAGGCTGAGGAAGTCATGCAGCCGACCAAACATGGGCTATTTTGCATCTCGGGTGCGAGCCAGGTGCGAGCCACCCAACCAAACACGCCCCATGCTGCCGCCGCCCACCGCACGGACGAGGAGCGGGTGCGCGAGCTGGGCGAAGTGGAAGCAGGACTCTAGGTTGGTGGCCATGAGGCGGGCGTAGTCCTCGAGCGTGCGCTCCGTGGCCTACGTTGCACATACTTGGATACGTATCGGATACACGATACGGAGATACGCCCGATACGCCAATTTTCTGAAAACATGGATACAGGAATACGTTTATATATAGATATTACATATATCAATTATTAAAAATATTGAAAACAAAATAGAGCTTCTAGGTCAAAGCATGTCTCAATAGGATTATTCCCTTTGTTTTGATGCACTTGGTCCACTTTCATTAATTGGCAGTGGAATTTTCATGGGTTTATTGATCCAATCAGTGCATCGACTTTCTCTTGCTCACCTTTCAATTGAACAAGAACATTGACAGGCATGTTTTGGCATGAACTCACTCCCATATTGGATATCTTCAAAAGGTGTGCCTTTACTATTGAGGAGATTTCATGTCGAACGAAAGGTTTCAGGTATCCAAAAAGTATCGCAAAAGTATCCCAAGAGTATCAAACATTATTTTCTTTTTTTAAAATCAAAAAATCGAGGGATACTTACAGGATAAGTATCGAATCGTATCGGGGCAGTATCCGAGTATAGGGGCAGTATCCAACTGGATACGCGCGCTTTCTGAAGTATCCGTGCAACGTAGTCCGTGGCCGCCCCGTAGAAGGACTGGCCGGCGTTGTTGACGAGGATGTCCAGCTTGCCCCCCATCTCGGCGCGGGCCGTGGCCACGAGCCGCTTCCTGTCGCCGCGCATGGAGACGTCGCATGCGGAGCCCGGGACGCGGCCGCGCAGTCGGCCGGCGTCCGCGTCGGCCTGCCAACCGCGCAGGCGCTCATGCAGGTCGGCGTCGCTCCGGGAGCAGGTGTGCACCCGTACGCCAAACCCCGCGAGCTCCTCCACGATCGCGCGCCTGAGCTCCGGGCGCAGGTACGCAAGTGAGTGAGTGTGTGTGATCAGTAACAAAACACAGTAGCTAGCCTGCATGAAAGAAAGATGCATGCAGGGGCAGGGCGTACCCGATTCCTTTGGTTCTGCCGGTGACGAGGGCCCTCTTGCCGGCGAGGCTCCTCTCGGCTTGCTGCTGCTGCCATCTCCGATCCACCGATGTGTCTACTTTCTATCTCTGAGATTAGCTAGTCTCCATTTTTAATGGAGGAGTTGGTGAATAGTCTTCATAGTTTATTTTCGTCCCACCTTTCGTTGTTTTTTTTTCGTATGTCCTCCCACCTCTGTCGAACCTACGACAAAAAACCAGCAAAAAAAACATCGATTCGCACGCACATACGAGCGAGAACCACAGTAGTCTAGCACGCACGACCCGCACAGCAGATCATTCGCCGCCGCCCTCCGTCCCTTCGGACCAGATCCATGCCTTCGCTGCCGCCGCCGCCGATCCATCCCTTCGCCGCCGCCGACCCATCCCTTCCGCGAGCCCTAGCCGCCGCATGTCTCCCGTTTAACCCCTCGTTTATCTTTTCGCCGATCTGGATGCAGCATGATCGCGGGAGGAGATGAGGGAGACGAGGATGCGCGTCACCTCAAAACGTGTCCGCCGCCGCCCTCCCTACACACCAACGCCGGCCTCACCTTGGAGTCACGCAGCCTCTCCTTCATCATCCCGATGCGGTGTTGCTCCCATCTCAACTTGACATCACCCCTGCCTTGTTGGCCTCCTCCTTCCCATAGTCTGTGGCCGCGACAGTTGCCTAGCGTGCTGCAGCGGCGGCGAGCTCGTTCTCCTGCGCCCATGTCCACCCAGGACGTTTGCTACTTCTCCTCCACGTGTTGCTGCTGCCGTGCCCGGCGGCGGAGGATCCGAATCCCACCCGCTGGCCTGGAACAACAGATCCCATAGGGTAGCCGGATCTGAGTCTCCCCACGCGACCTTCTCGATCTCCGGCTGCGGCAGGTGCAGAACTCCCCGATGATGGCAAGGTCGTCGCTAACTCATTTTCTATGGATCGGATTCATGAAGGACCAACTAATAAGTTTTTAGCATGCACTGATTTTTTATGAGGCGGCCAAAATCCCTCTCATGTGTGAACCATACACACAGAACGACCTAATACATACCTTTTGTTTATCACCTGATGGGTGTACGAATATGTATATGAAGACTACATGATCATCTATAACATGTCATGTTGTGTATGAAGTTTAACGTAATCATACACTCACTCAATCTATGCTGTTTGCTGCCTGTGTATACATGGTAGAGTGGCTGCTTTACTTTTGTGTGTTCAGAAACTCATTCAGTGACTTCAGGGTGCAGGTACAAATGATGGTGCTGAGTGTGGATGGGAACGACGGGATGCTTATGTGCGTGCTACCTGCCATTGCAAAGACTTCTTATTTTTCTAATAGCTCAATGTATTGTAATGATTCTGATGGTGAATTAGTGATATACGCGAAGCATTACCATGTTTCTCTATTGTAATTTGATGATCATTATTTCATTGTAGGTACACACTTGTTGCGGACTGATGTATTGAATTGAACTTTTGATGATTTAAATCCTTGTCCAATTGCAAGTGGCCTGTAAAAAAAATGAATGCACATTACCATCACACTGCCATGTAATTTTTGTTCATACACAATCGTGTTGCTACAGTTCTATTTATAGTTTTATTTTGCCATTTTGTATTTGTCTTTGTCCATGGTTAGATCATGTGGTTTTTATGCTTGATCGTTATGAGTCAGTGAGGTGAGAATGAGCGGTAATGGCTTACATAATAATGCCACCAAGTTTATAGTATCACTAAATTATTTTGCTAATTCATTCAACATTACTGTCATTTATGGTAATTCTTTCAACATTAGATACATGGTGAGCCCAAGCTAAATATCGCATGAGTTGTTACTCGAGTGGGATGCTATTTGCTTGATTCACTCAATCAACGATGTCTATGTCCAAGATGAATTGTGAACAAACAAGCCTGCACAAGGTAGTGCACGCTCACTATATATTCATGAGAGTAATTTATCCTTTCTTGTATGATCCGTATTACTGCTGCCCATTCAATTGTCCTGCGGTCACATATATATCCCTTTTAAAAAACTATATATCCATGAAAACAGTGCCTATTTTCTTGTATGATCCTTATTGCTACATCTTTATTCCTGTTGTAGATGGACCTGTTTTCCATATCTCATCCTATGGTTTTAAGGACTCTCCTTACTTGGCCTTGTTCTATTATGGCACTTCTCAAATGCTGGGTTTCCATGTCCAATCATGCAAAGTCCATCTGATGACTTCCTAAGGGAAATCATACCGACTTCGACAGTATCATAGCCATGTGCAAAAATCTACAGGTATATTTTGATTTTGATATGACATAAATTATGATATTATGTCCAACCATTTTAGTCAACTTGATGGCCAAATGTTCGTTCGTCGTGAGAGATAAAAAGCTTTGTAGTTATTAACATGATGATCAAGGAATATCTCATCAATGAGCATGGACACTGCTGTACCAATCCGGACATTAAAAGCGACGTACAAGTCATTGGCTGAAGCTCCCTTGTTGAATCAACGATTGCAAAATTGATTGAGAAGGTACTAAACTACTGCATATTTGTCTTGTCGCTAATCATAGAGTAGGAATGCCACAATCAACTATGTTAGATTGACATCCTCTGTGCGGAAATATGACACTGCAATATCCATAAACCATAACGAAACAAGGTGTAATGTAGGAAGGTCCTTATTTGAAAAGTAAAGGAAGAGCCAGTGATGTAGCAAGAATTGGTATTGTCACTTAGAGATCGTTGTTAATTGTGTCAAGAGACTGGAAGTACTTATGGAGCAGACTTGTATTGTATATGCTTATTGCTCTCTCAATTGGCACCATATTTATCGACATTGGTCAGTCATTGTCATCTGTAGTGGTTAGTGTCACTGCAGTATTACATTTTAATTTACTGGACATTTCTATTCTTGAGTAAATTTATGGTATTTACTAATTGATGCTCAAAGGTCGCATTGTTCTGACAGGTTAGGATTTCTGCAATATTTGTCTTTGTTTCATTTGTTGTCCTTCTGAGTGTTTGTGGAGTGACTGCTCATACTGATGAGATCAAGGTTGGTTTTTCTTCTTCTTTAATTCAGAATTGCAACAGTATGGCCACTTCCTTTCTAGTAATTTTATCTAAAGGAGTAATTCATATGTCGTGGAAGTACTTCTAATATTGCTCACTAACTTGGCACCATATTTATCAACATTGGTCAGTCATTGTCATCTGTAGTGTTTAGTGTCAGTGCAGAATTACATT
The DNA here is from genome assembly GCF_002162155.2 of Triticum dicoccoides. Lineage (NCBI taxonomy): Eukaryota > Viridiplantae > Streptophyta > Magnoliopsida > Poales > Poaceae > Triticum > Triticum dicoccoides. The sequence goes on from NC_041385.1 coordinate 756,414,825, forward strand.
TCAATTTACTGGACATTTCTATTCTCGAGTAAATTTACGGTATTTACGATTTGACGCTAAATGTTCGCATTGTTTTGACAGGTTAGGATTTCTGCAATATTTGTGTTTGTTTCATTTGTCATCCTTCCGAGTGTTTGTGGAGTGACTGCTCATACTGATGAGATCAAGGTCGGGTTTTCTTCTTCTTTAAAGCAGAATTGCAACATTATGGCCACTTCCTTTCTAATAATTTTAACTAAAGAATATGTGATTTATACCTAGAATATGTTGGTGAAAACAATAAGCACCAAAAACCATATCAACACACTGTTTCCTCCTATGCAGATATATTTTCATGAGGATTCAAATTGGCATTCCGGGACACTGGTTTTCCTACTAGGCCACTACCTAGCCAATATTCCCTTCGTATTTCTGGTGTCCATTTCGTGGTCGCTAATTTTCTACTTCATACTAGGCCTCAGGAATGAGTTTGGTTCCTTATGTACCTATAGTCACCATCTTTATGTGCCTATTGGCGAACGAAGCACTTGTGATGATTCCTGCATACATCTGGTTCGAGACTTACAAGTGCACCCTAACCCTCATTTGCATATATGTAAGTTTCCATCCTGTTATTCTTTCAAGTGGGCACAAATAATGAAATGAACCACAATTAAATAACCATGGCTACTTCAGGTTATCATGATGTTGTTGGCTGGGTATTTCAAATCCAAGACGCAATACCTTTGCCCGTGTGGAACTATCCGCTGTCCTAGATCTCATTCCATATATATGCCGTCCAGGCCCTATCTTTCCTCGACCGGGTCTGGCATGCTAACGAGCAATGCTGCTGTAGCGTTTGATCGAGAATGAGTATGTTGGTTGTTATGACCGGCATATGCTACAGCCCAGGCAGTTAGGGGCCTAGCCCAGTTATCTTATCGTTATTAGGGGCTTAGCCTAGTTATCGTATTTGGAGATTATATGAACTCATGTAAGGACTCGTTTGAAGTTGAGCAGAAGCAATCATATTTGCTCGGCTTCCTAAAGGGAGCCGGGAGACCTAACCCTAGCCGCCGCCTCCTGCGCCCTCTCTCTCTCTCGGTCGCTCTTGCTCCCTCCCTCCCTCCCTCCCATAACCTGAGAGCTCGTCCTGGTAGGGACCCGGTTCCTATCAACCCGGTATCAGGTGTCTCAAGCTCGATCATGTCCGCGCCACAGCCCACCCCCTCCCTCCTGCTGCAAATCGCCGATGACCACCACGGCCAGCACGTCGTCCATCACCGGGTCGGTCTCCTCCCCCACCTGGACGCCACCCGCGCCCGCCCCCGCCGTGCTCACTCCGGAGGAGATGACGGCGGCGCTTCAAGACCTGACTCAGGCGGTCCAGGTCATCCGCACCTTCCTCGTAGAGCACTATGGGCTGCAGCTGCCCGCCCCCGTCACCACCATCACCGGGCCGCAGTAGCTCCCGTGGCCGCTGCCACCACCGGCGACCTCCGTTGCATCCATCATGCCGCTGCTACTGCTGCAGCCGCCGCCGCCACCACCGGCGATCTCGGGGCCGGGCCTTTTGTCGACGGCGCCCGGGGGGCCCATCCACCAGGTCCGTTTCCCCTAGCACCGGCGACCTCGCCTTCCTCCACGCCAACCTCCCTTCCACCCCTATAACCTGAGAGCTCGTCCTAGTAGGGACCCGGTTCCTATCATTGGTACATCATTTGCAGTCAGGGCCACGAGGACAATACCCGGCATGCAGGCTGTTCGAGGCTTGTATGGGATATCATCATCGACAGGCACCAAGTGGATGAACCTTGATTTGTTTCTGATGATGATCGGCTACCAGTCATCTTGTATGTTTTGCTTTGTCTAAATGTGAGGATACATGTTAGGCTCGGCAAGCGCTGCTGCTGGCCTAGCATCGCAGTGGTGGAGCTCCAAAGTGAGTTGGCCCTGATCTATTGGAAGAAGTTTTTTTGTGTGTGTGTATACATTTGTGATTCCTTCCTAGGTTGACGATTTTGAAAGGTGAAGAGGAATGTTACAGAATTCATCTTCATCCATGGCAAGCAGCCTTGCCGGCTTCTGTGACCTCGGTTGGCCTCCTCATGGCTCCTTCACACTCCAGCAGCTCGCGTGCTTCTATGTTTGTGTAGTGCAGGTACAGGTGTGCGCGGTTGGGGCGTCATTCACCTGTGGAAGCAACACTTCGGCCAGAACCCAGACTATGTGCGCTTCAGGTAATGCAATCCATCATATATGCATATTCACGATTTGTTTGTTGGGTTACACTGGGAGCACGGGATGTTGTTGTGTGCTGGATGAACATGCAGATCCTGCCCACTTTCAAGCCATAGATCCAGTGAAGTCAATTTCAGTATATTCAAGACATAGACAGTAGCTTAGCAATTTCCATGGCTGAATTTTGTTTAAAATAAAGTTATGTGCAAAATCTGTAGGCTACATTATCCATACACAGGTATATACTTACATTTCATTATACAACACGTACATGTATGCCATTTTCTGGAATAATTCCATCTTGTGAATATGAACAACAATTTGAGAATGGCGCGGTGGCTGCTAAGTCCGACGGCTCATGGCTGATGGCAGAGTCCTTTGTGTATTCTCTTTTGATTTGTCATTCACCAAGTAAATGTCATCATTACTTGGACAACCGGTGACCATGGGGGACAAAGGCAAAGGTTGTGTTCCACCGTGTCCAATTCACATAAGTGCAGTTGATTTTTAATTTGATGTACATGCAATTTCTTTTTTCATTTTAATTCTATAAAAACGTGCATGTTGATTTCCAGCACTAAGATAGGAAGGCAGTTGCCGCCCTTGTCCCTTGCCGCTGGCCTGCCACGACGGTGTTAATCACTTGCTCACTTAGAACACGATGAAGTAGATTTTGTGATACGAGTGAGGGTTGAGAATGAGCAGGATGGGTGTTGGGGTTGGTCTGTTCAATTATGATTGTTTGAGTGGAACAATTTTCCTACTTTTGAAAATGTGGCAAATTGTATTTCATTAGAGATCGCTTTGTAGCAAATTGCATTAGTGAGCGGTTCATTTTTTCCAACCAAATTGTACAAATTTTTGGTTAGGATAGAAAGATAAATGTATTGCTGGTTGCTTCAAGAGTTTCTTTTTTTGAATTTGGTTGCTTCAAGAGTTAATAATAGACTTGCATGCCCAACAATGGACATCATACTTTTATTTCATGGTAAGCACGTCATTCTGCCTTCTTGGCTCGAGGGTGTCACGGGCGGCACACCCCTTGATGGCGATGACGGATTGACATGAATACGGGGGAGAGGAGTAGGATGGAGAGCGGTGTGGTTGGCAGGGGCCTCCTTGGCAGTCTGTGTGGAAATATAGTGTGAAAGATAGAGGAAGCTATGGCAATGGTGAGGTGAGCATCATCCGGTTTTAATGGAGAGGACTCCATCGAGAAATGTCCCACTACGGTAGGAAACCCAGCGTGAAGGAGAGGGTGGAGCAGGAAAAGAGAACTGTGGGCCATGGGGTTTGGTTTTTGTGTTGAGACCGCTTGTTGGAGTTAAGAAGGCGGATAGTGCGGACAACCACATTTCTCCCTCACATATCAGTTGGATTGCCCAAACCATTTTGGGAAGCCTGTGCGGTGTGTGAACACATCCAAACATATGAGAAAGAAATGTGTTTTGACCTTGAAGACGATCTTAATCACCTGTTTGATTCATTTATGTGCATTTTAGCCCGTAGCAACGCACGGGTATTCTATTAGTTAATATAATGATTTGGTTGTTGACCTTGGCTACATATGAATATATACGGTGCGACACACTCGCCACGGGAAACTAATGTCGTAAGGCCTGACATCAGCGACACACTCCCACGGGAAAATAATGTCGTAAAGCCTGACATCAGCCACATCCCGACGCGCGGCCGGCGGCAAACGAATGGCGACGCTGGTAACTATTGTAATGAAAAAGTTGAACTCTTTGCAACCATCATCAAAGCCACTGCGATGTGCACATCACGAGTATCAGTATTCTAAGAGCATCTCCTGCCGTTGGCCCTCAGGGGGCGCGTAAAATCGCCGTCTGGGGCGAGCCGGCGCAAAAAATCGGTCTGAGGCGAGTCGATTCCCAGGCGCCGACCCCAGGGCCGCCCCCAGACACTGTTTATGTTAAAAAAAGAGTATTCAGCAAAGTTCGGTTAAAATTTGGCAAACTGGACATATATTAGACATGATCGACATTTTACGTAGCAAATTTATTAAAAAAATGCCGAAACTAGAACTATGGGCCGAAGAAGTCGCCGAGCGTGGCGAAGTCGCCGTCGTCGCCGCCATCCTCGCTGTCGTCGTCGTCGGCCTTCTCCTCCTTGACGCGGCTGCCCCTGCTGGACCCCTGCCCGGCGTGGCCATGGCGGACCGGTGGCGGTGGCGGCGCATCGTCGTCGTTGCTGTCGTCGAGGACGACGACACCTCCTTCGTCGCGGCCCCGGCGCCGATGTTCGAAGTGCTCTAGGGGCGCGGCAATGGCGCTCCATCTCCATCTGTAGCTAGTCATCGCGCGCCCATTTCAGGGCCGCCGCTTCGTCGAGCTCCCCGGCGCTGTGCTCCATCTTCACGGCGGGAAGCCCCGGCTCCGTTTTCCCGGCCGCGAGCCCCGGCTCCGTCTTTGGTTTGACGAAGCACGGAGGAGCTGAGGAGGAGGCGTGCCGGCCACCTTCATTTATGACAATGCCGGCGCTGCGAGTGCGCCGGTCGAGCGGCGTCTCCGCTGCAGGCTCGGCCTTGACGCCGAACACCGCCGGTGAGCCGGAGGAGTGGGAAGAAGAACGGGAGGAGGAGTGGGAGGAGGAAGTTGAGGAGGAGCCGAACCTCCTGGGCATCCATTGCCCGGCGCGCCGGCGGTGGACCGGGGCGGCCGCCGCGGTAGGGTATGCCAGCGGCGGGTCGTTGCCGCCCTCGAGGTGCTCCAGCACGTCCTGGAGCATGCGGCCGGGGGCACCCCACCATACGCGACGCCCTCACTGTTCTTGATGCCGCCCACCATCGGCGCCGCGTTGGTGGACGCCAGCCTCCACTAGTAGAAAAAGGACCTTATGTGAGATACATTAGTCCCGGTTCGATTTTGGCCCGGTACTAATGGTATCATTAGTACCGGTACGAACGGCTATGCATTAGTGCCGGTTCGTGTTGAACCTTTAGTACCGGTTCGTGTCACGAACCGGTACTACATGGGTGGTGGCAGGCTGGCGTCAGGCCAGGGCCCCACGAGCCCCTTTAGTCCCGGTTTGTGGCACAAGTCGGTACTAAAGGGCCAACCTTTAGTACCGGCTCGTGCCACCAACCGACACTAAAGGGGTCTAACCTATAGTCCCGATTGGAGACACAAACCGGGACTATAGGACAATTTTCAAACTTGAAAAAATCATAACTAAATCATCCTAATTCAGAAAAATACATATAATATATCAAAATTTGCAGAACAAAAAGATTGATCCGCTGAAACCAGGAGGAGTGAGTGGTGGAGGTCTGGGCCCATAACCAGGAGGCAGAGCTGGCTCGCATGTCCGACATGTTTCAGGACTTCCCCATCGCCGACGTGGCCACGTCCTACGACATCCCTCCCCGCCCTGTCCCAGCCTGTACCCGCGAACTCACGGCGGACGCCGACGGCGTCTACCATGTTACTGGCCTCATGCCGTACCACCGCAACATGGACGCGAACTGCGAGCACATCTACAACAGGGTCAGAGGCGTGCGGTTTATGCAGATCGCCCTGGCGCTGGTCAACCGCGACGGCGACCTCGCCTGCGTTTGGCGGTTCCACCTGGGTGTGCCGTCGGCCAAGGAGGAGCGATTTATGTTGAAGCTGGGTGTGGAGCCCTGCGTAGGCCGCGTCGACTGTGCCCGCTTCGGCAACGCTCTCAGGGCCTGCCGCGCCGTCATGATAACCGATGTCCCCTGGGTGACCTCAGACGGCGCTGAGGATATCGCCCACTTGGTAGACTTCTTATGGAACCCTCTTCAGATCTATCCCAAACATAATCACGGCCGTTACAGGCTCATCCGTCTAATCCGGGGTCACCTCCCGTATCTCTATGACCTCAGATTTCTGGCAGAGTGGCGAACTCTGGGTGGGGAGGAGCCTCCATTGTTTGCAGCCGCCAAGGCTGCCACATCACTTGACGACCTCCTCCGCAGCTTCCTCGCGCTAATGAGGGAGCCCAACTTCACAGAGCGGATGATGGAATACAATGGGATCTTGTGCGGCCTCGGACACTGGAGCAGCTACGAACTCGATTCGTTCAGGTTGAGCTATGAAGAGCAAGAGAGGCAATTCAAGGTGGCACTCGCTGAGATAAACGACATCGATGTGTCTGATCTCGAAGACGTCCACATGCACTAACTGAACAAGATCAATGACGCAACACGTAACCTTTGGAAATTATTAGCAGGGTATTCATTGTTCTATGCAACATTTGTTATCTTCAATAGTGACTAAAGCACGTCAAAACAAAATAAAAGTATATTCCGGCCGTGTGGGTCCACCTCGGGCGTAAAACATGGAGAGGCGATTGAGGCGATTGCAAGGCGATCGGCTAGAGAGTTTGGGTTAGGGTTTTACGGTCGGTGGTGCTGAGGATTGCGGCGGCCTGGGAGAAGGCGACGGCGGCTTCGCGAGGGCTTGCGCCGGAGTGTGGCTACTCCCTCCGATCAGTTGACATGGAGGGGAGGAAGATGGGGGGCGATGAGGTGAAGAGGAACAAGGCAGATGCGACTCGGAAAGTGGCGGCGGAGAAGAAAACAGAAAACCTAGCTGCTACTCCGAGATCGAAACAAAGGGTGGACACTGATGATGCGGTGAGGACGCCACTGGGCGGCTAGAGCAGGAACGCATTTGTGTCTCCAGGATTGACTGCTCGGATGGGAGGGCTGGTGTTGACGGAGAAGGAAGCGAAGGGGTTTGTCTTCAAGGACTCAGATCAGGATCAGGCTAGACCGGCAAGGTGGGCAGCGATCGGGAAAGCATTTACGCCAAGGCCGATCAATAGAGTTCTCTGGAAAAATCTATGGCAAGGGCGTGGGGATTGCATAGGGAAGCACAATTCAAGATTATAGGAAGGAACCTTTTTTTGGTGAATTTTGGTAGTGAGGGAGATTGGAGACATGCTCTGAACAATGGCCCATGGCAGTTTGACTTTAATGTTTTAGTGCTAAAAGATTAGATGGAAGCACGAGACCATCAGAGACGGCCCCACATCACGGCTCGCTCTGGCAACGGGCGCGTCATCCCATGCCATTTGCATTTTTCTAATGGAAAGACAAATATTCTATCTCCGTCTTGGTTTATTGTCCTCTTCGTATTTTATGTCAAATTTTGGCTATAGATTTAACTAATAAAATATCAATGCATGTCATAAAAAATTATATCATTGAAAACTATATTCAAATACAAATTCAACAATATAATTTTTTATGACATGCATTAGCATTTTGTTAATTAAATCTACGGTCAAAATTTGACATAAAATATAAAAGATACCAATAAACCAGGACGAAGGTAATATCACAACTAGCCCATCGTCAGCCAAATAGGAAATTACTGAATTGTCCTTGGGCCAAATTTTCCCAGCCGTACAAACCATTTTATCAATTATTATGTAGTGTACTACATAATCTGAAAACTTTTATACGACGTTTTAGGTCAGTTTACAGAGGAAGTACACCATAAAATCTGTAAAATAACTTGTACCCTCTCTGTAAAAGTTTTTAGATCATTAAATACTCCCTCCGTCCCGAAATACTTGTCGGAGAGATGGATAAAATTTAATATATCTATAACTAAAATACGTCTAGGTACATTTATTTTTTCGACAAGTATTTCCGGACGGAGGGAGTAGTAATCTAAACGCTCTTATGTTTTTTCACGGATGGAGTACTAGTTTAACCGAGCGAGACCATAGGCCTAGGCGGCTACGGTATGGCCGCCATCGACGCAGATGATCTGCCCGGTGATGTACGAAGCAGCCGGCATGCAGAGGAACCCTACAAGCGATGCGACCTCCTCCGGCTCGCCTAGGCGGCCCAAAGCGGTGCGCGCGCTCTCCGCCTACCACATCCTCCGTGCCGCCTCTGAATCCATCTGAATGCCGCTGCTGTCGAGGAGGTCCCGGCGCGACGCAATTGACACGGACGCCGTCGCACGCCCACTCGACGGCGAGGGTACGCGTGAGCTGGTTCAGAGCCGCCTTGGTCGCCGAGTACAGCGACAGCATCGGGTATCCGAGGAGCCCGCCGATGGATGAGACGTTCACCACGTTGCCGCCGCTGCCGGCGAGGAGGAGCGGGTGCGCCAGCTGCGCCAGGTGGAAGCAGGACTCGAGGTTGGTGGCCATGAGACGGGCGTACTCCTCCGCCGTGCACGCCGTGGCCGCCCCGAAGAAGGTCTGCCCGGCGTTGTTTCACGTTTTTGACGCAAATGAGCATGGCGGCATTGGTGGTCGGTGATTTACTTTCACCGACCTGTTTTTTTTTTTGTGTGCAAACAACAAAGGTCATATTTAAATAGACCAAACTCTTACAAAAAGCATCCTTATAATTAAAAAAATACATCTTTGTGTGCAAACATGATCTCTGTAAAAGGTCGTTGCTTTAGAGCGAAAACGCCAGAGAGGGCATGTAAAATACCCCAGGCCCAGCTAGACAAAGCGGGGAAACACAAATTTCACATGCTCCCCTTGGGGGGCTGAGGGTAGCCAACTTTCGTTTGTCAGAACTGAAGCCAGAGGACCATGATACACAACAGTGTTATGCGCTTTGTAGGACAACATGATCAGAACAAACCCGCTGAAGGCCCAAAGAACCACATGTGAGACACGTCATCTTTCGCACACCTCCAACGATACAAAAAAGTTAAAAGTATCACCGGAAACAAACAAGGGCAAGGCAAGAATATCTTATTCTATGCCGACGGCAACACTATCAACTTCGTAGCACCGAACATAGACATGTTCTGTTTGTCATTTCTTCTAAAGCTAGAGTAGATAGCTTTGCACAAGACCTGATCATATATGTGTGGTAGAGATAGCTCTTCAGGCCCTCCATCTCCATTTCCTGGTTTACAATCCGCTAGGGAGGGAGTAGCAGCTGCCACCCTTACTTTGACAAGTTCGCATACTCGTAATCAGGTTACTAATTAACACACTACTGAAGCGGAGTAGTCAGCATGTACACTAATTATTTACCGGGGAAGCCATCATATAAGTCTACGAAATGGAAAGGCTACCACGTCAGAAGGGATCCGGCGGCTACGAAGGTTGTTGTTCCATGATGATTACATAGAGGAACTTGGCCAATAGAAGCAAGCACAAAGGTACATGAAAATGAGGCACAAGTGTCGACAAGATCGAATGGGATAGACAAATATGGTATGGTTATATGTACTCCGTCAATGTAGATATATAGGCCCTAATACTTATTTCGAGAGTTAGTTTGATCATCAGGATCGATAAGAGCGAGCGAGGAGCTAACCTGCTATAGTCTTTGGGAGTTTGAAAATGGACTACTGTGGGAGTTGCTCGATAAAAACGAAAGGCACCTCTAAAAATAGAATATCGATCTCAAAGCACAATATTTTGAAATAACCTATGTGTATTAATCAAGTAGAATATTTATCACTATAGTTTTGCAAGAACAAGTCTGACACCTAGGACAAGACTAGGAAAATATTTAGGAACTATTTTTAGTGAAAGGATTTCCCTCGAATTTTCATTTAGAAACCAGATAGAAGTCCTCTGCAACAAGCAACAGTACCAACACCTACCAAAAGCTACCTACTACGCGAACCAACCAGTGGTTGGATGGCTAGGAGGACACGCTACTGAAGCGGAGTAGTCAGCATGTACACTAATTATTTACCGGGGGAGACATCATATAAGTCTGCGAAATGGAAAGGCTACCACGTCAGAAGGGATCCGGCGGCTACGAAGGTTGTTGTTCCATGATGATTACATAGAGGAACTTGGCCAATAGAAGCAAGCACAAAGGTCCATGAAAATGAAAGGCACAAGTGTCGACAAGATCGAATGGGACAGACAAATGTGTTAATGGTTATATGTACTCCGTCAATCTAGATATATAGGCCCTAATACTTATTTCGAGGTTTAGTTTGACCATCAGGATCGATGAGGGCGAGCGAGGAGCTAACCCGCTATAGTCTTTGGGAGTTTGAAAATGAACTATTGTGGGAGTTGCTCGATAAAAACGAAAGGCACCTCTAAAAATAGAATATCGATCTCAAAGCACAATATTTTGAAATAACCGATGTGTATTAATCAAGTAGAATATTTATCACTATAGTTTTGCAAGAACAAGTCTGACACCTAGGACAAGACTAGGAAAATATTCAGGAACTGTTCTTAATGAAAGGATTTCCCTCGAATTTTCATTTATAGAAACCAGATAGATGTCCTCTGCAACAAGCAACAGTATCAACACCTACCAAAAGCTACCTACTACGCGAACCAATCTGTGGTTGGATGACTAGGAGGACATCCTTCTACGGTAACTTCGTAAAATCTCAAAGATGACATGCCGGCTCAGTCTCTCGGAGGTGCTCATAAAGGTAGTGTGTGCGTGTGTGTTCATAGGGATGAGTGTATGCACGTATATATGAGCCCGGCACATTGCACCCCATTATTTTAAAGGTCAAAAATATGGTCTTTGGCGGTCTGGAAAAAGCCAAAAAAAATTGTGCATGCATGTACACTGCCGTAGCATAACTGTGCCAATTTCATCAATATACGTGCTTGCATGTATGAGATATAAAAGAAAAATATAGATACATGGAAAAAATAGGTTTGCTTTTTGGTTGATTTTGGGCTGGAATTTTATCTTCTTTGAGTAGCATATAATACAACATATTACCTTTATCCCAAAAAACTTTCGTAGATTTATCTATAGACGGATGTATCTAATTCTGAAATGTGTCTACATATAGTTGTATTTAGGAAAATGTAAGACAATCTTTTCGGGACGGAGGGAGTATTATTTTGGGCCGAAATTTAACATGTACTTAGACCACATCAAACATATTGAACATCCATGTTAAAAGAACTGAAACTTTTAAGCTCCATACTTAAGGGGTTAAAAAACGTATTTCAGTGCCCCGTGCTCCAAATTTCCACTTTACTGTTAGCCCCTGTACTAACTATCAGCTGATAAAACACATGAGAGAACCAACATGTGGTTGTACGGTTAAGAAGGCAGTGGTATCCCCAGCCCACCAGGGTTCAAGTCATGGTGCTCGCATTTATTTATTTCAGGATTTCCGGCGATGTGCATTCAGTGGGAGGAGACGTGTTGGGGAACTTAGCATGCAATTTCAAAAAAATTCCTACATTGTGGATTCCCTTTCTAACATTTTGTCCAGAGCTGCGCGGGCTGGACACATATCCCCTGTTAGCTCTCATCTTATCCCAGAAGATATTACCCACCTTCAATATGCTGATAACACGATGATCATGGTGGACTTAATGACGCTTGTCTCTCCCATCTTAAATTTCTTCTTCTCTGCTTCGAGGCACTGTCTGGCCTGAAAATTAACTTTGCTAAAAGTGAAGTGATCGTCACTGGGGTTACGGACACCGAGGCCTTGCGTGTTTCCCATTTGCTCAACTGTTCTTTAGGCTCCTTCCCTCTGAAATATCTTGGGCTACCTATTTCTTCTGACAAACTTTTGGCCAAAGATTTCGCCCCTACGATGGCTAAAGTGGGCAATCGTGTCATGCCATGGAGGGGCGGATATGATACTCAAGCTAGAAAGGTTGCCCTAATAAATTCTTGTCTTTCTTCCCTCCCTATGTTCGTGATGGGGTTCTATCTTCTTACAAATGGCACTCACACTGGGTTCGACAAACATAGAGGTGCCTTTAATTGGAATGCGGCTGATAACAAGCGCAAATACTTATGGTCAAGTGGGACCACATTTGTCGACCCAAGAGCCTTGGGGGCTGGGTATTATCAATACTTTAGTCATGAACAAATGCCTGATCATCAAATGATGCTGGAAGATCATGTCCACCCGGGACAAACCCCTTTGGTAAAATATCCTCAAGGCCAAATACTTCCCTTCTTCCATTCCTATGTTTGCCTCCGCTTCAGGCGCTTCTCAGTTCTGGAAGGACCTTGTCAAGCTCAGGCCAGTGTTCCAAGGCCTAGTCAAGTTCGTGGTGCATAATGGTAGATCTACTAGGTTTTGGCTCGATTGATGGTGCAGTCCTACCACTCTTGCTGTTGCTTTCCCAGTGCTTTTTTCTTACTGCCCTGATCTCAAGATCTCGATCTCTGAGCTCTCTGACAATAACTGGGACCTTCAGCTGCGGCGTTCTTTGTCTCCTGAAGAGTTGGTCGGTTGGCAGCGTCTTGTTGCCCACTTCCTTGTGCCCTCGAAGGAGGAGGACTAGGTTGCCTGGCCCCACTCTTCGTCTGGGCGGTTCTCTGTGAAATCCTTATATGGCAAACTGATTTCTGGCTCGATCACTTCCAAATTTAAGTGGATCTGGAGGGCCCACATCCGTCCTAAGATTAAGGTCTTCTTATGGCAGGCCTCCCGTGGGCACTTGCCGGCTACTGACCAGATTCGCAAGTGCAATGGTCCAGGTTCTGATCGTTGTGCCCCGTGTGGCCAATGAGAGGACACAACTCATATGTTCTTCAATTGTGTCTTGGCTAAACTCTTCCGGTGTTGTATCAGATCGTGGCTACATGTCTCTTGAAGGCCGGCTTCCTTCTCACACCTTCGTCTCTTGGCCTCTAACCTGGTTGGGGCCCAAGGAAGAATGTTTTGGGTAGGATTTGCAGCGGTGTGCTGATCCCTCTGGACGACTAGGAACAAGTTTACCATTGAACATGTTTTTCCTGCAAACCTGCTGATTGCTTATTTAAAACTTGTATATTCCTGCAGCAGTGGAGATTATTGATTAACGAGGAGGATCGGGATGCTTTTGATGATATGGCTCCCAAGATTCGGGCTACAGCTACCTCCCTCTCTCAAGCTCAGACCGATAGTTAGGAGTTGTTGGCCCTGCTATCGTTGTTCTTGAGTCTCCGGCATGCGTGCCGTGTACTGGCCTGGGAGCCATGTACGTTAAACTTCAGTTTGGTTCGTAGTGGCGCTGATACTTTGTGGATGGTTTGGTGGTTGTTGCTCTGGCCTTTTCTCTAAAAAAAGAGAGTGTTCTTAACACTTATATTATGAGACGGAGGGAGTGCGTATCTAGGTACTGTAAAACATAAAACCAGAAAAAGATATGGAGTAATAGGGATGTGATCACAATAAAGTTCATGTGAAACACCGGCCTGGGTGTAAGGCCGGCGCAGCCAAGGAAGGAGCAAAGCTTGGCCTAGGCGGCTATGGTGCGGCCACCGTCGACGCACACGACCTGCCCCGTGATGTAGGACGCTGCCAGCATGCAAAGGAACACGACGAGCGACGCGATCTCCTCGGGCTCGCCCATGCGGCCCAATGGGATGCGCGCGCTCTCCGCCCCCCCATCTTCTGCGCTGTCTCCGGGTCAAGCTGTATGCCGCTGCTATTGGCGAGCTCCGTCCGGGTGCCCCCCGGCAACACGCAGTTGACGCGGATGCCGTCGCCCGCCCACTCCACAGCGAGGCTCCGGGTGAGCTGGTTCACGGCCGCCTTGCTCGCCGAGTACACCGACATGTGTGAGTTGGCCATGAGCCCGCAGGTGGAGGAGATGTTCACCATGGGTGTGTTTGGTTACCTGGATGGCTCTAGCCTGCATCGCATGGGGGATCCTGAGTGAGCCTGGCCTGGGTGAGCTGATGCAAGTATGAGCTGAGATGTGTGTTTGGTGGATTGTACGAATATGGTGCATGAGACATGCTGTATAAGACAGATGTTGATTGATAGGCTGCATCAGTACTTGTTTTCTTAGTCAATTAGAGACACGGCAACCCATCTGAACTGAAACCCAAACTGAAAACAAGTACTTGTAAGGCAAATCTGAACATAAATCAAACTCAAAAAGTTTGTTGACAAAGAAAACAAGTGCTTCCAACAGTTTGGACTGAACTGAAATCAAACTCTCTCCAACAGTTTGGAGATTTCCTTGGAGTATTGACAAGTACTATTTGATTTCAGTTTCGAGACAAAGAAAACAAATCTGAACTGAAATCAAACTCCCTACAGCAGTTTGGATACTTGTTTTCTTTATCTACCAGATTTTAGTTTGGAGTAAAACAAATCTAAACTCTAATCTGAACCAAACTGTAAGAGGTAGTGCAGGCAGCGACACTAGTCAGGAGAGACCACTCTGGTAGATGGGGTTTCGGGGAGTAGATGGCCGTGGTGGAGGTGGGATTCCGGGAGGACATGCTAGCGCCGGAGATTCGACTCCAGTAACTGGATTGGCGGCGGTGGCGCGGTTCAAGGGGAGAGATGTGGAAGAAACGCGGCGCCGGTTGCGTATCGCGACGCGCAGGTGCTCCCCTCTCCCTCCCCCCTTATTCCTCTCGGGCGGTAGCAGGCGGCGTGGCGAGCTCCGGCGAGCTCGTCGGCAGGCGGCGGTGCGCGCAAGGATGGCGGAGTTCAGCGACAGTGGATGAGCGTCGGCGATGTCGTCATCCGGCGAGGGCGTGGAGGCGCGCCGACGGTATCATACTCCGGCGAGGGTGTGGAGTAGCGCCGGCGGCGTCATTCTCCGGCGAGGGCGGCGAAGTCGTCGGTAGACGATGGGGTGCGATTGCGAGTTGGACGGGAAACGACGAAGCGGAGTGGGTTGCATCGCGGGTGCAGGGAAAAGGTAGGAGCGAGCCTGCACGAAAGAAACGCTCCGATCCTGCGTTTCCCTCGGCCTGGCTGGGAGGCCTCTTTTTGCATAGGCCAGGCTGAGGAAGTCATGCAGCCGACCAAACATGGGCTATTTTGCATCTCGGGTGCGAGCCAGGTGCGAGCCACCCAACCAAACACGCCCCATGCTGCCACCGCCCGCCGCACGGACGAGGAGCGGGTGCGCGAGCTGGGCGAAGTGGAAGCAGGACTCTAGGTTGGTGGCCATGAGGCGGGCGTAGTCCTCGGGCGTGCGCTCCGTGGCCTACGTTGCACATACTTGGATACGTATCGGATACACGATACGGAGATACATCCGATACGCCAATTTTCTGAAAACATGGATACAGGAATACGTTTATATATAGATATTACATATATCAATTATTAAAAATATTGAAAACAAAATAGAGCTTCTAGGTCAAAGCATGTCTCAATAGGATTATTCCCTTTGTTTTGATGCACTTGGTCCACTTTCATTAATTGGCAGTGGAATTTTTATGGGTTTGTTGATCCAATCAGTGCACCGACTCTCTCTTGCTCACCTTTCAATTGAACAAGAACATTGACAGTCATGTTTTGGCATGAACTCACTCCCATATTGGATATCTTCAAAAGGTGTGCCTTTACTATTGAGGGGATTTCATGTCGAACGAGGGGTTTCAG
This sequence comes from Triticum dicoccoides, assembly GCF_002162155.2. Taxonomy (NCBI): domain Eukaryota; kingdom Viridiplantae; phylum Streptophyta; class Magnoliopsida; order Poales; family Poaceae; genus Triticum; species Triticum dicoccoides. The sequence goes on from NC_041385.1 coordinate 756,430,325, forward strand.
GTATCCAAAAAGTATCGCAAAAGTATCCCAAAAGTATCAAACATTATTTTCTTTTTTTAAAATCAAAAAATCGAGGGATACTTACAGAATAAGTATCGAATCGTATCGGGGCAGTATCCGAGTATCGGGGCAGTATCCAACTGGATACGCGCGCTTTCTGAAGTATCCGTGCAACGTAGTCCGTGGCCGCCCCGTAGAAGGACTGGCCGGCGTTGTTGACGAGGATGTCCAGCTTGCCCCCCATCTCGGCGCGGGCCGTGGCCACGAGCCGCTTCCTGTCGCCGCGCACGGAGACGTCGCATGCGGAGCCCGGGACGCGGCCGCGCCGTCGGCCGGCGTCCGCGTCGGCCTGCCAACCGCGCAGGCGCTCCTGCAGGTCGGCGTCGCTCCGGGAGCAGGTGTGCACCCGTACGCCAAACCCCGCGAACTCCTCCACGATCGCGCGCCTGAGCTCCGGGCGCAGGTATGCAAGTGAGTGAGTGTGTGTGATCAGTAACAAAACACAGTAGCTAGCCTGCATGAAAGAAAGATGCATGCAGGGGCAGGGCGTACCCGATTCCTTTGGTTCTGCCGGTGACGAGGGCCCTCTTGCCGGCGAGGCTCCTCTCGGCTTGCTGCTGCTGCCATGTCCGATCCACCGATGTGTCTACTTTCTATCTCTGAGATTAGCTAGTCTCTATTTTTAATGAAGCAGTTGATGAATAGTCTTCATAGTTTATTTTCGTCCCATCTTTCGCTGTTTTTGTTTCGTATGTCCTCTCACCTCAGTCGAACCTACGACAAAAAACCAGCAAAAAAACATCGATTCGCACGCACATACGAGCGAGAACCACAGTAGTCTAGCACGCACGACCCGCACAGCAGATCATTCGCCGCCGCCCTCCGTCCCTTCGCACCAGATCCATGCCTTCGCTGCCGCCACCGCCGATCCATCCCTTCGCCGCCGCCGACCCATCCCTTCCGCGAGCCCTAGCCGCCGCATGTCTCCCGTTTAACCCCTCGTTTATCTTTTCGCCCGATCTGGATGCAGCATGATCGCGGGAGGAGATGAGGGAGACGAGGATGCGCGTCACCTCAAAACGTGTCCGCCGCCGCCCTCCCTACACACCAACGCCGGCCTCACCTTGGAGTCACGCAGCCTCTCCTTCATCATCCCGATGCGGTGTTGCTCGCACCTCAACTTGACATCGCCCCTGCCTTGTTGGCCTCCTCCTTCCCATAGTCTGTGGCCGCGACAGTTGCCTAGCGTGCTGCAGCGGCGGCGAGCTCGTTCTCCTGCGCCCATGTCCACCCAGGACGTTTGCTACTTCTCCTCCACGTGTTGCTGCTGCCGTGCCCGGCGGCGGAGGATCCGAATCCCACCCGCTGGCCTGGAACAACAGATCCCATAGGGTAGCCGGATCTGAGTCTCCCCACGCGACCTTCTCGATCTGCGGCTGCGGCATGTGCAGAACTCCCCGATGATGGCAAGGTCGTCGCTAACTCATTTTCTATGGATCGGATTCATGAAGGACCAACTAATAAGTTTTTAGCATGCACTGATTTTTTATGAGGCGGCCAAAATCCCTCTCATGTGTGAACCATACACACAGAACGACCTAATACATACCTTTTGTTTATCACCTGATGGGTGTACGAATATGTATATCAAGACTACATGATCATCTATAACATGTCATGTTGTGTATGAAGTTTAACGTAATCATACACTCACTCAATCTATGCTGTTTGCTGCCTGTGTATACATGGTAGAGTGGCTGCTTTACTTTTGTGTGTTCAGAAACTCATTCAGTGACTTCAGGGTGCAGGTACAAATGATGGTGCTGAGTGTGGATGGGAACGACGGGATGCTTATGTGCGTGCTACCTGCCATTGCAAAGACTTCTTATTTTTCTAATAGCTCAATGTATTGTAATGATTCTGATGGTGAATTAGTGATATACGCGAAACATTACCATGTTTCTCTATTGTAATTTGATGATCATTATTTCATTGCAGGTACACACTTGTTGCGGACTGATGTATTGAATTGAACTTTTGATGATTTAAATCCTTGTCCAATTGCAAGTGGCCTGTAAAAAAAAGCAGGGTTGAATGCACATTACCATCACACTGCCATGTAATTTTTGTTCATACACAATCGTGTTGCTACAGTTCTATTTATAGTTTTATTTTGCCATTTTGTATTTGTCTTTGTCCATGGTTAGATCATGTGGTTTTTATGCTTGATCGTTATGAGTCAGTGAGGTGAGAATGAGCGGTAATGGCTTACATAATAATGCCACCAAGTTTATAGTATCACTAAATTATTTTGCTAATTCATTCAACATTACTGTCATTTATGGTAATTCTTTCAACATTAGATACATGGTGAGCCCAAGCTAAATATCGCATGAGTTGTTACTCGAGTGGGATGCTATTTGCTTGATTCACTCAATCAACGATGTCTATGTCCAAGATGAATTGTGAAAAAACAAGCCTGCACAAGGTAGTGCACGCTCACTATATATTCATGAGAGTAATTTATCCTTTCTTGTATGATCCGTATTACTGCAGCCCATTCAATTGTCCTGCGGTCACATATATATCCCTTTTAAAAAACTATATATCCATGAAAACAGTGCCTATTTTCTTGTATGATCCTTATTGCTACATCTTTATTCCTGTTGTAGATGGCCCTGTTTTCCATATCTCATCCTATGGTTTTAAGGACTCTCCTTACTTGGCCTTGTTCTGTTATGGCACTTCTCAAATGCTGGGTTTCCATGTCCAATCATGCAAAGTCCATCTGACGACTTCCTAAGGGAAATCATACCGACTTCGACAGTACCATAGCCATGTGCAAAAATCTACAGGTATATTTTGATTTTGATATGACATAAATTATGATATTATGTCCAACCATTTTAGTCAACTTGATGGCCAAATGTTCGTTCGTCGTGAGAGATAAAAAGCTTTGTAGTTATTAACATGATGATCAAGGAATATCTCATCAATGAGCATGGACACTGCTGTACCAATCCGGACATTAAAAGCGACGTACAAGTCATTGGCTGAAGCTCCCTTGTTGAATCAACGATTGCAAAATTGATTGAGAAGGTACTAAACTACTGCATATTTGTCTTGTTGCTAATCATAGAGTAGGAATGCCACAATCAACTATGTTAGATTGACATCCTCTGTGCGGAAATATGACACTGCAATATCCATAAACCATAACGAAACAAGGTGTAATGTAGGAAGGTCCTTATTTGAAAAGTAAAGGAAGAGCCAGTGATGTAGCAAGAATTGGTATTGTCACTTAGAGATCGTTGTTAATTGTGTCAAGAGACTGGAAGTACTTATGGAGCAGACTTGTATTGTATATGCTTATTGCTCTCTCAATTGGCACCATATTTATCGACATTGGTCAGTCATTGTCATCTGTAGTGGTTAGTGTCAATGCAGTATTACATTTTAATTTACTGGACATTTCTATTCTTGAGTAAATTTATGGTATTTACTAATTGATGCTCAAAGGTCGCATTGTTCTGACAGGTTAGGATTTCTGCAATATTTGTCTTTGTTTCATTTGTTGTCCTTCTGAGTGTTTGTGGAGTGACTGCTCATACTGATGAGATCAAGGTTGGTTTTTCTTCTTCTTTAATACAGAATTGCAACAGTATGGCCACTTCCTTTCTAGTAATTTTATCTAAAGGAGTAATTCATATGTCGTGGAAGTACTTCTAATATTGCTCACTAACTTGGCACCATATTTATCAACATTGGTCAGTCATTGTCATCTGTAGTGTTTAGTGTCAGTGCAGAATTACATTTCAATTTACTGGACATTTCTATTCTCGAGTAAATTTACGATATTTACGATTTGACGCTAAATGTTCGCATTGTTTTGACAGGTTAGGATTTCTGCAATATTTGTGTTTGTTTCATTTGTCATCCTTCCGAGTGTTTGTGGAGTGACTGCTCATACTGATGAGATCAAGGTCGGGTTTTCTTCTTCTTTAAAGCAGAATTGCAACATTATGGCCACTTCCTTTCTAATAATTTTAACTAAAGAATATGTGATTTATACCTAGAATATGTTGGTGAAAACAATAAGCACCAAAAACCATATCAACACACTGTTTCCTCCTATGCAGATATATTTTCATGAGGATTCAAATTGGCATTCCGGGACACTGGTTTTCCTACTAGGCCACTACCTAGCCAATATTCCCTTCGTATTTCTGGTGTCCATTTCGTGGTCGCTAATTTTCTACTTCATACTAGGCCTCAGGAATGAGTTTGGTTCATTATGTACCTATAGTCACCATCTTTATGTGCCTATTGGCGAATGGAGCACTTGTGATGATTCCTGCATACATCTGGTTCGAGACTTACAAGTGCACCCTAACCCTCATTTGCCTATATGTAAGTTTCCATCCTGTTATTCTTTCAAGTGGGCACAAATAATGAAATGAACCACAATTAAATAACCATGGCTACTTCAGGTTATCATGATGCTGCTGGCTGGGTATTTCAAATCCAAGACGCAATACCTTTGCCGGTGTGGAACTATCCGCTGTCCTAGATCTCATTCCATATATATGCCGTCCAGGCCCTATCTTTCTTCGACCGGGTCTGGCATGCTAACGAGCAATGCTGCTGTAGGGTTTGATCGAGAATGAGTATGTTGGTTGTTATGACTGGCATATGCTACAGCCCAGGCAGTTAGGGGCCTAGCCCAGTTATCTTATCGTTATTAGGGGCTTAGCCCAGTTATCGTATTTGGAGATTATATGAACTCATGTAAGGACTCGTTTGAAATTGAGCAGAAGCAATCATATTTGCTCGGCTTCCTAAAGGGAGCCGGGAGACCTAACCCTAGCCGCCGCCTCCTGCGCCCTCTCTCTCTCTCTCTCGCTCGCTCTTGCTCCCTCCCTCCCTCCCTCCCATAACCTGAGAGCTCGTCCTGGTAGGGACCCGGTTCCTATCAACCCGGTATCAGGTGTCTCAAGCTCGATCATGTCCGCGCCACAGCCCACCCCCTCCCTCCTGCTGCCAATTGCCGATGACCACCACGGCCAGCACGTCGTCCATCACCGGGTCGGTCTCCTCCCCCGCCTGGACGCCACCCGCGCCCGCCCCCGCCGTGCTCACTCCGGAGGAGATGACGGCGGCGCTTCAAGACGTGACTCAGGCGGTCTAGGTCATCCGCACCTTCCTCGCAGAGCACTATGGGCTGCAGCGGCCCGCCCCCGTCACCACCATCACCGGGCCGCAGTAGCTCCCGTGGCCGCTGCCACCACCGGCGACCTCCGTTGCATCCATCATGCCGCTGCTACTGCTGCAGCCGCCGCCGCCACCACCGGCGATCTCGGGGCCGGGCCTTTTGTCGACGGCGCCCGGGGGGCCCATCCACCAGGTCCGTTTCCCCTAGCACCGGCGACCTCGCCTTCCTCCATGCCAACCTCCCTTCCACCCCTATAACCTGAGAGCTCGTCCTAGTAGGGACCCGGTTCCTATCATTGGTACATCATTTGCAGTCAGGGCCACGAGGACAATACCCGGCATGCAGGCTGTTCGAGGCTTGTATGGGATATCATCATCGACAGGCACCAAGTGGATGAACCTTGATTTGTTTCTGATGATGATCGGCTACCAGTCATCTTGTATGTTTTGCTTTGTCTAAATGTGAGGATACATGTTAGGCTTGGCAAGCGCTGCTGCTGGCCTAGCATCGCAGTGGTGGAGCTCCAAAGTGAGTTGGCCCTGATCTATTGGAAGAAGTTTTTTTTGTGTGTGTATACATTTGTGATTCCTTCCTAGGTTGACGATTCTGAAAGGTGAAGAGAAATGTTACAGAATTCATCTTCATCCATGGCAAGCGGCCATGCCGGCTTCTGTGACCTCGGTTGGCCTCCTCATGGCTCCTTCACACTCCAGCAGCTCACGTGCTTCTATGTTTGTGTAGTGCAGGTACAGGTGTGCGCGGTTGGGGCGTCATTCACCTGTGGAAGCAACACTTCGGCCAGAACCCAGACTATGTGCACTTCAGGTAATGCAATCCATCATATATGCATATTCACGATTTGTTTGTTGGGTTACACTGGGAGCACGGGATGTTGTTGTGTGCTGGATGAACATGCAGATCCTGCCCACTTTCAAGCCATAGATCCAGTGAAGTCAATTTCAGTATATTCAAGACATAGACAGTAGCTTAGCAATTTCCATGGCTGAATTTTGTTTAAAATTAAGTTATGTGCAAAATCTGTAGGCTACATTATCCATACACAGGTATATACTTACATTTCATTATACAACACGTACATGTATGCCATTTTCTGGAATAATTCCATCTTGTGAATATGAACAACAATTTGAGAATGGCGCGGTGGCTGCTAAGTCCGACGGCTCATGGCTGATTGCAGAGTCCTTTGTGTATTCTCTTTTGATTTGTCATTCACCAAGTAAATGTCATCATTACTTGGACAACCGGTGACCATGGGGGACAAAGGCAAAGGTTGTGTTCCACCGTGTCCAATTCACATAAGTGCAGTTGATTTTTAATTTGATGTACATGCAATTTCTTTTTTCATTTTAATTCTATAAAAACGTGCATGTTGATTTCCAGCACTAAGATAGGAAGGCAGTTGCCGCCCTTGTCCCTTGCCGCTGGCCTGCCACGACGGTGTTAATCACTTGCTCACTTAGAACACGATGAAGTAGATTTTGTGATACGAGTGAGGGTTGAGAATGAGCAAGATGGGTGTTGGGGTTGGTCTGTTCAATTATGATTGTTTGAGTGGAACAATTTTCCTACTTTTGAAAATGTGGCAAATTGTATTTCATTAGAGATTGCTTTGTAGCAAATTGCATTAGTGAGCGGTTCATTTTTTCCCACCAAATTGTACAAATTTTTGGTTAGGATAGAAAGATAAATGTATTGCTGGTTGCTTCAAGAGTTTTTTTTGAATTTGGTTGCTTCAAGAGTTAATAATAGACTTGCATGCCCAACAATGGACATCATACTTTTATTTCATGGTAAGCACGTCATTCTGCCTTCTTGGCTCGGGGGTGTCACGGGCGGCACACCCCTTGATGGCGATGACGGATTGACATGAATACGGGGGAGAGGAGTAGGATGGAGAGCGGTGTGGTTGGCAGGGGCCTCCTTGGCAGTCTGTGTGGAAATATAGTGTGAAAGATAGAGGAAGCTATGGCAATGGTGAGGTGAGCATCATCCGGTTTTAATGGAGAGGACTCCATCGAGAAATGTCCCACTACGGTAGGAAACCCAGCGTGAAGGAGAGGGTGGAGCAGGAAAAGAGAAGTGTGGGCCATGGGGTTTGGTTTTTGTGTTGAGACCGCTTGTTGGAGTTAAGAGGGCGGATAGTGCGGACAACCACATTTCTCCCTCACATATCAGTTGGATTGCCCAAACGATTTTGGGAAGCCTGTGCGGTGTGTGAACACATCCAAACATATGAGAAAGAAATGCGTTTTGACCTTGAAGACGATCTTAATCACCTGTTTGATTCATTTATGCGCATTTTAGCCCGTAGCAACGCACGGGTATTCTACTAGTTAATATAATGATTTGGTTGTTGACCTTGGCTACATATAAATATATACGGTGCGACACACTCCCCACAGGAAACTAATGTCGTAAGGCCTGACATCAGCGACACACTCCCCACGGGAAAATAATGTCGTAAGGCCTGACATCAGCCACATCCCGAGGCGCGGCCGGCGGCAAATGAATGGCGACGCTGATAACTTTTGTAATGAAAAAGTTGAACTCTTTGCAACCATCATCCAAGCCACTGCGATGTGCACATCATGAGTATCAGTATTCTAAGAGCATCTCCTGCCTTTGGCCCTCAGGGGGCGCGTAAAATCGCTGTCTGGGGCGAGCCGGCGCAAAAAATCGGTCTGAGGCGAGTCGATTCCCAGGCGCCGACCCCAGGGCCGCCCCCAGACACTGTTTATGTTAAAAAAAAGAGTATTCAGCAAAGTTCGGTTAAAATTCGGTTAAAATTTGGCAAACTGGGCATATATTAGACATGATCGACATTTTACTTAGCAAATTTATTAAAAAAAATGCCGAAACTAGAACTATGGGCCGAAGAAGTCGCCGAGCGCGGCGAAGTCGCCGTCGTCGCCGCCATCCTCGCTGTCGTCGTCGTCGGCGTTCTCCTCCTTGACGCGGCTGCCCCTGCTGGACCCCTGCCCGGCGTTGCCATGGCGGACCGGTGGCGGTGGCGGCGCGTCGTCGTTGTTGCTGTCGTCGAGGACGACGACACCTCCTTCGTCGCGGCCCCGGCGCCGATGTTCGAAGTGCTCTAGGGGCGCGGCAATGGCGCTCCATCTCCATCTGTAGCTAGTCATCGCGCGCCCATTTCAGGGCCGCCGCCTCGTCGAGCTCCCCGGCGCCGTGCTCCATCTTCACGGCGGGAAGCCCCGGCTCCGTTTTCCCGGCCGCGAGCCCCGGCTCCGTCTTTGGTTTGACGAAGCGCGGAGGAGCTGAGGAGGAGGCGCGCCGGCCACCATCATTTATGACAATGCCGGCGCTGCGAGTGCGCCGGCCGAGCGGCGTCTCCGCTGCAGGCTCGGCCTTGACGCCGAACACCGCCGGTGAGTCGGAGGAGTGGGAAGAAGAACGGGAGGAGGAGTGGGAGGAGGAAGTTAAGGAGGAGCCGAACCTCCTGGGCATCCATTGCCCGGCGCGCCGGCGGTGGCCGGGGCGGCCGCCGCGGTAGGGTATGCCAGCGGCGGGTCGTTGCCGCCCTCGAGGTGCTCCAGCACGTCCTGGAGCATGCGGCCGGGGGCACCCCACCATAGGCGACGCCCCTCACTGTTCTTGATGCCGCCCACCATCGGCGCCGCGTTGGTGGACGCCATCCTCCACTAGTAGAAAAAGGACCTTATGTGAGATACATTAGTCCCGGTTCGATTTTGGCCCGGTACTAATGGTATCATTAGTACCGGTTCGAACGGCTATGCATTAGTGCCGGTTCGTGTTGAACCTTTAGTACCGGTTCGTGTCACGAACCGGTACTACATGGGTGGTGGCAGGCTGGCGTCAGGCCAGGGCCCCATGAGCCCCTTTAGTCCCGGTTTGTGGCACAAACCGGTACTAAAGGGCCAACCTTTAGTACCGGTTCGTGCCACGAACCGGCACTAAAGGGGTCTAACCTATAGTCCCGGTTGGAGACACAAACCGGGACTATAGGACAATTTTCAAACTTGAAAAAATCATAACTAAATCATCCTAATTCAGAAAAATACATATAATATATCAAAATTTGCAGAACAAAAAGATTGATCCGGTGAAACCAGGAGGAGTGAGTGGTGGAGGTCTGGGCCCATAACCAGGAGGCAGAGCTGGCTCGCATGTCCGACATGTTTTGCAACTTCCCCATCGCCGTCGTGGCCACGTCCTACGACATCCCTCCCCGCCCCGTCCCAGCCTGTACCCGCGAACTCACGGCGGACGCCGACGGCGTCTACCACGTTACTGGCCTCATGCCGTACCACCGCAACATGGACGCCAACTGCGTGCACATCTACAACAGGGTCAGAGGCATGCGGTTTATGCAGATCGCCCTGGCGCTGGTCAACCGCGATGGCGACCTCGCCTGCGTTTGGCGGTTCCACCTGGGTGTGCCATCGGCCAAGGAGGAGCGATTTATGTTGAAGCTGGGTGTGGAGCCCTGCGTAGGCCGCGTCGACCGCGCCCGCTTCGGCAGCGCTCTCAGGGCCTGCCGCGCCGTCATGATAACCGATGTCCCCTGGGTGACCTCAGACGGCGCTGAGGATATCGCCCACTTGGTAGACTGCTTATGGAACCCTCTTCAGATCTATCCCAAACATAATCACGGCCGTTACGGGCTCATCCATCTAATCCGGGGTCACCTCCCGTATCTCTATGACCTCAGATTTCTGGCAGAGTGGCGAACTCTGGGTGGGGAGGAGCCTCCATTGTTTGCAGCCGCCAAGGCTGCCACATCACTTGACGGCCTCCTCCGCAGCTTCCTCGCGCTAATGAGGGAGCCCAACTTCACAGAGCGGATGATGGAATACAATGGGATCTTGTGCGGCCTCGGACACTGGTGCAGCTACGAACTCGATTCGTTCAGGTTGAGCTATGAAGAGCAAGAGAGGCAATTCAAGGTGGCACTCGCTGAGATAAACGGCATCGATGTGTCTGATCTCGAAGACGTCCACATGCACTAACTGAACAAGATCAATGACGCAACACGTAACCTTTGGAAATTATTAGCAGGGTATTCATTGTTCTATGCAACATTTGTTATCTTCAATAGTGACTAAAGCACGTCAAAACAAAATAAAAGTATATTCCGGCCGTGTGGGTCCACCTCGGGCGTAAAACACGGAGAGGCGATTGAGGCGATTGCAAGGCGATCGGCTTGAGAGTTTGGGTTAGGGTTTTACGGTCGGTGGTGCTGAGGACCGGGGCGGCCGCCGCGGTAGGGTATGCCAGCGGCGGGTCGTTGCCGCCCTCGAGGTGCTCCAGCACGTCCTGGAGCATGCGGCCGGGGGCACCCCACCATACGCGACGCCCCTCACTGTTCTTGATGCCGCCCACCATCGGCGCCGCGTTGGTGGACGCCAGCCTCCACTAGTAGAAAAAGGACCTTATGTGAGATACATTAGTCCCGGTTCGATTTTGGCCCGGTACTAATGGTATCATTAGTACCGGTTCGAATGGCTATGCATTAGTGCCGGTTCGTGTTGAACCTTTACTACCGGTTCGTGTCACGAACCGGTACTACATGGGTGGTGTCAGGCTGGCGTCAGGCCAGGGCCCCACGAGCCCCTTTAGTCCCGGTTTGTGGCACAAACCGGTACTAAAGGGCCAACCTTTAGTACCGGTTCATGCCACGAACCAGCACTAAAGGGGTCTAACCTATAGTCCCGGTTGGAGACACAAACCGGGACTATAGGACAATTTTCAAACTTGAAAAAATCATAACTAAATCATCCTAATTCAGAAAAATACATATAATATATCAAAATTTGCAGAACAAAAAGATTGATCCGCTGAAACTAGGAGGAGTGAGTGGTGGAGGTCTGGGCCCATAACCAGGAGGCAGAGCTGGCTCGCATGTCCGACATGTTTCGGGACTTCCCCATCGCCGTCGTGGCCACGTCCTACGACATCCCTCCCCGCCCCGTCCCAGCCTGTACCCGCGAACTCACGGCGGACGCCGACGGCGTCTACCACGTTACTGGCCTCATGCCGTACCACCGCAACATGGACGCCAACTGCGAGCACATCTACAACAGGGTCAGAGGCGTGCGGTTTATGCAGATCGCCCTGGTGCTGGTCAACCGCGACGGCGTCCTCGCTTGCGTTTGGCGGTTCCACCTGGGTGTGCCATCGGCCAAGGAGGAGCGATTTATGTTGAAGCTGGGTGTGGTGCCCTGCGTAGGCCGCGTCGACCGCGCCCGCTTCGGCAACGCTCTCAGGGCCTGCCGCGCCGTCATGATAACAGATGTCCCCTGGGTGACCTCAGACGGCGCTGAGGGTATCGCCCACTTGGTAGACTGCTTATGGAACCCTCTTCAGATCTATCCCAAACATAATCACGGCCATTACGGGCTCATCCGTCTAATCCGGGGTCACCTCCCGTATCTCTATGACCTCAGATTTCTGGCAGAGTGACGAACTCTGGGTAGGGAGGAGCCTCCATTGTTTGCAGCCGCCAAGGCTGCCACATCACTTGACGACCACCTCCGCAACTTCCTCGCGCTAATGAGGGAGCCCAACTTCACAGAGCGGATGATGGAATACAATGGGATCTTGTGCGGCCTCGGACACTGGAGCAGCTACGAACTCGATTCGTTCAGGTTGAGCTATGAAGAGCAAGAGAGGCAATTCAAGGTGGCACTCGCTGAGATAAACGGCATCGATGTGTCTGATCTCGAAGACGTCCACATGCACTAACTGAACAAGATCAATGACGCAACACGTAACCTTTGGAAATTATTAGCAGGGTATTCATTGTTCTATGCAACATTTGTTATCTTCAATAGTGACTAAAGCACGTCAAAACAAAATAAAAGTATATTCCGGCCGTGTGGGTCCACCTCGGGCGTAAAACACGGAGAGGTGATTGAGGCGATTGCAAGGCGATCGGCTCGAGAGTTTGGGTTAGGGTTTTACAGTCGGTGGTGCTGAGGACCGGGGCGGCCGCCGCGGTAGGGTATGCTAGCGGCGGGTCGTTGCCGCCCTCGAGGTGCTCCAGCACGTCCTGGAGCATGCGGCCGGGGGCACCCCACCATACGCGACGCCCCTCACTGTTCTTGATGCCGCCCACCATCGGCGCCGCGTTGGTGGACGCCAGCCTCCACTAGTAGAAAAAGGACCTTATGTGAGATACATTAGTCCCGGTTCGATTTTGGCCCGGTACTAATGGTATCATTAGTACCGGTTCGAATGGCTATGCATTAGTGCCGGTTCGTGTTGAACCTTTAGTACCGGTTCGTGTCACGAACCGGTACTACATGGGTGGTGTCAGGCTGGCGTCAGGCCAGGGCCCCACGAGCCCCTTTAGTCCCGGTTTGTGGCACAAACCGGTACTAAAGGGCCAACCTTTAGTACCGGTTCGTGCCACGAACTAGCACTAAAGGGGTCTAACCTATAGTCCCGGTTGGAGACAGAAACCGAGACTATAGGACAATTTTCAAATTTGAAAAAATCATAACTAAATCATCCTAATTCAGAAAAATACATATAATATATCAAAATTTGCAGAACAAAAAGATTGATCCGCTGAAACTAGGAGGAGTGAGTGGTGGAGGTCTGGGCCCATAACCAGGAGGCAGAGCTGGCTCGCATGTCCGACATGTTTCGGGACTTCCCCATCGCCGTCGTGGCCACGTCCTACGACATCCCTCCCTGCCCCGTCCCAGCCTGTACCCGCGAACTCACGGCGGACGCCGACGGCGTCTACCACGTTACTAGCCTCATGCCGTACCACCGCAACATGGACGCCAACTGCGAGCACATCTACAACAGGGTCAGAGGCGTGCGGTTTATGCAGATCGCCCTGGTGCTGGTCAACTGCGACGGCGTCCTCGCCTGCGTTTGGCAGTTCCACCTGGGTGTGCCATCGGCCAAGGAGGAGCGATTTATGTTGAAGCTGGGTGTGGAGCCCTGCGTAGGCCGCGTCGACCGCGCCCGCTTCGGCAACGCTCTTAGGGCCTGCCGCGCCGTCATGATAACAGATGTCCCCTGGGTGACCTCAGACGGCGCTGAGGGTATCGCCCACTTGGTAGACTGCTTATGGAACCCTCTTCAGATCTATCCCAAACATAATCACGGCCGTTACGGGCTCATCCATCTAATCCGGGGTCACCTCCCGTATCTCTATGACCTCAGATTTCTGGCAGAGTGGCGAACTCTGGGTGGGGAGGAGCCTCCATTGTTTGCAGCCACCAAGGCTGCCACATCACTTGACGACCTCCTCCGCAGCTTCCTCGCGCTAATGAGGGAGCCCAACTTCACAGAGCGGATGATGGAATACAATGGGATCTTGTGCGGCCTCGGACACTGGAGCAGCTACGAACTCGATTCGTTCAGGTTGAGCTATGAAGAGCTAGAGAGGCAATTCAAGGTGGCACTCGCTGAGATAAACGGCATCGATGTGTCTGATCTCGAAGACGTCCACATGCACTACCTGAACAAGATCAATGACGCAACACGTAACCTTTGGAAATTATTAGCAGGGTATTCATTGTTCTATGCAACATTTGTTATCTTCAATAGTGACTAAAGCACGTCAAAACAAAATAAAAGTATATTCCAGCCGTGTGGGTCCACCTCGGGCGTAAAACACGGAGAGGCGATTGAGGCGATTGCAAGGCAATCGGCTCGAGAGTTTGGGTTAGGGTTTTACGGTCGGTGCTGCTGAGGACCGGGGCGGCCGCCGCGGTAGGGTATGCCAGCGGCGGGTCATTGCCGCCCTCGAGGTGCTCCAGCACGTCCTGGAGCATGCGGCCGGGGGCACCCCACCATACGCGACGCCCCTCACTGTTCTTGATGCCGCCCACCATCGGCGCCGCATTCGTGGATGCCAGCCTCCACTAGTAGGAAAAGGACCTTATGTGAGATACATTAGTCCCGGTTCGATTTTGGCCTGGTACTAATGGTATCATTAGTACCGGTTCGAACGGCTATGCATTAGTGCCGGTTCGTGTTGAACCTTTAGTACCGGTTCGTGTCACGAACCGGTACTACATGGGTGGTGGCTGGCTGGCATCAGGCCAGGGCCCCACGAGCCCCTTTAGTCCCGGTTTGTGGCACAAACCGGTACTAAAGGGCCAACCTAAAGGGGTCTAACCTATAGTCCCGGTTGGAGACACAAACCGGGACTATAGGACAATTTTCAAACTTGAAAAAATCATAACTAAATCATCCTAATTCAGAAAAATACATATAATATATCAAAATTTGCAGAACAAAAAGATTGATCCGCTGAAACCAGGAGGAGTGAGTGGTGGAGGTCTGGGCCCATAACCAGGAGGCAGAGCTGGCTCGCATGTCCGACATGTTTCGGGACTTCCCCATCGCCGTCGTGGCCACGTCCTACGACATCCCTCCCCGCCCCGTCCCAGCCTGTACCCGCGAACTCACGGCGGACGCCGACGGCGTCTACCACGTTACTGGCCTCATGCCGTACCACCGCAACATGGACGCCAACTGCGAGCACATCTACAACAGGGTCAGAGGCGTGCGGTTTATGCAGATCGCCCTGGCGCTGGTCAACCGCGACGGCGACCTCGCCTGCGTTTGGCGGTTCCACCTGGGTGTGCCGTCGGCCAAGGAGGAGCGATTTATGTTGAAGCTGGGTGTGGAGCCCTGCGTAGGCCGCGTCGACCGCGCCCGCTTCGGCAACGCTCTCAGGGCCTGCCGCACCGTCATGATAACCGATGTCCCCTGGGTGACCTCAGACGGCGCTGAGGATATCGCCCACTTGGTAGACTGCTTATGGAACCCTCTTCAGATCTATCCCAAACATAATCACGGCCGTTACGGGCTCATCCGTCTAATCCGGGGTCACCTCCCGTATCTCTATAGCCTCAGATTTCTGGCAGAGTGGCGAACTCTGGGTGGGGAGGAGCCTCCATTGTTTGCAGCCGCCAAGGCTGCCACATCACTTGACGACCTCCTCCGCAGCTTCCTCGCGCTAATGAGGGAGCCCAACTTCACAGAGCGGATGATGGAATACAATGGGATCTTGTGCGGCCTCGGACACTGGAGCAGCTACGAACTCGATTCGTTCAGGTTGAGCTATGAAGAGCAAGAGAGGCAATTCAAGGTGGCACTCGCTGAGATAAACGGCATCGATGTGTCTGATCTCGAAGACGTCCACATGCACTAACTGAACAAGATCAATGACGCAACACGTAACCTTTGGAAATTATTAGCAGGGTATTCATTGTTCTATGCAACATTTGTTATCTTCAATAGTGACTAAAGCACGTCAAAACAAAATAAAAGTATATTCCGGCCGTGTGGGTCCACCTCGGGCGTAAAAAACGGAGAGGCGATTGAGGCGATTGCAAGGCGATCGGCTCGAGAGTTTGGGTTAGGGTTTTACGGTCGGTGGTGCTGAGGACCGGGGCGGCTGCCGCGGTAGGGTATGCCAGCGGCGGGTCGTTGCCGCCCTCGAGGTGCTCCAGCATGTCCTGGAGCATGCGGCCGGGGGCAGCCCACCATATGCGACGCCCCTCACTGTTCTTGATGCCGCCCACCATTGGTGCCGCGTTGGTGGACGTCAGCCTCCACTAGTAGAAAAAGGACCGTATGTGAGATACATTAGTCCCGGTTCGATTTTGGCCCGGTACTAATGGTATCATTAGTACCGGTTCGAACGGCTATGCATTAGTGCCGGTTCGTGTTGAACCTTTAGTACCGGTTCGTGTCACGAACCGGTACTACATGGGTGGTGGCAGACTGGCGTCAGGCCAGGGCCCCACGAGCCCCTTTAGTCCCGGTTTGTGGCACAAACCGGTACTAAAGGGCCAACCTTTAGTACCGGTTCGTGCCACGAACCGGCACTAAAGGGGTCTAACCTATAGTCCCGGTTGGAGACACAAACCGGGACTATAGGACAATTTTCAAACTTGAAAAAATCATAACTAAATCATCCTAATTCAGAAAAATACATATAATATATCAAAATTTGCAGAACAAAAAGATTGATCCGCTGAAACCAGGAGGAGTGAGTGGTGGAGGTCTGGGCCCATAACCAGGAGGCAGAGTTGGCTCGCATGTCGGACATGTTTCGGGACTTCCCCATCGCCGTCGTGGCCACGTCCTACGACATCCCTCCCCGCCCAGTCCCAGCCTGTACCCGCGAACTCACGGCGGACGCCGACGGCGTCTACCACGTTACTGGCCTCATGCCGTACCACCGCAACATGGACGCCAACTGCGAGCACATCTACAACAGGGTCAGAGGCGTGTGGTTTATGCAGATCGCCCTGGCGCTGGTCAACCGCGACGGCGACCTCGCCTGCGTTTGGCGGTTCCACCTGGGTGTGCTGTCGGCCAAGGAGGAGCGATTTATGTTGAAGCTGGGTGTGGAGCCCTGCGTAGGCCGCGTCGACCGCGCCCGCTTTGGCAACGCTCTCAGGGCCTGCCCCGCCGTCATGATAACCGATGTCCCCTGGGTGACCTCAGACGGCGCTGAGGATATCGCCCACTTGGTAGACTGCTTATGGAACCCTCTTCAGATCTATCCCAAACATCATCACGGCCGTTACGGGCTCATCCGTCTAATCCGGGGTCACCTCCCGTATCTCTATGACCTCAGATTTCTGGCAGAGTGGCGAACTCTGGGTGGGGAGGAGCCTCCATTGTTTGCGGCCGCCAAGGCTGCCACATCACTTGACGACCTCCTCCGCAGCTTCCTCGCGCTAATGAGGGAGCCCAACTTCACAGAGCGGATGGTGGAATACAATGGGATCTTGTGCGGCCTCGGACACTCGAGCAGCTACGAACTCGATTCGTTCAGGTTGAGCTATGAAGAGCAAGAGAGGCAATTCAAGGTGGCACTCGCTGAGATAAACGGCATCGATGTGTCTGATCTCGAAGACGTCCACATGCACTAACTGAACAAGATCAATGACGCCACACGTAACCTTTGGAAATTATTAGCAGGGTATTCCTTGTTCTATGCAACATTTGTTATCTTCAATAGTGACTAAAGCACGTCAAAACAAAATAAAAGTATATTCCGGCCGTGTGGGTCCACCTCGGGCGTAAAACACGGAGAGGCGATTGAGGCGATTGCAAGGCGATCGGCTCGAGAGTTTGGGTTAGGGTTTTACGGTCGGTGGTGCTGAGGACCGGGGCGGCCGCCGCGGTAGGGTATGCCAGCGGCGGATCGTTGCCGCCCTCGAGGTGCTCCAGCACGTCCTGGAGCATGCGGCCGGGGGCACCCCACCATACGCGACGCCCCTCACAGTTCTTGATGCCGCCCACCATCGGCACCGCGTTGCTGGACGCCAGCCTCCACTAGTAGAAAAAGGACCTTATGTGAGATACATTAGTCCCGGTTCGATTTTGGCCCGGTACTAATGGTATCATTAGTACCGGTTCGAATGGCTATGCATTAGTGCCGGTTCGTGTTGAACCTTTAGTATCGGTTCGTGTCACGAACCGGTACTACATGGGTGGTGGTAGGCTGGCGTCAGGCCAGGGCCCCACGAGCCCCTTTAGTCCCGGTTTGTGGCACAAACCGGTACTAAAGGGCCAACCTTTAGTACCCGTTCGTGCCACGAACCGGCACTAAAGGGGTCTAACCTATAGTCCCGGTTGGAGACACAAACCGGGACTATAGGACAATTTTCAAACTTGAAAAAATCATAACTAAATCATCCTAATTCAGAAAAATACATATAATATATCAAAATTTGCAGAACAAAAAGATTGATCCACTGAAACCAGGAGGAGTGAGTGGTGGAGGTCTGGGCCCATAACCAGGAGGCAGAGCTGGCTCGCATGTCAGACATGTTTCGGGACTTCCCCATCGCCGTCGTGGCCACGTCCTACGACATCCCTCCCCGCCCCGTCCCAGCCTGTACCCGCGAACTCACGGCGGACGCCGACGGCGTCTACCACGTTATTGGCCTCATGCCGTACCACCGCAACATGGATGCCAACTGCGAGCACATCTACAACAGGGTCAGAGGCGTGCGGTTTATGCAGATCGCCCTGGCGCTGGTCAACCGCGACGGCGACCTTGCCTGCGTTTGGCGGTTCCACCTGGGTGTGCCTTCGGCCAAGGAGGAGCGATTTATGTTGAAGCTGGGTGTGGAGCCCTGCGTAGGCCGCGTCGACCGCGCCCGCTTCGGCAACGCTCTCAGGGCCTGCGTCCTAATTTGATTGTATTGATGATGATTGATACGTCTCCAACGTATCTATAATTTTTAATTGTTCCATGCTATTATATTATCTATTTTGGATGTTTAATAGGCTTTATTATACACTTTTATATTATTTCTGGGACTAACCTATTAACCGGAGGCCCAGTCCAAATTGCTATTTTTTTGCCTATTTCAGTGTTTCACAGAAAAGGAATATCAAACGGAGTCCAAATGGAATGAAACCATCAGGAGAATCGTTTTTGGAACAAATGCAATCCAGGAGACTTGGAGTGGACGTCAAAGAAGCAACAAGGGAGCCACGAGGTAGGAGGGCGCGCCCCCACCCTCGTGGGCCCCTCGTGGCTCCCCTGACCGACTTCTTTCACCTATATATACTCATATACCCTGAAAACATCCGAGAGCACAATAGATCCGGAGTTCCGCCGCCGCAAGCCTCTTAGCCACCAAAAACCAATCGGGGCCCTGTTCTAGCACCCTACCGGAGGGGGGATCCCTCACCGGTGGCCATCTTCATCATCCCGGCGCTCTCCATGACGAGGAGGGAGTAGTTCACCCTCGGGGCTGAGGGTATGTACCAGTAGCTATGTGTTTGATCTCTCTCTCGTGTTCTTGATTTGGCACGATCTTGATGTACCACGAGCTTTGCTATTATAGTTGGATCTTATGATGTTTCTCCCCCTCTACTCTCTTGTAATGGATTGAGTTTTCTCTTTGAAGTTATCTTATCAGATTGAGTCTTTAAGGATTTGAGAACACTTGATGTATGTCTTGCATGTGCTTATCTGTGGTGACAATGGGATATCATGTGATCCACTTGATGTATGTTTCAGTGACCAACTTGCGAGTTCCGTGACCTCATGAACTTATGCATAGGGGTTGGCACACGTTTTCGTCTTGACTCTCTGGTAGAAACTTTGGGGCACTCTTTGAAGTTCTTTGTGTTGGTTGAATAGATGAATCTAAGATTGTGTGATGCATATTGTATAATCATGCCCATAGACACTTGAGGTGACATTGGAGTATCTAGGTGACATTAGGGTTTTGGTTGATTTGTGTCTTAAGGTGTTATTCTAGTACGAACTCTATGATAGATCGAACGGAAAGAATAGCTTCATGTTATTTTACTACGGACTCTTGAATAAATCGATCAGAAAGGATAACTTTGAGGTGGTTTCGTACCCTACAATAATCTCTTCGTTTGTTCTCCACTATTAGTGACTTTGGATTGATTCTTTGTTGCATGTTGAGGGATAGTTATATGATCCAATTATGTTATTATTGTTGAGAGAACTTTCACTAGTGAAAGTATGAACCTTAGGCCTTGTTTCCTAGCATTGCAATATCGTTTGTGCTCACTTTTATCGTTAGTTACCTTGCTGTTTTTATAATTTCAGATTACAAAAACCTATATCTACCATCCACATTGCACTTTTATCACCATCTCTTCGCTGAACTAGTGCACCTATACAATTTGCCATTGTATTGGATGTGTTGGGGACAAAAGAGACTCTTTGTTATTTGGTTGTAGGGTTGTTTGAGAGAGACCATCTTCATCCTACAGCTCCCACGGATTGATAAACCTTAGGTCATCCACTGGAGGGAAATTTACTACTGTCCTACAAACCTCTACACTTGGAGGCCCAACAACTTCTACAAGGAGAAGGTTGCATAGTAGACATCAAGCTCTTTTCTGGCGCCGTTGCCGGGGAGGTGAGTGCTTGAAGGTATACCTTTAGATCTTGCAATCGAATCTTTTAGTTTCTTGTTTTATCACTAGTTTAGTTTATAAAAGAAAACTACAAAAAATGGAATTAAGGGTGCCTCATATGCTTCATCTTTTTAATGTCTTTCATGAAAATAAGGATTCCGATAATTGTGCTCAATTGCTAGAGGAAGAATGCATTAGAATGTTTTGCACTAAATCTTTGAATGATGAGCATGATTGCAATGTTGTTAGTATGAATTCCTTGAATATCCATGATGCTAATGGTATGCAAAGACACAAGCTTGGGGATGCTATGTTTCATGAAGATGATATTTTTTGTCCCCCAAGTTTTGATGGGCAAATTTATTATGATGAAAGCATGCCTCCTATTATGATGATTATTGTGATGATACATATGCCATAAAGAATAAAGATAACCATGAAACTTGTCATCATGATTTAATTTTATATGGATTATGCTTCACATGATAGTTATATTGTTGAATTCATTCATGATGCTACTGAAAATTATTATGATGGAGGAATATATGCTTGTAGGAGTTACAATGATATCAAGTTTCCTCTCTATGTGCTTAAAGTTTTAAAGCTATGCTTGTTTTGCCTTCCTATGCTAGTTGATTATTGTTCCCATAAGTTGTTTGCTCATAAAATCCCTATGCGTAGGAAGTAGGTTAGACTTAAATGTGTTAGTAATATTCTTCATGATGCTCTCTTTATGTTTCAATTCTTATCTTTTATGCGAGCATCATTGAAATCATCATGCCTAGCTAGGGGCGTTATACGATAGCGCTTGTTGGGAGGCAACCCAATTTTATTTTTTTCTTTGCTTTTTGATCCTGTTTAGTAATAGATAATTCATCTAGCCTGTGTTTAGATGTGGTTTTATGTTTTAATTAGTGTTTGTGCCAAGTAGAACCTTTGGGAAGACTTGGGTGAAGTCTATGCGATCTTGCTGTAAAAAACAGAAACTTTTTTGCTCACGAGATTAGCTGCCATTGTTTACTGGAGAGTTAGTTTAAGTTAATTCTTTTTGCAGATGATTAATAGCCAAATTCCCCAGGTCCACCAATTTATTTCAGAATTTTTGGTGTTACATAAGTATTCGAATGATACAGATTACTACAGACTGTTCTGTTTTTGACAGATTCTGTTTTCTATGTGTTGTTTGCTTATTTTGATGAATCTATGAGTAGTATCGGAGGGTATGAACCATAGGGAAGTTGGAATACAGTAGATATTACACCAATATGAATTTAGAATGAGTTCACAACAGTACCTAAGTGGTGATTTATTTTCTTATACTAACGGAGCTTACGAGTTTTCTGTTGAGTTTTGTGTTGTGAAGTTTTCAAGTTTTGGGTATAGAATCGATGAACTATGGAATAAGGAGTGGCAAGAGCCTAAGCTTGGGGATTCCCAAGGCACCCCAAGGTAATATTCAAGGACAACCAAGATTCTAAGCTTGGGGATGCCCCGGATGGCATCCCCTCTTTTGTTTTCGTTCATCGGTAACTTTACTTGGAGCTATATTTTTATTCACCACATGATATGTGTTTTGCTTGGAGCGTCAATCTATTTTATTTTGTTTTGCTTGATGTTTGAATAATATCCCAAGATATTAAATTCTTAAATGTTAGAGAGTCTTCACATAGTTGCGTAATTATTCAAGTACTCATTGATCTTCACTTATATCTTTCGGAGTAGTCTGTCGTTTGCTCTAGTGCTTCACTTATATCTTTTTAGAACATGATGGTAGTTTTATTTTGAAGAAATTTATGAACTCTCATTCTTCACTTATATTATTTTGAGAGTCTTAAACAACATGGTAATTTGCTTTGGTTATGAATTTAGTCCTAATATGATAGGCATCCAGGAGGGATATAATAAAAACTATCATATAAAGTGCATTGAATACTATGAGAAGTTTGATACTTAATGATTGTTTTGAGATATGAAGATGGTGATATTAGAGTCATGCTAGTGAGTAGTTGTGAATTTGAGAGATACTTGTGTTAAAGTTTGTGATTCCCGTAGCATGCACGTATGGTGAACCGTTATGTGAAGAAGTTGGAGCATGATGTATTTATTGATTGTATTCCTTATGTGTGGAGGTCGGGATCGCGCGATGGTTAACTCCTACCAACCATTCCTCTAGGAGCATGCGTGTAGTACTTTGTTTTGATAACTTGTAGATTTTTGCAACAAGTATGTGAGTTCTTCATGACTAATGTTGAGTCCATGGATTATACGCACTCTCACCCTTCCACCATTCCTAGCCTCTCTTGTGCCGCGCAACTTTCGCTGGTATCATACACCCACCATATAATTTCCTCAAAACAGCCACCATACCTACCTATTATGGCATTTCCATAGCCATTCCGAGATATATTGCCATGCAACTTTCCGCCGTTTCATTTATTATGACACGTTTCATCATTGTCATATTGCCTTGCATGATCATGTAGTTGACATCGTATTTGTGGCAAAGCCACCTTTCATAATTCTTTCATACATGTCACTCTTGATTCATTGCACATCCCGGTACACCGCCGGCGGCATTCACATAGAGTCATATTTTGTTCTAAGTATTGAGTTGTAATTCTTGAGTTGTAAGTAAATAAAAGTGTGATGGTCATCATTATTAGAGCATTGTCCCAGTGAGGAAAGGATGATGGAGGCTATGATTCCCCCAAAGTCGGGATGAGACTCCGGACGAAAAATTAAAAAAGGTAAAAAAAAGTGGCCAAAAAAAGAGAAGGCCCAAAAAAGAGAAATAAAAACAAACAAAAAAAAGAGAAAAAGAGAGAAGGGGCAATGCTACTATCCTTTTACCACACTTGTGCTTCAAAGTAGCACCATGATCTTCATGTTAGAGAGTCTCCTATGTTATCACTTTCATATACTAGTGGGAATTTTTCATTATAGTTGGCTTGTATATTCTAATGATGGGCTTCCTCAAATTGCCCTAGGTCTTCGTGAGAAAGCAAGTTGGATGCACACCCACTTAGTGTCCTTTTGATCTTTCATACACTTATAGTTCTAGTGCATCCGTTGCGTGGCAATCCCTACTCACTCACATTGATATCTATTGATGGGCATCTTCATAGCCCATTGATACGCCTAGTTGATGTGAGACTATCTTCCTCCTTTTTGTCTTCTCCACAACCACCATATTCTATTCCTCCTATAGTATTATGTCCATGGCTCACGCTCATTTATTGCGTGAAGATTGAAAAAGTTTGAGAATACTAAAGTATGAAACAATTGCTTGGCCGAAACCGGGGTTGTGCATGATTTAAATATTTTGTGTGATGAAGATAGACCATAGCCAGACTATATGAGTTTGTAGAGATAACTTTCTCTGGCCATGTTATTTTGAGATGACATAATTACTTTGTTAGTATGCTTGAAGTATTATTATTTTTATGTCAATATTAAACTTTTGTCTTGAATATTTCGGATCTGAACATTCATGCCACAATAAAGAAAATTACATTGATAATTATGTTAGGCAGCATTCCACATCAAAAATTCTGTTTTATCATTTACCTACTCGAGGTGAGCAGGAATTAAGCTTGGGGATGCTTGATACGTCTCCAATGCATCTATATTTTTGATTGTTCCATGCTATTATATTATTTGTTTTGGATGTTTAATGGGCTTTATTATACACTTTTATATTATTTTTGGGACTAACCTATTAACCGGAGGCCCAGTCCAAATCATTGTTTTTTTTCCTATTCAGTGTTTCGCAGAAAAGGAATATCAAACGGAGTCCAAATGGAATGAAACCTTCGGGAGAATCGTTTTTGGAGCAAATGCAATCCAGGAGACTTGGAGTGGACGTCAAGGAAGCAACGAGGCATCCACGAGGTAGGAGGGCGCGCCCGGGGGGTAGGCGCGCCCCCACCCTTGTGGGCCCCTTGTGGCTCCCCTGACCGACTTCTTTCGCCTATATATACTCATATACCCTGAAAACATCCGAGAGCACAATAGATCGAGAGTTCCACTGCCGCAAGCCTCTGTAGCCACCAAAAACCAATCGGGACCCTGTTTTGGCACCCTGCCGAAGGGGGGATCCCTCACCGGTGGCCATCTTCATCATCCTCGCGCTCTCCATGACGAGGAGGGAGTAGTTCACCCTCAGGGCTAAGGGTATGTACTAGTAGATATGTGCTTGATCTCTCTCTCTCTCTCTCTCTCTCTCTCTCGTGTTCTTGATTTGACACGATCTTGATGTACCACGAGCTTTGCTATTATAGTTGGATCTTATGATGTTTCTCCCCCTCTACTCTCTTGTAATGGATTGAGTTTTCCCTTTGAAGTTATCTTATCGGATTGAGTCTTTAAGGATTTGAGAACACTTGATGTATGTCTTGCACGTGTTATCTGTGGTGACAATGGGATATCACGTGATCCACTTGATGTATGTTTTGGTGATCAACTCGTGAGTTCTATGACCTCGTGAACTTATGCATAGGGGTTGGCACATGTTTTCGTCTTGACTCTCTGGTAGAAACTTTGGGGCACTCTTTGAGGTTCTTTATGTTGGTTGAATAGATGAATCTGAGATTGTGTGATGCATATCGTATAATCATGCCCACTGATACTTGAGGTGACATTGGAGTATCTAGGTGACATTAGGGTTTTGGTTGATTTGTGTCTTAAGGTGTTATTCTAGTACGAACTCTATGATAGATCAAACGGAAAGAATAACTTCATGTTATTTTACTACGGACTCTTGAATAGATCGATCGGAAAGGATAACTTTGAGGTGGTTTTGTACCCTACAATAATCTCTTTGTTTGTTCTCCGTTATTAGTGACTTTGGAGTGACTCTTTGTTGCATGTTGAGGGATAGTTATATGATCCAATTATGTTATTATTGTTGAGAGAACTTGCACTAGTGAAAGTATGAACCCTAGGCCTTGTTTCCTATCATTGCAATACCGTTTACGCTCACTTTTATCACTTGCTACCTTGCTGTTTTTATAATCTCAGATTACAAAAACCTTTACCTACTATCCTTATTGCACTTGTATCACCATCTCTTCGCCGAACTAGTGCACCTATACAATTTGCCACTGTATTGGGTGTGTTGGGGACACAAGAGACTCTTTTTTATTTGGTTGCAGGGTTGCTTGAGAGAGACCATCTTCATCCTACGCCTCCTACGGATTGATAAACCTTAGGTCATCCACTTGAGGGAAATTTGCTACTGTCCTACAAACCTGCGCACTTGCAGGCCCAACAACGTCTATAAGAAGAAGGTTGTGTAGTAGACATCACTTGGCGGCGGCTCTGTATCGTAAAACGCGATGAAAGTTTCTCTCTGATTTTTTTCTCCGTGAAACGGAATATATAGAGTTGGAGTTGAGGTTGGTGGAGCATCAGGGGGCCCACGAGACCGGGGGCGCGCCCAGGGGGAGGGGGCACGCCCCACCCTCATGGACAGGGTGTGGGCCCCCTGGCCTTGATTCTTTCCCCAATATTTTTTATATTTTCCAAAAGTTATCTTCGTGTATTTTCAGGTCATTTTGAGAACTTTTGTTTTCTGCACAATAAACAACACCATGGCAGTTCTGCTGAAAACAACGTCAGTCCGGATTAGTTTCATTCAAATCATGCAAGTTAGAGTCCAAAACAAGGGCAAAAGTGTTTGGAAAAGTAGATACGTTGGAGACGTATCAGTCACCTAGTACCTGCACAAACAATCAAGAACCTTGCAACCAATGCGATAAAGGGGTTGTCAATCCCTTCACAGTCACTCACAAAAGTGAGATCTAATAGAGATAGTAAAGTAAATATTTTTGGTATTTTTGTTGTACATATTGGAAAGTAAAGATTGCAAAATAGTAAACGAGATGCGATGTAAATAAAAGAGATGTAATATAATAGAAGAGACCCAGGGGCCATATATTTCATTAGTGGCTTCTCTCAAGATAGCATGTATTACGGTGGGTGAAAAAATTACTGCCGAGCAATTGATAGAAGAGCGCATAATTATGAAGATATCTAAGGCAATGATCATGAACATAGGCATCATGTCCGTGTCAAGTAGACCGAAACGATTCTGCATCTACTACTATTACTCCACACGTCGACCGCTATCCAGCATGCATCTAGAGTATTAAGTTCATAAGAATGGAGTAACGCATTAAGCAAGATGACATGATGTAGAGGGATAAACTCAAGCAATATGATATAAACCCCGTCTTTTTTTCCTCGATGGCAACAATTCAATACGTGCCTTGCTGCGCCTAATATCACTAGGAAAGGACACCGCAAGATTGAATCCAAAGCTAAGAACTTCTCCCATTGCAAGAAAGATCAATCTAGTAGGCCAAACTAAACCGATAATTCGAAGAGACTTGCAAAGATATCAGATCATGCATATAAGAATTCAGAGAAGAACCAAATAATATTCATAGATAATCAAGTTCATAAATCCACAATTCATCGAATCTTGGCAAACACACCGCAAAAGAGTATTACATTGAATAGATCTCCAAGAACATCGAGTAGAACTTTGTATTGAGAATCAAAGAGAGAGAAGAAGCCATCTAGCTAATAACTATTGATCCAAAGGTCTGTGGCAAACTACTCACGCTTCATCGGAGAGGCAATGGTGTTGATGAAGAAGCCCTCCATGATCGGTTCCCCCTTCGGCAGATCGCCGGAAAAGGCCCCAAGATTGGATCTCACGAGTACAGAAGGTTGTGGCGGTGGAAATGTGGTTTCGTGGCTCCCCCTGATGTTTCTAGGGTATAAGAGTATATATAGGCGAAAGAAGTACATCAGTGGAGCTACGAGTGGCCCACAAGGGTGGGGGCATGCCCTCCTGCCTCGTGGCCTCCTCGTAGAGTCCCAGACTTCAACTCCAAGTCTTCTGGATTGCTTTTTGTCCAAGAAAGATCCTCGCGAAGGTTTCATTCCGTTTGGACTCCGTTTGATATTCCTTTTCTGCAAAACTCCAAATAGGTAAAAAAACAGAAACTGGCACTAGGCCTCCGGTTAATAGGTTAGTCCCAAAAATAATATAAAAGAGCATATTAAAGCCCATTAAACATCCAAAACAGATAATATAATAGCATGGAACAATAAAAAATTATAGATACGTTGGAGATGTATCACTGGCCACCCAGGGCTATTTGCCAGATTCAGATCTGACTTCCACTCAGCCAGGATTAACATCCATGAATGGGCAAGCGCATGTTGAGAGTCACCCTACCCCACACGGAGATGAACGGGTATGTTTTGTTCCTTTTCTCCTCCGTAGCCTCGGATTCCATCATCCCTTTTTGCGGGGTTTGCTTGAATTCTTTTAGCTTGGTCTCGGCGAGGTGCTTTCCAGCATAGAAGGGAAGTTGAATGCTACTCTATCTAAGGTAGAGCACGTGAATTTTGTTACCAGAGAAGCACACGGGAAGTGCCTCCATTTCACATGGTATTCTTTTTGTGAAGATCCATAGGTCATGTGACAACATGATGTATTGTAGCAGCGGAAGCCCTTGGTCACGTGGAAATTGATCTTAGACAGGCTTGCGAAGACTTTCTTTATGCGAAGTCGCAGCATCAGGCTGCCCAGCATGTGTTAACCTAGAGGAGGGAGGATACGAACGTGCTCAAGGCAAAAAATGCCTGATAGACTCAGGAGATCGAGAATCTGAAAGCTCGACTAGCCGCCGCCCAGGCGAAAGATCGGCAAATAAGTGAAGAAATATTTGGTAACCTTTCCTCTCCATTTTAAGGTGGTTTCATGGTTGTAGGATTGCTAGATGGGATCAGTAGGCTAATATGCATTTTCCTGGCAGCTTCGCTGGCCAGTCAGCCCCTAGAGGCCCCTGCTACTTGTGAGTTGCGTTGGGATTTCTCCGAAGAGGAGAGGATGAAGCAATAGAATAGAGATAAAGTATTTCCCTCATTTAAGAACCAAGATTATCAATCCAGTAGGAGAACCATGCAAGACCTTGTGAACAACACCTACACATAAAAGAACAAATACTTTCACCCAACACAAACAAGGGGTTGTCAATCCCTTGGCGGTTAATTGCAAGGATCAAGTCTGATAATGGTAGATAGATAAACAAAAAACATAATAGTAAATAAATGCAAACAAGGAGGCCCAGGCGCGCCCTGGTGGGTGCTTCCCTCCTCGGCCCACCTTCGGTGCCCATCTTCTGGTATATAAGTCATTTTTAACTATAAAAAAACAGGAGAGGACTTTCAGGACGAAACGCTGCCGCCTCGAGGCAGAACTTCGGCAGGAGTACTTTTGCCCTTCGGTGGAGCGAGCCGGGGGAACTTCCCTCCCGGAGGGGGAAATCATCATCATCATCATCACCAACAACTCTCCCATCTTGTGGAGGGCTATCTTCATCAACATCTTCACGGCACCAACTCCTCTCAAACCCTAGTTCAACTCTTGTGTTCAATCTTTGTATCAAAACTATGGATTGGTGCTTGTGGGTGACTAGTAGTGTTGATTACATCTTGTAGTTGATTACTATATGGTTTATTTGGTGGAAGATTATTTGTTCATATTCATTGTGCTATTTAATACCCCTCTAATCTTGAGCATGTTTATCATTTGTGAGTAGTCACTTTCGTTCTTGAGGTCACGGGAGAAATCATGTTGCAAGTAATCATGTGAACTTGATATGTGTTTGATATTTTGTGGTATCTATGTTGCCATTCTCTTAGTGGTGTCATGTGAACGTTGACTACATGACACTTCACCATATTTGGGACTAAGGGAATGCATTGTGGAGTAGTTATTAGATGGTGGGTTGCAAGAGTGACAGAAGCTTAAACCCCAGTTTATGCGTTATTCCGTAAGGGACCGATTGGATCCAAAAGTTTAATGCTATGGTTAGAATTTATTCTTAATACTTTTCTCGTAGTTGCGAATGCTTGTGAGATGGTTAATCATAAGTAGGAGGTTTGTTCAAGTAAGAACATCACCTAAGCACCGGTCCACCCAGATATCAAATTATCAAAGTACCGAACACAAATTAAGCCAACATGATGAAAGTGACTAGATGAAATTAACGTGTACCCTCAAGAACACTTTGCTTATCATAAGAAACCATTTTGGCCTGCCCTTTGCCGCAAAAGTATTGGTCTACCTTGCTGCACTTTTGTTACTACTATTGTTACTTGCTCGTTACAAATTATCCTGCTATAGAACTACTTCGCTACTCACAATTTTAGCACTTGCAGACATCACCTTCACTACAAAAAAAGACACATCCGTGACATTTTGGGCCAAACGAAAAATGTTTCTGTCATACTTATGACACTTCTATGACGATAATTGTGACAAAACCCGGTATCATCATAGATGTGGTGGGCTCCTACTTCTATGACAAACAATCATGACAGAAAATGGGCTTTTCATCCGGGGCGGGCCGGAGATGCAGCTGCATGACATTCTTTGGGCCACCCATGATGGGAAAAACCGTGGTAGAAGAGAGGGCGAGGAAAATTTCGGCGAGTTCCCGGTTGAAAGATTGTGGATGTCGCCTAGAGGGGGGGGGGGTGAATAGGCGCTTTAAAATAATTACGGTTTAGGCTTGAACAAATGCGGAATAAACCTAGCGGTTAATTTAACAAGCACAAAACCTACAACAACTATGCTCACTTATGTGCACCGACAACTTATGCTAAGCAAGATAGACAACAAGGTGATAGCAATATATATGACAAGAAACAATATGGCTATCACAAAGTAAAGTGCATAAGTAAAGGGCTTGGGTAAGAGATAACCGAGGCACGTGGAGACGACGATGTATCCCGAAGTTCACACCCTTGCGGATGCTAATCTCCGTTTGGAGAGGTGTGGAGGCACAATGCTCCCCAAGAAGCCACTAGGGCCACCGTAATCTCCTCACGCCCTCGCACAATGCAAGATGCCGTGATTCCACTAAGGGACCCTTGAGGGCGGTCACCGAACCCGTAGAAATGGCGACTCTTGGGGGCGGTCACCAAACCCGTACACTTTGGCAACCCTTGGGGGCGGTCACCGGTACCCGTCAAATTGCTCGGGGCGATCTCCACAACCTAATTGGAGACCCCGACGCTTGCCCGGAGCTCTACACCATAATGATTGAGCTCCGAACACCACCAACCGTCTAGGGCGCCAAGGCACCCAAGAGGAACAAGCTCTAGGGTGCCCAAACACCCAAGAGTAATAAGCTTCTGAAACTTCACTTCCACGTATCACCGAGGAGAACTCAAACCGATGCACCAAATGCAATGGCAAGGGCACACGGAGTGCCCAAGTCCTTCTCTCCCAAATCCCACCAAAGCAACTAATGCTAGGGAAGACAATGAGAGGAAGAACAAAAGAAGAACACGAAGAACTCTAAGATCTAGATCCAAGGGGTTCCCCTCACTTAGAGGAGAAGGTGATTGGTGGAAACGTGGATCTAGATCTCCTCTCTCTTTTCCCCCCAAAACTAGCAAGAATCCATGGAGGGATTGAGAGATAGCAAGCTCGGGGAAGGTCAACAATGGGGGAAGAACACAAGCTCAAAGGATTAGGTTCAATGGGGAAGAAGACCCCCTTTTATAGGTGGAGAAAAATCCAACCGTTATGCTCACAGCCCGCACAGAGCGGTACTACCGCTCCAAGGAGCGGTACTACCGCTAGGGCGGTAGAACCCCTTTGAAAAACAAAAGCGAGGAGGCAAAAGGCCAGTAGAACCGCCGGAGCGGTACTACCGCTCATCCTCACGGTACTACCGCTCGACCTCACGGTACTACCGCAAATGGTAGCGGTGCTACTGCTTGCGAGCGGTACTAAAAAAAATACTTCTGTGCTTACTTCCGCTAAGCAAAACATGAGATTTTGGTCCGGAGCGGTACCACCGTTTAGGAGCCGCGGTAGTATTGCTCTGGAGCGGTACTATCGCTCAGGAGCCGCGGTAGTACTGCTCTGGAGCGGTAGTAAAAAATTGCATCCGCTCTAGTCGCGGTAGTACCGTTGCAGCCTTTACCAAAACAGCCGCAACTTTTGCAAACGGACTCCGAATTCAACGAAACCAAGTTTGTTGGAAAGCTAACGACATCGGCTAACACAATCTTGATAGAAATACAAGAATAAGCAAATGATAAAAGTCCCATAAGAAAATGGTGAGAACCCTTCATCGGATAAGATCGGTAAAACCTCCAACACCGAAAACATCGTAGAAGACGCATGCGAACTCCGTTTTCGATGAACTCAAGCTTGTCATCAAGATGACCATAAGCTCTAAGACTCACAAAGATAACCAAACAAGAACCAAGAAACATGATGCAAGGATTCAGTGTTTTGAGCTATCTACTAACGATACGATCAAGCTACCAACTTGAGAGCCCCCCCTTGATAGTACGGCAAACGATCCTATAACTCGGTCTCCCAACTACCACCATGAGACCCGTAAAATAGAAAACCTATAAAGGGCAAACCTTTGCCTTGCAGATGGTCCACTTGAGCTAGATGAAGACGATCTTGACTACCTCAAGTTGGACCACCTTTCTTGATTGTGTTGGCTCGATGAAGACTAGATAATTGCTCCCCCATAGTCCACTATGGGTGAGCCACTCTTAGGAACATCTTCACAATTCCATTGGCACCACAATGGACAACAAGCTTCAAGCACTTGATCTCTTCGTGATGCATCACTTGAACTTGCACACTGCAACCTAACCCCACAAAGAACTCTCACGAAGACCATGGGTTAGCACACAAAGCGTAATGGACAATGCTTACCATACCATGGGATCACTAGATCCCTCGGTACATCTTGTGCGCTTTGTGTGTTGAATCTTTCCAACCCTCTTCATTTGGATGATGTCTTGAAGGTGGACATGAATGATCACACAATGTTCTTCTTCAAGACATACTTGCAATAAGCTCAACACTCACATCACAAACCTTTGTCTTTGGATAATTCCTTAATAGCACCGTGGTCATCACAAACTCTCCTTGAAACTAACAAATGGACTCCAAGAAAAGCCTATGGACAAAACCTTCAAATATAGCTCAAGGCAACCATTAGTCCATAGAGATTGTCATCAATTACCAAAACCAAACATGGAGCACCGCATGTTCTTTCAATCTCCCCCATTTTGGTAATTGATGATAATCACTATCAAGCGAGTTTATACAAGGAATTATGCATCACCGTGCAATGCACAACCAATGATGCATGAGAATGAGATGCAAATGCCAAATGATTAGGAACCAAAACCAAAGCAAGGAGAAAACTCAGAAGACTTCTCCACAATACTCTCTGAAACTCCTCCCCCATTGGCATCGATTGCCAAAATGGGTGAAAAGCTTAGAAGGCCAAAATAAAAAGTGTTCCTCCATAAATTGTGTATCTCTCAACAAGAGAGTGGAATGCAATACACATATTCAACGGTAAATGCTTGGAGGAAAACAAACTATATTGAGGCCCAAAGATTGCAAAAGAATGATATGCCACAAAGACATAACAAAGAGAGACACAAGCAATCAGAAGATACCAATTGAAGCAAGCAATCAACGGAAGTCAATTGAACCAACTAGACCAATGATCCTACATGCCACAAGAATAAAGATATTATGATAAGCGCAAAGGGGTGTTCTAAAGAAACTAGAGAAGCTCCCCATGATTTTTGCACACATAAGAATTTTTGTATTTGAATACAAAGTGCACAAAATAGGATCATAGGTCCCCAAAAATCAATAGAAAATCACATCCCGTGCAAGTGAGCATATAGGAAACAAACCCTAGCGCTTGCAACAAGCACATGGTTGAGTGATGACCCACAAGTATAGGGGATCTATCATAGTCCTTTTGATAAGTAAGAGTGTCAAACCCAACGAGGAGCAGAAGGAAATGATAAGCGGTTTTCAGCAAGGTATTCTCTGCAAGTAGTGAAATAAGTGGTAACAGATAGTTTTGTGATAATATAAAGTGTAGCAAGCAACAAGTAACAAAAGTAAATAAAGTGCAGCAAGGTGGCCCAATCCTTTTTGTAGCAAAGGATAAGCCTGGACGAACTCTTATAATAGGAAAAGCGCTCCCGTGGATATATGGGAATATCGTCAAGCTAGTTTCCATCACGCTCATATGATTCGCGTTCGGTACTTTGATAATTTGATATGTGGGTGCACCGGTGCTTGGGTACTGCCCTTACTTGGACAAGCATCCCACTTTTGATTAACCTCTATTGCAAGCATCCGCAACTACAACAAAAGTATTAAGGTAAACCTAACCATAGCATGAAACATATGGATCCAAATCAGCCCCTTACGAAGCAATGCATAAACTAGGGTCTAAGCTTCTGTCACTCTAGCAACACATCATCTACTTATTACTTCCCAATGCCTTCCTCTAGGCCCAAATAATGGTGAAGTGTTATGTAGTCGACGTTCGCATAACACCACTAGAGGCTAGACAACATACATCTTATCAAAATATCGAACGAATACCAAATTCACATGACTACTAATAGCAAGACTTGTCCCTTGTCCTCAGGAACAAAGGTAATTACTCACAAAGCATATTCATCTTCATAATCAGAGGGGTAATAATATGCATAAAGGATCTGAACATATGATCTTCCACCAAGTAAACCAACTAGCATCAACTACAAGGAGTAATCAACACTACTAGCAACCTATTAGCACCAATCCTGAACTTGGAGACAAGAATTGGATACAAGAGATGAACTAGGGTTTGGAGATGAGATGGTGCTGGTGAAGATGTTGATGGAGATTGCCCTCTCCCGATGAGAGGAGCGTTGGTGATGATGATGGTGATGATTTCCCCCTCTCGGAGGGAAGTGTCCCCGGCAGAACAGCTCTGCCCGAGCCCTAGATTGGTTCCGCCAAGGTTCCGCCTCGTAGCGGCGGAGTCTCGTCCCGAGAGGTTCTCTTATATTTTTTTCTCATCGAAAGACTTCATATAGGAGAAGATGAGCGTCGGAGAGCCACCAGAGGGCCCATGAGGTAGGGGGCGCGCCCATGGGGGCGCCCCCACCCTCGTGAGCAGGCTGTGGGCCCCCTGTCCTTCATCTTTGGCGACGATTTTTCTTTATTTATTTTAAGGTATTCCGTGGAGTTTCAGGAATTTTGGAGTTGTGCGGAATAGTCCTCCAATATTTGCTCCTTTTCCAGCCCAGAATTGTAGCTGCCGACATTCTCCCTCTTCATGTAAACCTTGTAAAATAAGAGAGAATAGCCATAAGTATTGTGACATAACGTGAAATAACAACCCATAATGCAATAAATATTGACAACAAGCATGATGCAAAATGGACGTATCAACTCCCCCAAGCTTAGACCTCGATTGTCCTCAAGCGAAAAGCCGATAACAATAAATATGTCCTCATGTTTAGAGGTAGAGGTGTCTATAAAAATAAAATACGGACATGAAGGCATCATGATTATTTCATAACATCAACATAAATAGATTTTTTCATATGATTACTCATGTTCAAGTGATGATCTTTTCACAAAGCCAAAGTATGAGTCAGAAACCTTATTGGGCACCAACAAATTATACCCTCAGTCATTGAAGCAATTGCAATTTATCATAACATCGGAAGGAGTCTATGTC
Source organism: Triticum dicoccoides (assembly GCF_002162155.2). Taxonomy (NCBI): domain Eukaryota; kingdom Viridiplantae; phylum Streptophyta; class Magnoliopsida; order Poales; family Poaceae; genus Triticum; species Triticum dicoccoides. The sequence goes on from NC_041385.1 coordinate 756,465,050, forward strand.
AGAGCTTAAAAGCAAGTCCACATACTCAACTATCACTTAGTCCTTCATAATTGCTAACACTCACGCAATACTTGTGGTTACGGAGTTTTAATCGGACACAGAGAAAGATAGGGGCCTATAGTTTTGCCCCACAAACTTTTACCTCAAGGGTAATGTCAACAATAATAATTCATGCTCCCCCACATCCAATTAGATATATATATCATGTTCTTTCCAACATGCTGAGCTTGCCAAAGGATAAAATGAAAAAGGAAAGGTGAAGATCACTATGACTCTTACATAAGGTAGAGGATAATAATAAAAGATAGGCCCTTCACAGAGGGTAGCAGAGGTTGTCATGTGCATTTAGGGTTGATGCACAAAATCTTAATGAAAAAGAACGTCACTTTATATTGCCCCTTGTATGTGAACCTTTATTATGCAGTCCGTCGCTTTTATTGCATCCACAACAAGTTCGTACAAAGCTTATTTCTCTACACTAATAAGTCATGCATATTTAAAGAGCAATTTTTATTCCTTGCACCGATGACAACTTACTTGAAGGATCTTACTCAATCCATAGGTAGATATGGTGGACTCTCTTGGCAAAACTGGTTTTAAGGGTATTTGGAAGCACACGTAGTATTTCTACTTGGTGCTAAGAATTTGGCTGGCATGAGGGGGAAAGGCAAGCTCAACACGATAGAGGATCCATGACAACATACTTTATCTCAGATGTAAGAAAACATAACTCATTATGTTGTCTTCCTTGTCCAACCTCAACTCTTTAGCATGTCATATTTTAATGAGTGCTCCCAATCATAAAAGATGTCAATGATAATATATCTATATGTGAAACCTCTCTTTCCTTATTACTTCCTATTAATTGCAAGGATGACCAAAACTATATTTGCCAACTCCCAACAACTTTTAATCATCATACTCTTTCTATGTAAAGTCATTACTTTCACTAAGATCAATATGAACTCTTTGATTCTTTTTATTCTTTTTCTTCTAATCACCCAAGATCATGGCAAAATACTCAAGCCCTTGACTCAACACTAATCTTTATTATATAGCTCACGGACTCGATTACAAAGAAGGATCATAAAGTAAAACTCAAAACTAGATCATGTCATGATTTTATTCTACTGAATCAAGATACTACTAATAGGATCGAACTAAGAAAAACGGTAAAGATAGGAGTTGTGATGGTCATATGATACCAGGGCACCTCCCCCAAGCTTGGTAGTTGCCAAGGGGAGTGCCCATACCCATGTGATTATTTCTCCTTCTTTGTTGTCGGCGTAATATTCTTGGTGATGATTCCCCTCAAAATACGGTTCTCCTCCTCGAGCTTACTGACCTGCTGCTTGAGGTCCATTATTTCCTTGTGAAGCTTTCCTGTAGCGGCTAAAGCTCCTTGTACCCAAGGGTGTTGCATAGCTGCGGGAGAACAAGAGACACTCCTCCTCATATTTTCATAGGAAAGAAATTTAACATTGGAAGGGATAACCGAGTTTGGAATAACTGAGCTCTGTAGTTCCCCCATCGTAAACCCAGCTCGGAGGCGAGAGGTGACTTCTTGATCTTCCATGGCATCTACCCTCATCAGGTTAGCCTCCATCTCTTCCTCCGTTGCTGGCCCAAAGTGGTCAGCGTCGCTGTTTGCCCTTGGTTCCGGTGCAGGGTTAGATACCCGGCTCTCCCCGACTGAATCTTGAGAAGACATCTTGCTCTAATCTGCAGCAGCAACAACTTGAAACGAAAACAGAGGATATTTGCGTGATACGAGAGTCAAAACCTTCGGGAGTATATATAATGAATTTTTACCGACCAAAATACGTATCGTGCAAGGAAACGGAGTCCGGAGGGCACACGAGGTGCTCACGAGGTAGGGAGGCGCGCCCAGGGGGGTAGGGCGCGCCCTCCACCCTCGTGGAGGCCTCGTGTCCTCCCCGGACTGCTACTTATTTTTCTATTTTTCTAAATATTCCAAAACGGAGAAATATTGCCTTAAAAATTGTTTTGGAGTCGGTTTACTTACCGTACCACATACCTATTCCTTTTCGAAGTCTGGGACGTTCTGGAAAGTGTCCTTTATGTACTCCTCCGGGGTTACGGTTTCAATAATATTAGTTTCAACATTTATGGGATTACCTGAAATATAGTGTTTAATCCTTTGACCATTTACCACCTTCAGATTTGTGCCTGCGAAGTTGTTGATTTTTATGGCACCGGAACGATAGACCTCCTCAATAATGTAGGGACCTTCCCATTTGGAGAGAAGTTTTCCTTCAAAAAATCTTAAACGAGAGTTGTATAGCAATACATAATCACCTACATTAAACTCGCGCTTTTGTATCCTTTTGTCATGCCATCTTTTGACTTTTTCTTTAAACAACTTGGCATTTTCATAAGCTTGGGTTCTCCATTCATCAAGTGAGCTAATATCAAATAACCTCTTCTCACTGGCAAGTTTGAAATCATAGTTGAGCTCTTTAATAGCCCAGTATGCCTTATGTTCTAGTTCAAGAGGTAAGTGACAAGCTTTTCCATAAACCATTTTATACGGAGACATACCCATAGGATTCTTGTATGCAGTTCTATAGGCCCATAATGCGTCATCCAGTTTCTTGGACCAATTCTTTCTAGACCTATTCACAGTGTTTTGCAAAATTAATTTGAGCTCTCTGTTGCTCAACTCTACTTGACCACTAGACTGCGGGTGATATGGAGATGCGATTCTATGATTAACGTCGTATTTAGCAAGCATATTACGGAAAGCACCATGAATAAAGTGTGAACCACCATCAGTCATAAGATATCTAGGGACTCCAAACCTCAGAAAAATAACGTCCTTAAGCATTTTAATAGAGGTGTTATGATCAGCACTAGTAGTTGGAATAGCTTCTACCCACTTAGTAACGTAATCAACAGCAACTAAAATACGAGTATATCCATTAGAGGCAGGAAAAGGTCCCATATAATCAAAGCCCCAAACATCAAATGGTTCAATAACAAGTGAATAATTCATAGGCATTTCTTGACGTCTACTAATATTACCAATTCTTTGACATTCATCGCAAGACAAAACAAACTTACGGGCATCCTTGAAGAGAGTAGGCCAATAGAAACCGGATTGAAATACCTGATGTGCAGTTCTATCTCCAGTGTGGTGTCCTCCATAAGCTTCGGAGTGACACTTGCATAGGATCTGTTCCTGTTCATGCTCAGGTACACAACGTCTAATAACACCATCTACTCCTTCTTTATAAAGACGTGGGTCATCCCAAAAGTAATGTCGCAAGTCATAGAAAAAATTTATCTTTTGTTGGTATGTGAAGCTAGGTGGCATAAATTTAGCAACAATATAATTAGCATAATCAGCATACCATGGAGTGCTACGAGAAGTGCTTATGACATTTAATTGTTCATCAGGAAAGCTATCATCAATAGGTATTGGGTCATCAAGAACATTCTCTAACCTAGACAAGTTGTCTGCAACGGGGTTCTCAGCTCCCTTTCTATCAGCAATATATAAATCAAATTCTTGCAGAAGGAGAACCCATCTAATGAGTCTAGGTTTTGCATCTTTCTTTTCCATAAGATATTTAATAGCAACATGATATGTGTGAATAGTAACTTTGGAATCAACAATATAAGGTCTAAACTTATCACAAGCAAACACGACTGCTAAAAGTTCCTTTTCGGTAGTAGCATAATTTCTTTGAGCATTGTCTAGAGTCTTACTAGCATAATGGATAACATTCAATTTCATATCAACTCTTTGCCCTAGAACAGCACCTACAGCATAATCACTAGCATCACACATAATTTCAAAAGGTAAATTCCAATCAGGTGGCTGAACAACAGGTGCAGAGACTAATGCTTTCTTAAGTATTTCAAATGCTTCTACGCAATTATCATCAAAGACAAATGGTACATCTTTTTGTAATAAATTGGTCAGAGGCCGAGAGATTTTTGAGAAGTCCTTAATGAACCTCCTATAAAATCTTGCGTGACCAAGGAAACTTCTTATACCTTTAATGTCCGTGGGACATGGCATCTTTTCAATAGCATCCACCTTGGCTTTATCAACTTCAATACATCTTTCAGAAACTTTGTGCCCCAAGACAATACCTTCATTAACCATAAAGTGGCACTTTTCCCAATTCAAGACAAGATTAGTTTCTTCACATCTCTGCAAAACTCGAGCAAGATTGCTCAAGCAATCATCAAAAGAGGAACCATAGACAGAAAAGTCGTCCATGAAAACTTCACAGATTTTCTCGCAAAAGTCAGAGAATATAGCCATCATGCATCTTTGAAAGGTAGCAGGTGCATTACATAAACCAAAAGGCATACGTCTATAAGCAAAAGTACCAAAAGGGCATGTAAAAGTAGTCTTTGATTGATCTTTACTCGACACAGGTATTTGAGAAAAACCGGAATAACCATCTAGAAAGCAATAATGTGTGTGTTTGCATAATCTTTCTAGCATTTGATCAATAAAAGGTAAGGGGTAATGATCTTTCTTAGTAGCCTTATTCAATTTGCAAAAATCAATTACCATCCTATAACCTGTGATAATTCTTTGCGGAATCAATTCATCTTTGTCATTAGGGACAACAGTAATACCTCCCTTCTTAGGGACACAATGGACAAGACTTACCCACTGACTATCAGCAACGGGATAAATTATACCTGCTTCCAGAAGCTTGAGTATTTCCTTTCTTACCACTTCTTTCATTTTAGGATTCAAACATCGTTGAGGATCACAAACTGGTTTGGTATCAGCTTCCAAATTTATTTTATGTTGACATAGAGTGGGACTAATGCCCTTAAGATCATCCAGAGTATATCCAATAGCGGCACGGTGCTTTTTTAGAGTTTTCAATAATCTTTCTTCTTCATGCTCTGAAAGGTTAGCACTAATAATGACAGGATATATTTTCTTTTCATCAAGATAAGCATATTTAAGATTATCAGGCAACGGTTTAAGCTCAAACACGGGATCACCCTTGGGTGGAGGAGGATCCCCTAGAATTTCAACAGGCAAATTGTGTTGCAGAATAGGTTCCTGTTTAAAGAATACTTCATATATTTCCCTTCTTTCATTCATGAACATATCATTTTCATGGTCTAACAAATATTGTTCTAAAGGATCACTAGGAGGTACGACAATAGAAGGAAGACAAATAATTTCGTCCTTACTAGGCAATTCTTCCTCACGATGTTGTTTACTATATTTAGAGAAAGTAAACTCATGAACCATATCATCCAAACCAACAGTAACAACATTCTTTTTGTAGTCTATCGTAGCATTAACAGTATTCAAGAAGGGTCTACCAAATATAATGGGACAAAAGCTATCTTGTGGAGAACCAAGAACAAGAAAATCAGCGGGATATTTGGTTTTCCCACACAAGACTTCAACATCTCTAACAGTTCCCATTGCAGATATAGTATCTCTATTGGCAATTTTAATTGTAACATCAATATCTTCTAACTCAGCAGGTGCAATATCATGCATAATTTCTTTTTATTACACTAGCACTAGCACCCATATCACATAAGCCATGATAACAATGATCTCCTATTTTAACAGAAATAATGGGCATGCCTACCACAGGTCTATGTTTATCTCTATCACAGGGTTTAGCAATTCTAGCAGTTTCACCAGAGAATTGAATAACATGCCCATCAATATTATCAGACAAGAGATCTTTAACAATAGCAATATTAGGTTCTACTTTGACTTGCTCAGGAGGTGTATAAGTCCTAATATTGCTTTTTACGAACAACAATTGAAGCTTTAGCATGATCCTTCATTCTAACAGGGAAAGGTGGTTTCTCTGCATAAGAAGTAGGAACAATAGGATCATTATAAGTGACAATCTTTTCTTCAACTTTAACAGGTGCAGCTACTTTTACTTCTATGGGAGGATGATATTTAAACCACTTCTCCTTGGGGAGATCAACATAAGTAGCAGAAGATTCACAGAAAGAAGCTACTATCTCAGAGTCAAGTCCATATTTAGTGCTAAACTTACAGAAAATATTGTTATCCATAAAAGATTTAACACAATCAAACTTAGGTGTCATACCTGACTTCTTACCTTCGTCGAGGTCCCAATCTTCAGAGTTGCGTTTAATTCTATCCAATAAATTCCATCTAAATTCAATAGGCTTCATCATAAAAGAGCCAACACAACAATTATTGAGCATGGTGCGATTGTTACCAGAAAACGGAGCATAAAAACTTTGCATAATTACTTCTTTTGCGAGCTCATGATTGGGGCATGAATATAACATTGATTTAAGCCTCCCCCAAGCTTGAGCAATGCTTTCTCCTTCGCGAGGCCAAAAATTATATATATAATTGTGATCGCGATGAACATGATGCATAGGGTAATACTTTTGATGAAATTCCAATTTCAATATTTTATAGTTCCATGATCTCATATCATCACATAGCCTATACCATGTCAATGCGTCTCCCTCCAAAGATAAAGGGAAAGCCTTCTTCTTAACAACATCATCGGGTATACCTACAAGCTTAAATAGTCCACAAATATCATCCACATAGCGTAGATGTTCGTCAGGATGCTTTGTTCCATCTCCTACAAAAGTGTTAGCTAGCAGTTTTTCCATCATACCCGAAGGAATCTGAAAAGGAGTTTCATTTTTAGTAGGTTCAATAGGTTCAGTAGGTTGAGGAGCAACTCTTGGCTCAACTGGACGCGGTGAAGATACCCCGAACAAGCCCCTCACACAATTACTTTCCATAGTAACAAGTGACAGAAAATTTCAACACACTAAATAAATTTTTCCTTACCAAATTCCACCTACCAAAGGCGCTTCACTCCCTGGCAATGGTGCCAGAAAAGAGTCTTGATGACCCACAAGTATAGGGGATCTATTGTAGTCCTTTCGATAAGTAAGAGTGTTGAACCCAACGAGGAGCAGAAGGAATTGATAAGTGGTTTTCAGCAAGGTATTCTCTGCAAGTACTAAAATAAGTGGTAACAGATAGTTTTGTGATAAGATAAAGTGTAGCGAGCAACAAGTAACAAAAGTAAATAAAGTGCAGCAAGGTGGCCCAATCCTTTTGGTAGCAAAGGACAAGCCTGGACGAACTCTTATAATAGGAAAAGCACTCCCGAGGACACATGGGAATATCGTCAAGCTAGTTTTCATCACGCTCGTATGATTTGCGTTCGGTACTTTGATAATTTGATATGTGGGTGGACGGGTGCTTGGGTACTGCCCTTACTTGGACAAGCATCCCACTCATGATTAACCTCTATTGCAAGCATCCACAACTTCAACAAAAGTATTAAGGTAAACCTAACCATAGCATGAAACATATGGATCCAAATCAGCCCCTTACGAAGCAACGCATAAACTAGGGTTTAAGCTTCTGTCACTCTAACAACCCATCATCTACTTATTACTACCCAATGCCTTCCTCTAGGCCCAAATAATGGTGAAGTGTTATGTAGTCGACGTTCACATAACACCACTAGAGGCTAGACAACATACATCTTATCAAAATATCGAACGAATACCAAATTCACATGACTACTAATAGCAAGACTTCTCCCTTGTCCTCAGGAACAAAGGTAATTACTCACAAAGCATATTCATCTTCATAATCAGAGGGGTAATAATATGCATAAAGGATCTGAACATATGATCTTCCACCAAGTAAACCAACTAGCATCAACTACAAGGAGTAATCAACACTACTAGCAACCTACTAGCACCAATCCCGGACTTGGAGACAAGAATTGGATACAAGAGATGAACTAGGGTTTGGAGATGAGATGGTGCTGGTGAAGATGTTGATGGAGATTGCCCTCTCCCGATGAGAGGAGCGTTGGTGATGACGATGGTGATGATTTCCCCCTCACGGAAGGAAGTGTCCCCGGCAGAACAGCTCTGTCAGAGCCCTAGATTGGTTCCGCCAAGGTTCCGCCTCTTGGCGGCGGAGTCTCGTCCCGAAAGGTTCTCTTCCATTTTTTTCTCATCGAAAGACTTCATATAGGAGAAGATGGGCGTCGGAGAGCCACCAGGGGGCCCACGAGGTAGGGGCGCGCCAAGGGGGGGGGCCACCACCCTCGTGAGCAGGGTGTGGGCCCCCTGGCCTTTATCTTTGGCGACGATTTTTCTTTATTTATTTTAAGGTATTCCGTGGAGTTTCAGGACTTTTGGAGTTGCGCAGAATAGTCCTCCAATATTTGCTCCTTTTCCAGCCCAGAATTCCAGCTGCCGGCATTCTCCCTCTTCATGTAAACCTTGTAAAATAAGAGAGAATAGCCATAAGTATTGTGACATAACGTGAAATAACAGCCCATAATGCAATAAATATTGACATAAAAGCATGATGCAAAATGGACGTATCATTGAGCAAATGTAAAAGAGGCAACTTAAGAATAGGCTCAACCAAAATGATGTGTGTGAGTCATGGCGAAGCACTTGAAAAGACAAAAATTAGGATGAGCATTAAGCCTCAACATAGTCTTGAAAGAATGAGGCACACGGTGCAAGGCCTATCATTCCCACACACAACTAGCAAATGGGTTCACAAGCTTACTATTAAGCATATAAAGAACTTATGCTTGTGACAACCCGTGGTGAAGATAGAAGATGAAAGCCTCATCAAGACGAGGGATGCCAATTAAGATGGCAAAAGCCTCGTAAAGATAAGCATGAGGAAAATAATATTCACCACACAAGAGTGCATCAAGATGCAACGATAGAGGACACACACTCAAGGCAAAAGCTTTCACGGAGCCACCAAAGAAATAACATAAGAAAGACAAGGTGGACGTGAAAGAAAGGATATCATCTAGATATGCAACTTCTCTAAAGTGTATAAGGTTCTAGGTAGACAAAATCATGATGATATATGTCTACAAAGAACGATGTCACCCGATATAGTTACAACACGCAGGAACAAGATATCCACAAGGAAGTCATACATATACCAATAAGATATTTGCTTGGAAGCATAGCACATGGCTAGATATGGTCTTATTGTATATAAATGAATTCCTACCACACAACCATCAAAGACATCACAACTAGCAACATGAGATCATCGTTGAGATGCTTTGAGAAAGGAAACAAGTATCACAAAAAAATGAATTACATGACATGATACAACCCACACAAGGTTGATGCAAGAAATCTGTGCATGAAGTAGATGATGATACTTGTTACCGAGATACCATTGGAAGGATGTAGTAGATACCAAATGAAGGTCGATGGTAGTTCATTGATCATCCTAGCTTGACTCCAATAAGCACATGGTGACATCACCTTCCTTGTGAGTGAGCCGAGCATCCAATGCATCTCCAACCATTCCTAGAAGAACAACACAAACTAAACGGTACCCAAACTCATTGGGACCAAATAATTAGAAACACCAATACATAGGACAAACTCCACATAAATATGTGCATATAGATATGAAAATGAATTTCATGCACATCTCATCCAAATTGAGACTAGGTGGAGTTTCCCCTATATATTGTGTTAAAGAAAGAAAGCAAGCCAAATAAAATACATGAAGTAAACATGCATGCTCAAGACTGTCAAAACTCGAAACCAAAAGACAAAGAAATGCCAAGTGAAAAGGATACCAAATGGAGAAATCATCACCTGGAAGATATCATTAAAGATACATCAAGGAATGAGATATCCATTGATACACACTAAATTAAAGATGTCAAACTCCCAAAGAGAGGATGGTTCCAAGTAAACCAAGGTCTCAACAAAGTTTCATGATGGCACAAGGTACCAAAAGAAAACGGCTTGCCTTCCACAAACACACACTTGATAAGGATCACAAGAAGAGTGTTCTAAAGAAAATAGGATAGCTCCCCCATGAGTTGTGCACTATAGAGAATTTGCTTTTGAATACAAAATGCACAAGGTGGAATCACCACTTTCACTATATCTAGAAAACACTAGACAAGAACAAGAAATTAACAATATCCACAAGTGGTATGGAAGACAACGGGAGTTGACACAAACCTTGGCAAGAGAAAAGGCAAATAAAAACAAAAGCCAATGTAAAGCTGATCAATTAAATTCTACCACACATAAGTGATTACCAATTGTCAAAAGACAAGAAGTATTTGGAAATAATTCCCAGTGGTAGATAGCAAGGATATCCGACATCATCTTCACTCCAAACAAAAAGCAAATTGCAACTTGTAGAGCTAACATGCCACCTAGGAACAAGATAATTTACAATATCAATTCTAGGTGACAATATCTCAAATGTACACATTTTCTAGGCTTGTAATATGCACATAGCATATTACTCCCCCATAATGTGATACCAAAAAGAACTTAACAAGAGGCAATAAGATGATCCAACATGAAACAATCAATGGAATTTTTAGAATTTGAATTTCTCATGAGAGATATACCACCTAGCGACTAGATATCTTGTAATATCAATACTAGATGGTATTCCTCATGTACAAGCATTTATAGGATTGTGAGGGGCACAAAGCACTTCACTCCCCCAAAATGGGATGTTCCATTAATCCCTCACACGAGCCAACTAGGATACAAACAGGAAGCAAAAAGGCTCAACACACGACGCACACGTACATGATGTGCAAACCAACACACACATACTTGATTGCTCAAGATAAGCAAGTTGGAACCCAACATATACAAACACATGCAAGGAACAAAACTAAAACATGCAAGGGGGCAAGTAACTTTCAAGGTAAACAATTTAAGTACAAGTTACCACAAGGAGGCACATTGGATATAAGATAGAAACTTGATAATCCAATTGACTTGGCTTGAGACAAAGAGAATGATGAAGTCCCTTTAATTCTTCATAATGTAGCCAAGTCTCCAATGCCCTCCAACAACACCTATTGATCAAGTTTGAGCTAGTTGGTCCCCAACCAACTTGGGTCCTAAGAGGTTAGTCACAATAGGCTTGGCTACCCAAATGGTTCTTTGCTTCAAACCACTTTGAGTACCAAAAAACTTGGCAAACACATAGCCAAGAGAATATACATCATCAATAACAGTTGGGTTGGATAAGTTACCACTAGTGCATGAAGAAGCAAGGTGACCTTTCTCACGACATAGATAGCAACGTCTACTCTTCACTTTCTTCTCACTTGATTTCTCAACTTGAGAAGCATTAGCTTGAGTCTTCTTGGGAAGAGGCCTTCCTTCAACTTGAGGTTGAGCATGAGAATGCACTTGTAGCCGCTTCCCTTGTTGCTTGTCACTAATGGCCTTCTTCTTCAATGGGCAAGATCTAACATGATGCCCTTCAATTTTGCACTTGAAGCAAATAATCTTGGCCGAATTCTTGACTTGTTTTTGGCCCTTCTTCTTGTTGATCTTGGACTTCTTCTTCTTGGAGGAGTTGAATCCAAGTCCACCTTTGTCATTGGGGTATTTTTGCACACTCAAGATATTGTTGAGTGTGAATTTTCCTTCATGACTCTTTTCCAAGTCTTTCTTCAAAGAAGTGACTTGGGCCTTGAGCTCTTTGATTTCCTATACATGGTTAGTCTCAACACAAGTACTAGAGGAAGTATAAGCTTCATCGTTAGAGCAACAAGGCAATGAAAGCAATTCATCGCAAGATGTAACGACATTGTGAATAGATGAATTACAAGGACTAGCACATGGCAATATACTATTTTGACTAGAAGTAGTGCTAGTATCCACATGAGACTCACTAGATGTTACCTTAACAATCATGGCCTCATGAGCTATCTTTAGTACACTATGGGATACTAGAAGATCATCATGAGAGCTTGAGAGATTTTCATGACTTTCTTCCAATTTCCCATAATTACTAGATAGCACCTCAAGTTGAGCCCGTAGCTCAACATTCTACTTCAAAATGGATGCTTCACAAGTAATAGAGTTAGTAGCACAAGCATCATCTTTTACAATAATAGGAGAGGACAACTTGGCAAGCTCTTTTAAATAAGAAGCTTCAAGTTGGGCATGAGACTCGGTGAGTTTGATGAGCTCACCCTTGATGACCCTTGAGCCATTTTCGAGGTGCTCAAAATCCTCAAGGAGTCTAGCATGAGAAACTTCAAGCTTAGCATTTTTAGTTTTGAAATCATTGGCCACCTCAAGAGCTCTATCATGAGATTCCCTCACTCTAGATAATTCTAGAGCAAAAGTCTCCTCAAGAGATTCGGAGGTGGTTTGTTCATGTTCAAGAGCTTGAGATAGCTCCGTGATCTCATTTGCATAATCACGCGCATGAGCTTCCATTTTCTCAATGGTGGCCTGATGCTCCTCTAGATGAGATTCCAACTCCTCAATGTATTTCTTGCCATCAATGGCAATGGGCATTATTTCCATGAAGTTGGAACGAGCAATTTTATTTTTATGAAGAGCTTTATAAATCATTTCCCCCTTAGTATTTAAGGAGGCAACATTATCATTCTCTTCATCATTATCCTCCTCATCATTAGCATCAACATCATCATCAAGAGACATATTGGGGTACAAAGTAGGAGATACCTTCGATGCCTTAGCCATAAGGCAAAAAGCAATAGATGATGATGTAGGATCCGTTGAGGCACCATTAAACACCACATCTTGTTCCATGGAGTGTTCGATTTCCTCTACATTGTTAGCACAACAATTCAAGGAAATAGATGCATTTTTATCATGGCAACAAGACATAGCAAGCATATCATCATGAGATCTAGTCAAGCAATTTCTACATGATATGCAAGGACTATCAACACAAGCATGTGAAACATTTGGAGTGCTCGAAGTGTTAAAGCCCAAAGAGGGAGCATTGCAATAAGATAATGATGAAGGATCATCCATAATAAGCATACTGCCATCATTGCAATGACCAACACTACTCACCATATCATTACCTTGTGGCAAACCACATGTAGGTGAAGTAGAAGAAGTTGAGAAGACTATACGACCGGAGGTGGAGGGAGAAAAATCATCCCCACAAATATTGGACACACCATATTTAACTTGAAGCTTTGTCCACAACTCATGAGCATCCCGGAACGGCATGAGTTAAAAAATAACTACATTGCTCAAAGCATCAAAAAGCACATTAGAAGCTTGAGCATTGAGATAAGAGTTTTTCTCATCCTCTAAAGATAATCTTTGGGGATCCCGTGGAGGAGAAAAACCCATATCTACAATTCGCTCTAAATTTGGGTCCATGACCCTAAAGAGATTAAGCATGCGAATTATCCAAACATCAAAATTTGTGCCATCGAAACTAAGAGTGTCAGAGAATCCTAAGCCCCTAGTCGACATCCTTACTCTCTAGGCGGTTAAGCGTAACAAAGAGAGATGAGGCTCTGATACCAATTGAAAGATCGTGGATGTCGCCTAGAGGGGGGGTGAATAGGCGCTTTAAAATAATTACAGTTTAGGCTTGAACAAATGCGGAATAAACCTAGCGGTTAATTTGACAAGCACAAAACCTACAACAACTAGGCTCACTGATGTGCACCAACAACTTATGCTAAGCAAGATAGACTACAAGGTGATAGCAATATATATGACAAGAAACAATATGGCTATCACAAAGTAAAGTGCATAAGTAAAGGGCTCAGGTAAGAGATAACCGAGGCACATGGAGACGACGATGTATCCCGAAGTTCACACCCTTGCGGATGCTAATCTCCGTTTGGAGCGGTGTGGAGGCACAATGCTCCCCAAGAAGCCACTAGGGCCACCGTAATCTCCTCACGCCCTCGCACAATGCAAGATGCCGTGATTCCACTAAGGGACCCTTGAGGGCGGTCACCATACCCGTACAAATGGCGACCCTTGGGGGCGGTCACCGAACCCGTACACTTTGGCAACCCTTGGGGGCGGTCACCGGTACCCGTCAAATTGCTCGGGGCGATCTCCACAACCTAATTGGAGACTCCAACGCTTGCCCGGAGCTCTACACCATAATTATTGAGCTCCGAACACCACCAACCGTCTAGGGCGCCAAGGCACACAAGAGGAACAAGCTCTAGGGTGCCCAAACACCCAAGAGTAATAAGCTTCTGAAACTTCACTTCCACGTATCACCGAGGAGAACTCAAACCGATGCACCAAATGCAATGGCAAGGGCACACGGAGTGCCCAAGTCCTTCTCTCCCAAATCCCACCAAAGCAACTAATGCTAGGGAAGAAAATGAGAGGAAGAACAAAAGAAGAACACGAAGAACTCCAACATCTAGATCCAAGGGGTTCCCCTCACTTAGAGGAGAAAGTGATTGGTGGAAACGTGGATCTAGATCTCCTCTCTCTTTCCCCCCCCCAAAACTAGCAAGAATCCATGGAGGGATTGAGAGATAGCAAGCTCGGGTAAGGTTAACAATGGGGGAAGAACACGAGCTCAAAGGATTAGGTTCAATGGGGAAGAAGACCCCCTTTTATAGGTGGAGAAAAATCCAACCGTTATGCTCACAGCCCGCACAGAGCGGTACTACCGCTAGGGCGGTAGAACCCCTTTGAAAAACAACAGCGAGGAGGCAAAAGGCCAGTAGAACTGCCGGAGCGATACTACCGCTCGTCCTCACGGTACTACCGCTCGACCTCACGGTACTACCGCAAATGGTAGCGGTACTACTACTTGCGAGCGGTACTAAAAAAAATACTTCTGTGCCTACTTCCGCTGAGCAAAACACGAGATTTTGGTCCGGAGCGGTACTACCGCTTAGGAGCCGCGGTAGCACTGCTCTGGAGCGGTACTACCGCTCAGGAGCCACGGTAGTACCGCTCTGGAGCGGTAGTAAAAAATTACATCCTCTCTAGTCGTGGTAGTACCGCTGCAGCCTTTACCAAAACAACCACTACTTTTGCAAACAGACTCCGAATTCAATGAAACCAAGTTTGTTGGAAAGCTAACGACATGGGCTAACACAATCTTGATAGAAATATCAAGAATAAGCAAATGAGAAAAGTCCCATAAGAAAATGGTGAGAACCCTTCATCGGATAAGACCGGTAAAACCTCCAACACCGAAAACATCATAGAAGACGCATGCGAACTCCATTTTCGATGAACTCAAGCTTGTCATCAAGATGACCATAAGCTCTAAGACTCACAAAGATAACCAAACAGGAACCAAGAAACATGATGCAAGGATTCAATATTTTGAGCTGTCTACTAACGATACGATCAAGCTACCAACTTGAGAGCCCCCCCTTGATAGTACGGCAAACGATCCTATAACTCGGTCTCCCAACTACCACCATGAGACCGGTAAAATAGAAAACCTATCAAGGGCAAACCTTTGCCTTGCAGATGGTCCACTTGAGCTAGATGAAGACGATCTTGACTCCCTCAAGTTGGACCACCTTTCTTGATTGCGTTGGCCCGATGAAGACTAGATGATTGCTCCCCCATAGTCCACTATGGGTGAGCCACTCTTAGGAACATCTTCACAAGTCCATTGGTACCACAATGGACAACAAGCTTCAAGCACTTGATCTCTTCATGATGCATCACTTGAACTTGCACACCGCAACCTAACCCCACAAAGAACTCTCACGAAGACGATGGGTTAGCACACAAAGCGTAATGGACAATGCTTACCATACCATGGGATAACTAGATCCCTCGGTACATCTTGTGCGCTTTGTGTGTTGAATCTTTCCAACCCTCTTCATTTGGATGATGTCTTGAAGGTGGACATGAATGATCACACAATCTTCTTCTTCAGGACATACTTGCAATAAGCTCAACACTCACATGACAAACCTTTGTCTTTGCATAATTCCTTAATAGCACCGTGGTCATCACAAACTCTCCTTGAAACCAACAAATGGACTCCAAGAAAAGCCTATGGACAAAACCTTCAAATATAGCTCAAGGCAACCATTAGTCCATAGAGATTGTCATCAATTACCAAAACCAAACATGGGGGCACCGCATGTTCTTTCACCGGTTACGGTGGGTGGTCGAGGGCCGAGTAATGCGCGTTTCTCTCGTACATGTACGCGCGTGTGTGTGAGGCGTTGGCTCTAACTGAACCCGAGCGAGGCGTTGGATCTAACTGAACCCGAGCGATTGCACTGCAGGCTACGCGTTAGTGAACCGGAGTGATCGATCGATGGCTGTTAACTGAACCCGATCGAGCGATTCTTTCGCTACTGCTGCTAACTGAAGCCGATCGATGCTTCCTCTGGA
>NC_041385.1:756481490-756489721 GCF_002162155.2 Triticum dicoccoides
GGGTGGATGAACATGACCCCGTGCTGTTATCTTTGGATGAACAGGACCCCGATCGATCGAGCCGGTTGGGGCTGGATGAACAGGACCCCGCGGAGGGCTGGATGAACAGGACAACCCCGTGGAGGGCTGGATGAATAGTAGACGATGGAGGGGTGGATGAACAGTAACCCGTGGAGGTGTGGTTGAACAGGAGCCCGTGGAGAGGGGTGGTTGAACATTAGCCGGTGGAGTAGCGCGCGGTGGAGGCTGGATGAATAGGAGACCGTGGATGAACAGTCGCAGGTGGAGGCTCGAGGAGGTCGATGGTAGATGAACAGTAGCCCGTGGAGGCTAGAGGAGGTCGACGGTGGAGATGAACAGTACCCCCGTGGAGTCCTGTTTTGCGGTACGCCACACCCCTCCCGATGAACAGGACCCCGTTTTGACCATAGCGCTCCAACACAAGTCCGTTTCCTCCGTTTTGCGGTACGCCACACCCCTCCCGATCAATAGGACCCCGTTTCGACGGTAGGAGGTCCAACACAAGTCTGTTTCCTCCATTTTGCGGTACGCCAGACCCCTCCCGATGAACAGGATTCCATTTCGAACATGGCCAGTCGAGAACAAGGCCGTTTCCTCTGGTCTGCGGTACGCCAGGCCTCGTTTCCATCGCCTGTTCCGTCCAAGCCGGTTGGCTCCCACGCGTTCCGTTGCCTCCCGAAGAACACGATGCATTCCATTGCCTCACGATGAACACGACACATTTCGTTGCCTCCCCATGAACACGATGGCGACGCAGTTTCTCCATTCCGACCCGGCCATGTACATGAGCCTTGGTCGTACGTATGCACGAGTAGGTGTTCGAGACCCTGCCCGTATGTACGTACGTGGCTGTATTTTCTTTCTTACACACTGGCCGATGTACGTACGTGTACATGCTACGTACACGCCTCTACTACGACATGTGCATGCCTCTACATCGAGCAGTATGCATGTACACGTTCGCGACCAGAATGACAATGCTACGTACGCTTCGACCAGGTGGGTCCCGACTGTCAGACACTTCCTTGCGTGCGAAGATGTAGCTGGTGGGTCCCAGCAGTCAGCGGGGCGAATCATTTTTTTTGCCCGGACGCACTTCCTTGCGTGCGAAGATGTACCCGGTGGGTCCTAGCAATTAGGGGGTAAATGTTTTTTCACGAAATACGGTGGCCTGTCCGGTGGGTCCCTGCTGTCAGGTGGAGGAATAATTATTTTGCGCGTAATAAGGAGGCACTTCCTTGCGGCCGCCATGGTCCCAGCTGTCAGTCTCTCCACATACAGTACTCTTCCGATGGAAGTCGTTCCTTGACCATGTTGACCACACCGTTCCGAGAGCACTAGGGTGGTGGACGACGGCGAGGCCTAGGAAGGGGACAACTCGGAGCCGGGGAAGACGCGACAGTGGAAGCCCGCACAAAGAGGAGTACAAGGGTTCACTGGTTCGACTGCGGTGAGGCTACCGTCGCCGCAGAATATCATGGGGTGTGGGTGAGTAGATGGATGGCCTGGCCGGCGATGGGAGTAGTAGGGGGCGGTGAGGCCTCCGCGGCATCACAACCGGCCATGGGAGGCAGGAGCACACGACACGACCGGCGCTGGTTTGGGCGGCTGGAGCAAGAAGAACAGAGGTTGAAGAAGCACTACGGCCGTTGGATGGACATCGTACGGTCACTGGAGCTAGAATCGTTCATATTGACTAAGTTGACAAAGCCCTGCGTCCCCGTCAACTTAGTTGGCCCACAAGTCAGCCTCCCACTATGGTGGGTCCCAGCTAGCAAGGGGGTATTCATTTTTGTGTGCGTAATAAGGAGGCACTTCCTTGCGTGCGAAGATATAGCTGGTGGGTCCGACCTGTTAGCGGGGGAAACGTTTTTTTTTGCCAAATAAAGTGGCCCTTCCGGTGGGTCCCAGCTGTCAGGTGGAGGAATCATTACTTTGCGTGTAATAAGGAGGCATTTCCTTGTGTGCGGCCATGGACCCAGCTGTCAGCCTCTCCACGTACAGTCCACGTCCGATGGATGTCGTTCGTTGACCATGTTTACCAGGCCGCGCTGAGAGCACCATGGCAGTGGACGACGACGAGGCCCGATACGTCTCCAAGGTATCTATAATTTATGAAGCATTCATCATATGTTATTATCTGTTTTTGGATGTTTATGGGCTTTATTATACACTTTTATACTATTTTTGGGACTAACCTATTAATCGTAGGCCCAACCCATATTGTTGTTTTCTTGCCTATTTTAGTGTTTCGAAGAAAAGGAATATCAAACGGAGTCCAAACGGAATGAAACCTTTGGGAGCGTTATTTTTGGAACGAATGTGATCCAGGAGACTTGAAGTTGAAGTAAAGGAAGCTTCGAGGTGGCCACGAGGGTGCCCCCCCTACTGGGTGCGCCCCCTATCTTGTGGGCCCCTCGAGCGTCCCCCGACCGACTTCTTTCGCCTATATGTCCATATACCCTAAAAACATTGAAGCGAACAATAGATCAGGAGTTCCGCCGCCGCAAGCCTCTGTAGCCACCAAAAACCTCTTGGGAGCCTGTTCCGGCACCCTGCCAGAGAGGGGATCCCTCACCGGTGGCCATCTTCATCATCCCGGCGCTCTCCATGATGAGGAGGGAGTAGTTCACCCTCGGGGCTTGGGGTATGTACCAGTAGCTATGTGTTTGATCTCTCTCTCTGTCTCTCTCTCTTGTGTTCTCTCTATGGCACGATCTTGATGTATCGCGAGCTTTGCTATTATAGTTGGATCTTATGATGTTTCTCCCCCTCTACTCTCTTGTAATGGATTGAGTTTTCCCTTTGAAGTTATCTTGTCGGATTGAGTCTTTAAGGATTTGAGAACGCTTGATGTATCTCTTTCCGTGCTTATCTGTGGTGACAATGGGATATCACGTGATCAACTTGATGTATGTTTTGGTGATCAACTTGCGGGTTCCGCCCATGAACCTATGCATAGGGGTTGGCACACGTTTTCGTCTTGGCTCTCTGGTAGAAGCTTTGGGGCACTCTTTGAAGTACTTTGTGTTGGTTGAATAGATGAATCTGAGATTGTGTGATGCATATCGTATAATGATGCCCACGGATACTTGAGGTGACAATGGAGTATCTAGGTGACATTAGGGGTTTGGTTGATTTGCGTCTGAAGGTGTTATTCTAGTATGAACTCTATGATAGATTGAACGGAAAGAATAGCTTCATGTTATTTTACTACAGACTCTTGAATAGATAGAACAGAAAGGATAACTTTGAGGTGGTTTCGTACCCTACCATAATCTCTTCGTTCGTTCTCCGCTATTAGTGGCTTTGGAGTGACTCTTTGTTGCATGTTGAGGGATAGTTATGTGATCTAATTATGTTATTATTATTGAGAGAACTTGCACCAGTGAATGTATAAACCTTAGCCTTGTTTCCTACCATTGTAATACCGTTTACGCTCACTTTTTTCGCTTGATACCTTGTTGTTTTTATATTTTCAGATTACAAAAACCTATATCTACCATCCATATTGCACTTGTATCACCATCTCTTCGCCGAACTAGTGCACCTATACAATTTACCATTGTATTAGATGTGTTGGGGCCACAAGAGACTCTTTTTTATTTGGTTGCAGGGTTGTTTGAGAGAGACCATCTTCATTCTACGCCTCCCACGGATTGATAAACCTTAGGTCATCCACTTGAGGGAAATTTGCTACTGTCCTACAAACCTCTGCACTTGGAGGCCAACAACGTCTACAAGAAGAAGGTTGTGTAGTAGACATCAAGGCCTAGGAAGGGAACGACACGGAGCCGGGGAAGACTCGGCAATGGTTGCCCACGCGGTGGGGAGTACGAGGGTTTACTGGTCCGGCTGCCGTCGCCAGAAAATAACAGGATGTGTGGGTGAGTAGAGGAATGGCCTGGCCAGCAATGAAGTAGGATGGGGCGGTGCGGCCTGTGCGGCAACACAGCCGACCATGGGAGGCGGGAGCAGGCAGTCCCATCGGTGCTGGTTTGGGCGGTTGGAGCAAGAGGATCATATATTGAAGAAGCGGCACGGCCATTGGATTAACATCCAACGGTCACTGCTGCTAGAATCATTTATGGACTAAGTTGACAAAGCCTTTCGTACACGTCAACCTAGTAGACCCACAAGTCAGCCTCCAAATCTGTCCCAAACATCATACAACCCAAAATTTCTAGTCAGATTCAAATTAATTTTAAATCTAAATATACCTTAATTTAAATTCAATGAAGTTTTACCCGCACAAAAACAATAAAATTTAAAATATCAAAATCCGAAAGAAAGAAGTATTTTGGAACTAATTGCCTGTTTGCTATATTTTTTCATTTTACAACCCATTTCTTATTACTTATAGCCCATTTCTTATTACTTATAGCACATTTTGTGGGCAAAATGCATCCCTCCTTGTCTTGAAAGATTTCCGGCCCAGCACGGCGTAGAAAAGCAAGTAGGCCTACATTGGTTATTCTACAAAAAACAAAATAGCTGGCTAGCCATTTTCATTGGTTATTCTGAAAAAAACAAACTGGGCTGGTCATGTGCTAAACATATGAAATAAAAGCCTGGGCAAGACGGGCCACACGTCCCGCACAACCCAGTTGATACCCTTCTCCATCCCGAAAGAAAAAATTACTGCGCGCGTGATACGTCTCCAACGTATCTATAATTTTTGATTGTTCCATGCTATTATATTACCCCTTTTGAATATTTATATCATTTTTGGGAGTAACCTATTAACCGGAGGCCCAGCCCGTATTGCTATTTTTTTGCCTATTTCAGTATTTTGAAGAAAAGGAATATCAAACGGAGTCCAAACGGAATGAAACCTTCGGGGGCGTGATTTTTGGAACAAATGTGATCCGGAGAGCTTGGAGTGCAAGTCAAGAAGCTCCCGAGGACCCCACGAGATAGGGGGTCGCGCCCCCCGTGTAGGGCGCGCCCCCTGTCTCGTGGGCCCCTCAGGCGGCCACCGACATACTTCTTCCTCCTATATATACCTACGGACCCCGAAAACATCCAGGAGCACCACGAAACACAATTTCCACCGTCTAACCTTCTGTATCCGCGAGATCCCATCTTGGATGCCTTCGCTGACACTCTGCCGGAGGGGGAATCGACCATGGAGGGCTTGTACATCAACATCCTTGCCCCTCCTATGAGTTGTGAGTAGTTTACCACAGACCTATGGGTCCATAGTTATTAGCTAGATGGCTTCTTCTCTCTTTTTGGATCTCAATACAATGTTCTCCCCTCTCTTGTGGAGATCTATTAGATGTAATCTCTCTTTGCGGTGTGTTTGTCGAGATCCGATGAATTGTGGGTTTATGATCAAGTTTATCTATGAATAATATTTGAATCTTCTCTGAATTCTTTTATGTATGATTGAGTTATCTTTGCAAGTCTCTTCGAATTATCAGTTTGGTGTGGCCTACTAGACTGGTCTTTCTTGCCATGGGAGAAGTGCTTAGCTTTGGGTTCAATCTTGCGGTGTTCTTACCCAGTGACAGAAAGGGTTGCAAGACACGTATTGTATTGTTGCCATCGAGGATAACAAGATGGGATTTATATCATATTGCATGAGTTTATCCCTCTACATCATGTCATCTTGCTTAATGCATTACTCTATTCTTATGAACTTAATACTCTAGATGCAGGCAGGAGTCGGTCGATGTGTGGAGTAATAGTAGTAGATGCAGGCAGGAGTCGGTCTACTTGTTATGGACGTGATGCCTATATACATGATCGTGCCTAGATAATCTCATAACTATGCGCTTTTCTATCAATTGCTCGATAGTAATTTGTTCACCCACCGTAATACTCATGCTATCTCGAGAGAAGCCTCTAGTGAAACCTATGGCCCCCGGGTCTATCTCTTATCATATTTGCTTTCAATCTACTTTTATTTGCATCTTTACTTTTAGCATCTATATTACGAAATACCAAAAATATATTGCTATCTTTATTAGATCTCACTTTGGTAAGTGGCCGTGAAGGGATTGACAACCCCTTTATTGCGTTGGTTGCGAGTTCTTAGTTTGTTTGTGTAGGTGTGTGGGACTTTTGAGGAGCCTCCTACTGGGTTGATACCTTGGTTCTCAAAACTGAGGGAAATACTTACGCTACACTTGCTGCATCACCCTCTCCTCTTCGGGGAAAATCAATGCTAGCTCAAGACGTAGCAGCGCGCTGCTGGGTCCCTACTGTCATCCTCACCATGTACAGTCATCTCCTTATTCCTCTTGGTTGTTGACCATGTTGACAACACCGGAGGGCAGCGCCGCGGCGAGTGAACCAAGGCGGAGGACGATGGTGAGGCCTCGGACGAGAACGAACAGGAGCCGGGGAAGATGCACAGAGTTTTAGGGTGCGATGTGGCCATGATGCGTGCGCGGCAGCACAACCAGCTATGGGAGGCGAGAGCAGGTGGTGCCACCGGCGCTGGTTTGGCTTTGGCGGCTTGAGGAAGAAGAGACTGAAGAAACACGACAGACGTTGAATGTCAATCCAACGGTCAAGGTTGGCACAATCGTTTGTTAAGTAAGCCAACACCAAGTAGCATACTTTTTTATATATAGGAAGAAAAGAAAAACTGGGCTCGTTCGCCTGATAACATTCCCGAAACTGCGACCGTTTGATCTTGTGTCGCAACTAAAACTGCGAGGAAAATGTATTCGTCTACCATCCTCCTCACAGGGAACATTCGCCACATAAGTGACTAGCACTCTTGGTTTTTAACCGAGAGGTCTTGGGTTCGAGTCCCGGGAACTCTCAATTTTGTCCTCCTTCCTTCCTCGCAAAAAAGGGAAAGAAAATCAAAGACTTGGAAGGCGTACATAACAAGCTAGTGTACCAGTAAAGAGACGTTGCTGAGTTTTAGAAAAAAGAGAGACGTGCTCCTGTAGCTGGTTCGAATCCAAACCTAGATTATGACTATATATGGTGCTATGCTACTCTACAAGTAATGAAACTGACATAATCAACATTCCCTTCTCCTCTTCTCTACTTACTCTGCCTAGCATCAGAAGCTCTGGCCGTAGCAACCATGTCCGCTGGCTACTCGTCCACCTGCTCTTCAGCAGGCAACAACCAGATATGCGCCAAGTCGCCACCCGTACCATCACCTGTGGGTCTCATCACACCCCCGTCGGCACGCACACCGCAGTCGATTGCTCATCGCAACCCGCTGCTATTGGTGTGGTGCCACTGCTGCAAATCATGCAGAGTCATCCGTTGCATCTCAACAACAATCCTCAACCCTGCCCGAGTCTTCTACAAATGCCCAAATCATGGGGTAATTATATGTTTAAGTGTTGTTCTGCTGCTTTCAGTTGCTGATTTTTTTAATAGTTTGGTTGATGATCTTCAAATTTGATTCGTGCAGAAAAGGGAAGATTTGTGTGATTTGTATTTCTAGGAAGTTGCTGATGTGGGGGAATGCAACTACGCTGATTATTTGGTTAGCCGAGGAATCCCAATACCAGCAGGTTGGGGTGTTGGACAAGTAACTAAAGGAACAACAGAAGAGGAAGATGCAGAGCAGAAGGTTAAAGATGCAGATCCTATGATCATGGCCAAGCAACAGCTGTTGAACGGCCTTGACAACAATGAGGAGATGAAAGAGCTAGTGAAGATAATGGGCAAAATCGATGTGTCTGCAGGATGATTGTCTCTTTATTTGCAGTGTATATAGCACTCGTGATGTATTCAGTGGCTATGACATGAGTACTTTACTGAAACTATTAATGAATGAAACCTGTGTTGCAGGCTCACTACTAGGGAAAATCCTATACACAGAATCTTACAAGTAGTGCTTGTTAAAATGAGGCGCTACTGCTACTTAGCAGTAGCGCGTCGGCTAAAACGGCGCTACTGTTACTCGCGTAGTAGTAACGCGACAGAAGCAGAATGCGCTACTACTATAATTGCAACACCGTTCCCGACGTGCTAGGTATAGTAGTAGCACCCTTCTAGAAACAGGGCCACTACTACGGATTTTAGCAGCATCGCGGTTTGCCTCACCAAGCTACTGTTAAACCTATTTTCACCTAACCCCCCGCGCGGCCTGATTCCCTCTCCTCTGCTTCCTCCCCCAATTCCCCACTCTCTCTTCTCCCCCTCGTCACCTCCGCCTCGCCGCTGTTTCACCGCCGTCTCCCTCGACCCTGCCTCGCCACCGTCTCCCCTGACCCCGCCTCGCCGCC
>NC_041385.1:756490203-756498226 GCF_002162155.2 Triticum dicoccoides
TGCCGTCGTCTCCCTCGACCCACCTAACCGCCTTCTCCCCCGACCCCGGCTCGCCGCCATCTCCACCGACCCCGCCTCGCCGCGCCTCGGTGCCGCCGTCTCCCGCGACCCCATATCTCTCCCCGCCCTCTGTAAGCACTCTCCCCTTCCGATCCCTCTTGTTTTCTTAGTATGAAGCCTAGCTATTTAGTGCTAGTTAGTATGAACCCTAGGCTATTTTTAGTGCTAGTTAGTTAATTACAATTAGTATTAACCCTATTTAATTAGGTAGTACGGACCCTAGTTAAAAAATGGATACTTATATGGTAATTAGGGCAGTAGTTCCTAGGTACTAATTACTCCCTCCGTTCTGATTTACTCGTCATGGTTTTAGTTCAAAGTTGAACTAAAACCATGACGAGTAAATCGGAACGGAGGGAGTAGTTAGTAAGAACTAGGTACTAATTAGGTACTAGTTTATTTTTATTTATAGTAAGTTTATTTTTAGTAAGAACTAATTGATTTAATAGAACTAGTTAGTAAGAACTTGTTGCTATTTTTTTAGTTAAAGCAATTTTTCCCGCATCAACATGGACGATGCCTATCCCGCATCCTCATCGTTGAGTTGGCGGAGGACGACACCTGCTTGACCAGACGGGCCATGTCCGGGACTGGGCTACGCCGGGGTGGTACTGGGAGGCGCTACCTACCGGGGGGCGCAGGTTGGTGAGGAGCCAGCCTGTCGTTGACCCGAACCTTCTTTGGTGGCGGTCGCGTGGGCTAGGGACGGTCCAGAGGCTCGAAGACCCCGCGGAGGTGGTGCGTCACCATGTAAGTGAGGAGGACGCGCATGTCCGTCGCTACTTGTTTGCGTTGGAGCACAGGTTCTCCAATACCTGGCAGGTTCTCCAGGGATCTCACTGGAGCTATGATCCCGTGATGGTTCCTTCTCTGTGGGTGTCCACCGCCCGCGTCGATACCCGTCGTGTGCTAGGGTTTTAGTTGTATTAGTGATGTTATATGTATGACACTATTCGGGATGTATTAGTGATAATATTCGACGATGTACGGACGCATGAGATGATTTACTTTTGCTTATTGAATGCATGCTAATTTGAGTCCTATAAGATATTTTCAAATGTATATCTTGTGTTTCTCAAATAGGATATGTGCTTGCCCAAGTGGCTGGTCATGTTTGCAGGTTACACCTCCGAGTGGCCTATGTTTTGCTGGAGTGTTGATTCATTTCCGTTCCGGCAAATTTCTGGCGCTCGATATGTCCTATTTTAGCAAAGGTCATGCCGGATTTTTCCGTGAATTTTGGCATGACTTGTGCCAGAATATGTAGGAAATATCGACTGCCCCGGATTTATGTGTTGAGTATCCTGGTTGTTGTCTTCGATCAATTTTCAATTAATGTTTCAACTATGAACATAGGAAATGTCTGACGACGAAAAGGATTTCGGTGCTTGCAAATACTGCAAAGACGAGTGCGACCTGTGCGACGGAATCTTCCTAGATGATGATAGGCGCTTCAGCATCAAGCTGGACGAGAACTTCAAAGTGGATACAATAAGTCACAACGATGAGTTTTTTTCGTAATTAAGCATGACATATGCTTCATTTGCTTGAAGTTATAATTTATTTATTTTTACTATTCTACTAGCGTATCCCCTGCCATGCAAGAGTTTTTGTATTGGATAAGATAGGTTTCAGTCGTACTATGGAGGTAAAGAAAGTTTACTTGAAGACCGAGCATGGTTATATTTTCAACATAAAATTATACAATTCAGAAGACTACACCTATTTTGGATGCAAAACATGGCGAGCACTATGCAAGACTTATGCATTTGAGCCTGATATGGTTATCACCTTTGATATTCGTCCAGAAGATGATATTGAAGGTAATAACGACATCTGGGTCGATGTGCAGACTGCTCCAGTTATACCATTATATAAGTTTCTCAACCATATTTATGTCTTTGATATTGTTTATTCAAAAATAGTTGACAACTAATTTGTATTGTCAGCTTATTTCGGTGCAAGCAAACATGTCCAACGCTTGGTAGACAGGACCGTATACTGTGCCGGGGCTGAACTGAACTGCGAGGAGCTCACTCATTATGTTTCATGGCTTGCGGATCTTGATACTGTCAAGACAAATTTTCTTCCTGCATTTAGAAATGTTAGTACTGAAAACATGCGACCAATAGTGTTTGTAATAAACTATGGCCACATCTATTTAGGAAGGATGGTAAGATTTTTACTATTTGTCCTCAGTGCATCTTTTCCATACATTATTTTTGAAGCTAAACTTCATTGCTAAGTATGTTACCATATGATGTTCTTCAACAGGGACTCCCGACGAATGTTGTGCCTTATGGGATCGAGACTAAAGGTACCATGAGTATTATTAGCTTACGGCCAAGATATCCTACAGATTACTTTAGTGCATTCAAGATTAGCGACAGATGCTTAATAGTGCAAGACTGGACCAAATATGTGATGGCAGAGCACAGAAAAGTACTAGGGGGCAGCAAACAGATGCGCTACCCACGATTAGGAGACAGGTTCATCTGCATGCTCCAACTTGATCAAGGAGGAGAGCTATACATGTTTTATGTTATTTTACCTAAGAGAGAGCAGCAGGAGTGATTAGCTAGCTAGAAATGAGTTTGAAGATAATGATGTGATACACTATTACTATGTAATGACTATGATGATTATTATTAGCTAGTGTTAGTGGTGATTAAATAAATACTGTTGGTGCTAATGACTATGATGATGATTAAATAGCTTGTGCTGGCGGATTAGATTCAAGTGGAGGCAACATGTGGTGCACATCGAAAGTACTACTAGTCCAAACTAGATCAAGTTTGGATTAGTAGTATACTTTAGACATGCACCACATATTGCCTCCACTTGAACTGAATCCACCTTCATTTGACACACTGTTATGGACATAATGATGTAAACCTCATAACTGGTGTTATACCAATATTTGTACGATGGCGCATAAATACACTAAAAATAAAAAAATAAAAAAGAATACTAGTAGCGATGGAGAGAAAACATGCTGCCACTAGTTACATTAGCAGTAGCGTGGGAGTGAACAAACGCTGCAGCTATTTGTCCTAGAAGTAGCGCATGCGGGCATGCGTAACTGCTAAGCAATAGCTGTAGCACCTTATTAGTAGCGCGCATACCCGCGCTACTAGTGAGCACAAAACCAGCGCTACTGCTAGGGTTTTCCCTAGTAGTGTTGGGCGTAGTGTTGTGAACATCTAATGATTTCTATTAATGGAACTCAGGGGGTATACCCTTTTGCTAATAAATAAAATAAATAGCAGAGGCCCTTTTGGTAATAAATAAATAAATTAGCAGAGGCACTGTCGGGTCAGCTTTGTTCTCATTCGAAGACGTCGAGCAAATTGCAGTCCAACAGCAAACTATGTCATCAAATTCAAGTTTCACAGCCAAATATGAGTACAACTAAACAACAATGTCATCATGTTTTAGTCGTCATACAATCACCAAACACAAATCAGCATACATAACAAGTGATGTTCTCACAGCAAAATACTAAACAACATGTTCATCAGGTTTCAGTTGTCATAGCAAACACAATTTCACATAGTAGATAAAAAACATCTTCTGACAGGCAAATACGACAAAAGCAATGTAATAATCATCCACAGCAGCAGCATCAACATCTTCACCATGTGTATCAGTCTGAATCATAATTTCCCATGGTGTCATCTTCTTCTTCGTCCTCAACGTCCTCGAACGTTGGCTTCTTCTTGATCAACTCTTGTGTGTCCATAGCACGACATGCAATCTTTTCGCCGGCGTCATTGACGTGATGGTTCTCAAAGATATTAGGAACATCTGTGTTATCTTGTACATTAGGAGTAGTGTAAGCATCATCTTGTTATGCAACTTCATTAAACGAATTCCTCTACTCAAACCTTTGCAGTACTCTCCAGTCATCGCTATGTGCAAATGTGTCTTCCAAGAAAAATATCTGTGTTGCTTGATTTGCCAAAATAAAAGGCTCATTGGTCTGGTATGCCGCCTTGACATTGATGGATTTGAAATAATCATCAGCACTGGGTTTTGCGATCATGGAAAACAGGTTATACCAACGACAACACAACAGAATCACACACCGATGATCCTCAAAACTGGAGATATACTGCAACTGAACAATGTCTGTTATGTTAGCATACATTTTAGTTGTCTCCTTGTCATACGTATCCGTGCTCATGATGGCACTGTTTTGTGTCTTCCTTCCTTCGTCTCGTGCAAGGGTGTTGTAGCGCACATCTCCAACAACGCAAGATTCATAATGTCTTACCCCAAGTATCTGCACCCATAGCTAGTGAGTAAAGGGCATCATCAACTATCTGCCCATCCTCCCCATCTTCTTAACCTATGGTTAGAAAATAGACAAGTTGATCCTCTTATGTACTCAATATATTAAAAAAATTGACAGTGCAATTCAAAAGCTTACATGGCTCTTCAACCAATTCACAAATCCTTCCATAACCAGTTTGTCAATGTTTTTTGGATTTTGCGGTAGTAACTCCTTTTTGTAGATGCTGCACAACTTAGTGATCGCGTCAAACATTTAAATATATAAGAATGTGCTGCAAGTTTAGTAGATTACGATGTATAAGCTGCAGTACTTAGAACTTACTTGATATAAGGTAGTATCTCAGGACAGTTATTCAACACATACCAAAACCATTTTGTCCAAATCTTTAGGTTTGTCCTCTTGTCGACTCTTCCCTGTAAGTCAAACAGAATAATCTAAAATATTGAGCCCGGGATTGTCTTCACCCGCCTCTTTGCTAAGCTGATTAGTTGTTTCAATGTATTTTGAGAAAAATGTCAACGCTTATGTAGCAATGTAGGCCTCTCCAATGGAACCCTCGGGTCTAGCTCTGTTCCTAACATAGCCCTTGAAAGTGCCTAGCCGCCTTTCAATAGGGTACATCTAGCCATACTGTACTAGACCTATAAGTAGTGCCTCATCAGGTAGATGAACAACCAAATGCACCATCACATCAAAGAAGGCTGGAGGATATATCTTCTCAAGGTCGCATAGGATAGTTGGTATCTTGTCTCTAAGACGCTCCAAAGCATCTATCCTGATATTTCTACTGCAGAGTTCCTTGAAGAATTGTCCCAACTCTGCAACTGCTCCGTATAAGTCAGGGCGGCCCAATCCTCTAAGGATAACAGGTAAAACCCTTTAAAGTAGGACATGGCAGCCATGTGTTTTCAACCCTTGTACCTTGTTTCCATCTGCACCGACTCTCCTTTCAGGGTTGGAAGCAAATCCATGTCGGAATATCACACGTGATAGGACCTCGCAGAATTCTTTTTGTTTTTACCTTGTCCAAGACGTACACAGCTGGTGCCATATCCCGTGGTTTACCTTCATCTTGCACCTGCAAATCCTGTCTGATACCCAGGTGTGTCAAATCAATCCTAGATTTTAAGGTATCTTTCGTCTTGCCTTCATTATTAAGAAGTGTGCCGATAATGCTGTCACATATATTTTTCTTGATGTGCATCACATCAAGATTATGCCGCAGATCTAAATCTTTCCAATACTCCAAGTCCCACAAAGTGGACCTACAGGTAAACAATAATCTCTCTTCTGCCCTGCCACGCTTCCTTTTCCCGCTACCATTACCATGATGGTTTCCTGGTGTAATATGCATGACCTTCTCTAATTCCACTTGCAACTCATTGGTGGTGAGCCTCTTTGGCGCATCACGGTTTTCATGCTTTGCATTGAACACATGTCTTCGGTATTTTCTAGGATGTGGTTTGTCCTTGGGAAGGAAACGACGGTGTCCAATGTAACATATCTTGCTAAGTATTGCGTATGACAGCAGATTCCTGTCACAGCGAACACATGCATTGTAACCATGTGTTGTTCGCCCTGACATAGTGCCCAAAGCCGGATAATCATGGATGCACCAAATTATAATAGCACGCAGAAAGAAATCAGCTGGTGGGCTGCTATATAGGTCTCTAGTGAGAACACCCCTCCATAGCTGTTGAAGTTCCTCAACAAGAGGCTCCATGAACAAATCAAAATCCTTTACAGGACTTTTTGGACCTGGGATGAGCAAGGCCATCATGTAGTTTGATTCTTTGGTGAAGACATTTGGAGGCATGTTGTAAGGGATAACAAGCACTGGCCACATGCTATATGTGGCGCTCTGGTGGCCAAATGGGTTAAATCCATCTGAAGCTAAGCCAAGTCTAATGTTTCTCGGGTCAGCAGCAAACTTTTTGTGTTTATGATTGAAGCTTTTCCACTCACTACCATGAGATGGATGGCTCATTACATTCTGATCTCTGTACTCCTGGTTCCTAGAATGCCATAGTACATTCTCTCTTGTTTCAGCATCATGAAACAACCTCTGCAATCTTGGTATAATTGGAAAATGTCTCAGAACATTATGAGGAATCCTCTTCACAGCATCGCCATCTTTCCATCTTGATGATTTGCATTTCGGGCATTCACTTAAGTTGGCATAATCCTTCCAGAACAGAACACAATTATTCTTACAAACATGGATCATATCATATCCAATTCTAACTTCACGAAGGAAATTCTTCATTTTACTCTAGGTGTGTGGCAGCTCAGACGCATCTGGGAAAGATTTACGGAAACCAGCCAACATCGCATTGAATGATTTGTTGGTCATCCACTCAGATGTTTTCACCTGAAGAAAGGTGACCATAGCTGAGAATACTGACAGCTTATTTCCTAGGGTGATAGCCATGTTGCATTGTTCCAACATGCGGGCCCACCATTTTTCTTCTACAGGTGAAAGTTCACGGAATGCACGAGCATTTCGTAGCATTGTTTCAATGTTGGTCAAACTCACTGGCTCCGCCACCACCACCTCCTCCTCCTCTTCCACCTGAGCATCAGGCAGATCAAGTTGGTGATCTGCTGCTTCCACGTAGTCAATAACATTGACGTTCACAGTTTCACCATGATGAACCCACCTAGTATATGTGACCTTCATCCCATACAAGTGTAGATGATTTTGCATAGTTGATTGGGGTCTTGTAACTGAATTCATACAACTGCTACATGGGCAGAGCACATCTGATTTTGGACCACCGTACTCAGCTCTGATAAAGTTCATGAAGTTTTCAACCCCCTCGACATATGCAACGGAGAATCTTCGAGCAGAAATTATCCAAGTCATGTCCATCTATTAGACATACAAATTAGTTCTTCTACTAATTATAGGAAAAACATATATGCTTTTTTATGAAGTCCAGAAAAAAAAATACCTAGGTCGATGTCTAAAGCTATGGCAAGATATTTGGACGAGTAGATCTAAGTAACGAAATATATGTAAAGCTAATTCAGCAAACAGATTTGAGTGCTAAATTATGGCAGGCTGTTTCAGCAGTCAATGAGGCCGAGCACACACCCATCAAACTATCGAAGGCCATCACAGCAACAAAGATCGAGTATAAAATGGTGTAGAGATATTTCACCTAACAGACTAGCTACTAGACCATGGCAATCTACGTCACAATAAATATATGGCAGGATATTTAAGCAACTAATCGGCCTTGGCATGCCATCTCAGCTAAGCAGATTGAGTGAAGAACAGGGCAAGGAAGCTTCTTAAGTAGAGCATATTGACTGTAAACTACTTCGGCAAACAGTGAGATTAACAGCGTCTATCAGCTAACATTCAGCGCTACATCGACATGCACAGGGCGTCAGTCTAGAATGCGTGTACAGTGGGAGAAGCTGACCGCCGTGCGTCTCCACACGAACGTCGCCAGTGGTGGCGGCGCTGACCGTCGTGCGCCTCCACAAGAACGTAGCCAGTGGTGGCGGTGCGGCTAGAGGACGACAGTCTATGAGAGCGTACTGTGGGAGCGGGAGGATCGCCGTGCGCCCCCTCAACGAACTGCGGCGCTGACGTATCGGTGCGGTGGGGAGGGCGGCTTTGGCGGAGCGAATGGAGTGGAGGGGGATGGGGGGAGG
>NC_041385.1:756498779-756507852 GCF_002162155.2 Triticum dicoccoides
TTGAATCGGGTTTGGGGGGAATTTTTGGATGGGGGGGAGGATTTTCGCGCGGTGGGCGGGGGGAGTTTGGTGCATTGTCGGTTTCTCCAAGTGCAGTCCCACGTGTCAGTAAAGAGGCAAGCCGAAGCGTGTTCCATTTGCATGAGCCGTGTGCAGGACCGAACGTGTGTGGGGTGCAATGCGACCGCGATAGGAGTGTTGCGAGTGTACCGCCTTTTTTCCTTTTAAACTAGGTGCTTCGCCCCCTCAAAAAAAATTTGTTGCTTCGCGCGATCCATCGATACTACTACTAGTAATCCGGTAATCCCGACTGAAACAGCACGGTCGGGTCTTTTCCTGCGCGATATGCTGGGAGGTTGGCTTAGTTGGGTTTTTTAGGACGAGTAATGCTACACCTATGTAATCCCAGTTACGTAATTAACATAATGTGAAACGTGTGAGTTGTTGATTGTAGATTGGGGGGAGGGAGAGGCCCACCACCATGAAAACCAGGGGAGGAGAGAGAGAGGCAATTTACGTTAACCCTTTTGTAGGTTCCCGTAGATGTAGAAAGATGTGAAATGCGTGAATGTGTAGTGGACGTACTATTGGAGTGCCTAAGATAAATTGTGTATGTATAGACCCTATCTGTTTATTTTACTTCGCATGTTAGCTTTGTCTCGGTTCAGTACAAAGCAGAGTTGGTGATGATGGTGTGCATGTCATCCTGCAATATAGGCCGTCCGATCTATATCTAACGGATAGGAAGGAAACTATGACAATTTACCCGCACTCCTCTCCACATTCGCAGATAAGGCTTTCCCTCGTTCATCCTTTTCTCCCACAAGATCTTGATTTTCCGTGCAACACACGGACATCTTGCTAGTACTCCTACAATATACTATATTATTGTGGAAGTTCATATACACCGGCCGAGATTAATGCAAACGCGTCAGATTTTCATTACATTTCAAACTTTTATAGGATAGAAAAATAAAAGAAACCCGACCATAAACCTATTCTACGGTGGCGACCGATGTCCTCCATCTGCGATCTCTATATACGGGGGCGGGGTTCAAGACCTGTGAAGTGAAGGTGCGGTCTCCGACGAGGAAGAGTAGAACACAGAATACGGACCGGCCAGTTGGCACACCATGCCCTGCCGCCTCCCATGACCTACTCATCCTCAAAGGAGTCCGCGACCTCAACGGTGCCGGACGTTGGACGGCGGCAAGTAGGACGCGTGTCTGACGGTGCTCCCGTCCTCGGCCGCCAGTGTGGCCACCACTTGTGCGGTCGCGTCCGCGTCCGGCTACGCCGCTATTGCGTCGCGAGATGTGACTTGAGCAAGGGCGTGATAACCCACAAGTGTAGGGGATCAATGGTAGCCTCTTTCAATAAGTAAGAGTGTCGAACCCAACGAGGAGCTAAAGGTAGAACAAATATTCCCTCAAGTTCTATCGACCACCGATACAACTCTATGCACGCTTGACGTTCGCTTTACCTAGAACAAGTATGAAACTAGAAGGACTTTGTAGGTGTTGTTGGATAGGTTTGCAAGAATATAAAGAGCATGTAAATAAAAAGTAGGGGCTATTTAGATAAAGAGGCAATAAAGTAAATATAGCGAGTGTGGAAAAGTGGTGGTAGGATTTGTGAAATTGTCCCTAAGCAATTGACTATGTTACTAGACCGATAGCAAGTTTTATGTGGGAGAGGCATAACCTAACATACTTTCACTTCTTGGATCATATACACTTATGATTGGAACTCTAGCAAGCATCCGCAACTACTAAAGATCATTAAGGTAAAACCCAACCATAGCATTAAAGCATCAAGTCCCCTTTATCCCATACGCCACAACCCCCTTACTCGGGTTTATGATTCTGTCACTCAAGCAACCCACTATAAGCGAATCATGAACATATTGCAACACCCTACAGCGGGAATCCCCCACGCTTGCACGACATGGAGAGCACCATAGGACAACAACATAACCACAAGCAAATTAAACCAATCATAGCAATCACCGGTAGGACAACGAAAATCTACTCAGACATCATAGGATGGAAACACATCATTGGATAATAATATGAAGCATAAAACACCATGTTCAAGTAGAGGGTACAGAAGGTTGCGGGAGAGTGGACCGCTGAATATAGATGGAGGAAGGTGATGGAGATGTTGGTGAAGATGGCGGAGGTGTTGGTGTAGATCACGGTGATGATGATGGCCCCCGGCGGTGTTCCAGCGCCACCGGAAGCAAGGGGGAGAGAGAGCCCCCCTTCTTCTTCTTATTCCTTGACCTTATCCCTAGATGGGAGAAGGGTTTCCCCTCTGGTCCATGGCTCCCATGGCGCGGGAGGGGCGAGAGCCCCTCCGAGATTGGATCTGTCTCTCTGTCTCTCTCTATTTCTGCGCTCTCAGATTCTACCCTTTCACCGTTTCTTTTATATCCGGAGATCCGTAACTCCGATTGGGTTAAAACCTTCACCCAGATTTTTCTCCGAAAATTAGCTTTCTTGCGGCAAAAGAAGAGCGTAAACCACCTTACGGGGTGCCCACAAGGGTCAGGGGCGTGCCCCCTGCCTCGTGGCCGCCTCGGGCACCGTCTCGCGTTGATTCTTCCTCCCAAAAATCACAAATATTCCAAAAATATTCTCCGTCCGTTTTTATCCCGCTTGGACTCCATTTGATATGGGGTTTCTGCATAAAACATGCAACAAACAGGAACTGGCACTTGCTACGTCTTGAGATTGCGTTGGTTTTCCTTGAAGAGGAAAGGGTGATGCAACAAAGTAGCGTAAGTATTTCCCTCAGTTTTTGAGAACCAAGGTATCAATCCAGTAGGAGGCTCCTCAAAAGTCCCACGCACCTACACAAACAAACAATAACCTCGCAACCAACGCAATAAAGGGGTTGTCAATCCCTTCATGGCCACTTGCGAAAGTGAGATCTAATAGAGATAATATGATAAGATAAATATATTTTTGGTGTTTTATGACGTAGATTGGAAAAGTAAAGATGCAAATAAAAGTACATGATAAACTTATATGATAAAAGATAGACCCGGGGGCCATAGGTTTCACTAGTGGCTTCTCTCAAGATAGCATAAGTATTATGGTGGGTGAACAAATTACTATCGAGCAATTGGTAGAAAAGTGAATAACTATGAGATTATCTAGGCATGATCATGTATATAGGCATCACGCCCGTGACAAGTAGACCGACTACTGCCTGCATCTACTACTATTACTCCACACATCGATCGCTATCCAGCATACTTCTAGAGTATTAAGTTCATAAGAACAGAGTAATGCATTAAGAAAGATGACAAGATGTAGAGGGATAAACTCATGCAATATGATATAAACCCCATCTTTTTATCCTCCATGGCGACATACAATACGTGCCTTGCTGCCCCTGTTGTCACTGGGAAAGGACACCGCAAGATTGAACCCAAAGCTAAGCACTTATCCCATTGCAAGAAAGATCAATTTAGTAGGCCAAACCAAACTGATAATTCGAAGAGACTTGCAAAGATAACTTAATCATACATAAAAGAATCCAGAGGAGATTCAAATATTTCTCATAGATAAACTTGATCATAAACCCATAATTCATCGGATCTCGACAAACACACCGCAAAAAGAGTTACATTGAATAGATCTCCAAGAAGATCGAGGAGAACTTTGTATTGAGATTCAAAGAGAGAGAAGAAGCCATCTAGCTAATAACTATGGACCCGAAGGTCTATGGTAAACTACTCAAAACTCATCAGAAGGGCCTTGGAGATGATGTAGAGGCCCTCCGTGGTCGATGAGGGAGTCCTGGATTAGGGGGTATCCGGACAGCCGGACTATGTACATTGTCCGGACTATCGAAGCGTGAAGATACAAGACTCAAGACTTCGTCCCGTGTCCGGATGGGACTCTCCTTTGCGTGGAAGACAAGCTTGGCGATCCGGATATTGTGTTTCCTTCCTTGTAACTGACTCCATGTAAACCCTAGCCCTCTCCGGTGTCTATATAAACCGGAGAGGACGGTCCTTAGAAGGCCGATCACAATCACAATCATACCTTCATAGGCTAGCTCTTAGGGTTTAGCCTCTACGATCTCGTGGGAGATCTAGTCTTGTACTACTCATATCTTCAATATTAATCAAGCAGGAAGTAGGGTTTTACCTCCATCGAGATGGCCCGAACCTGGGTAAACATTGTGTCCCTCGCTTCCTGTTACCATCAGCCTAAGAGGCACAGATCGGGACCCCCTACCCGAGATCCGCCGGTTTTGACACTGACATTGGTGCTTTCATTGAGAGTTCCTCTGTGCCGTGGCTTCAAGGCTTGATGGCGTCTTCAATCGTCTACAACACAGTCCAGGGTGACACTTTTATCCCCGGAAAAATCTTCGTATTCGGCGGCTTCGCACTGCGGGCCAATTCGCTTGGCCATCCGGAGCAGATTGACAGCTACACCCTTGGCCACCAAATCAGGTTTGGAAACTTGAACTACACGGTGGATATTCACGGAGACTTGATCTTCGATGGATTCGGCCCTGTGCCGGGAGAGCCGGACAGTCCCGACGGGCACGGCCTAGACCTGCTATCGGACAATGCTCGGAACGTCATCCCTGCAATAGCCTCAGATCTAAATCTAGAACAAGTTGTGTTGCCGAAGGACGGAGGGATAGACCCTGCCCCGCAGGCCGCACACTCATTGGCGGTGGAGCCGAACACAGGTCTCTCCTCTGTGAAGACCTGTAACCCCGGACCCCCGGACTCGTATCCGGTTGTTGGTTCCGGTCCGCACACCCTCGAGCCAGCCGAGCCAGGTTGGGCTCCGATAATGGAGTTTACTGCTGAGGACATCTTTCAACACTCGCCCTTTGGCGACATGTTGGACTCATTAAAGTCTCTCTCTCTGTCAGGAGACTCTGGGCCGAACTATGTCCGGCTTGAGTGGGAGGCAGGCGATGAAGGAATTCACTGTCCACCCACCACCCACTTGATTGCCATGATCGATGACTTAACCGACATGCTGGACTTCGAGTTCGAACACATCAACGGCATGGATGACAATGCCGGAGACGTACAGGAGCCACCTCTCACAGGGCGGTGGACAGCCACCTCTTCACACGATATATACATGGTGGACACTCCGAAAGAAACCAATGGCGATGAGGCAACGAAGGATAACCCCTCCAAGAAGAAAGCAAAGCATGGGCGTCTCCTGCGCCGCTCCAAGCCCCGCCAAGATAATACCGGCACCGGAAACGAAAACAATCCGGACAGTGCCGATGATGAATACAACCCTGAACAGCCCGCCTTTGAGCAAGCCGAATAGGAAGACGGGCATGACAACCCAGATGAACAGGCGACTGACGGGTAGCCAGAGGAGGACAATTACATGCCCTCCCTCCGAAGATGAGATTAGCCTCGGCGACGATGAGTTCGGCATACCCGAGGACCCTGCGGAGCAGGAGCGCTTCAAGCGCCGGCTTATTGCCACTACGAGAAGC
Source organism: Triticum dicoccoides (assembly GCF_002162155.2). Classification (NCBI taxonomy): domain Eukaryota; kingdom Viridiplantae; phylum Streptophyta; class Magnoliopsida; order Poales; family Poaceae; genus Triticum; species Triticum dicoccoides. The sequence continues at coordinate 756,504,279 of NC_041385.1, forward strand.
CTGAAGAAGAAGCAGCTGGAGCTCCAAGCTGATCAAGACCTGCTCACAGATAGATGGACAGAAGTCCCGGCAGCCGAGGAATATGGACTCGAATGCCACATGGCCGACCGGCCGCCTCGAGGCCGGGATAAAAAGGCATATCAGCCCGAATACCAGCCCACACCCCCGCGCCAGTTTACTACGGCTCGGGGCTGTCAGGACCCCGACTCGATGTCACATCGATCTAGCCGGTAACACCTCATATCACTTTGCGGCCTCACGCACGGTATCCCCACGGGTGTCGCCTTACCTTTGCCCGGGACCGTTTGCGCCTTTTGGCTCACGTATATGATAGTGTCACTAGCATCCATATGATAAGGAGCCCGGGCTGACATGACTAGTCGTAAACCCAAAGTGGCACAGACTTACAGGGACAGGCATCCATGACCCAGCTTCGAACGTGTCGGTCATCAGCAAGTGGGTCCGGGCTGTAGCACTGGGCTAGCAGGACTCCGGTAACCGGGCTGAAGCGGGCTAACAGGACTCCGGTACTCAATGCGTGACATTTCCCTAAAGGGACAGACACCGGAACGAAGAAGGACACATGCCGGCCAGCCTAAGTGTTCCAGAGCAGTAGCAAGCTACCATGGCTCAGCGGTAACACTAGGAGACATTTCCCGGTAAGAGAGGCTACTAAAGATAAACAACTAGATAGTCAGATCCCACACATACCAAGCATTTCAATCATACACACAATATGCTCGATATGTGCAAATACAACAAGGCATCACAACATGACTCTATGACACAAGTACTTTATTTAAGGCTCAGAGAACCATACATAACATACACAAGGTACGGGTCTCACGACCCAGCACTCAAGTCATACAGTCATACAAACCAGCAGCGGAAGTAACTTGTCTGAGTACAGACAACTAGAAAGATAAAAGAGGCTTGGAAAGCCTAGCTATACTACGTGGTCCTTCACAAGCTCAGGATCACCACCTGGGCCTTTAGCCTACTCGTTGATGTCAACGTCTACGTAGAACCTATCAGAAGGGGTTGCAGCGTCTTCTGTAAAATGTAAATTATAGCAACATGAGTACAAAGGTACTCAGCAAGACTTACATCAGAACCTAAATACATGCATATTATCAAGAAGGGTTGGTGGAGTTATTGCAGCAAGCCAGTTTGACTCTTGGCTAGGCTAACCTACGAGACTCCAACTTGAAATGGTTTGGCGTACACGAGTCCACTACTCACCACTTCAATACACTACCGAGGATCCACCTCCGTCTTCCTACGGAAGAGCCATCCTCGGCACTCACACTTATCTTGAGGCTTTTAGTAGTTTCCATTTACTTGTCTATGAACTGTACAGGCAACCAAGTAGTCCTTTACCGCGGACGCGGCTATTCGAATAGATCATGATAACCCTGCAGGGGTGTACTTCTTCATACATGTTTCCACCACTTAGCGTCTGCACACGACATGTGCTCGGCAGACTTCAAGCGAAAGCCGACGTGGGTGTAGACCACGACCTACCTAAACACTTAAGTCTCTAGTCCAGGTTTATTGCCTATCCAGGTTCCATCCGCAGGGAGTCCGGCCGAGGTTTCCCATACGGCCCCGAACGATGTGAACACGGTTCCCGAGATACCTAACGGGTATTCGGTACACCGTGCCACGTACCTACCGCATCACAGCCCACCCCTACGGTCAGCGCTGTCCACGGCCTCCAGTAGGCTACAAACACCAGAAACTACTTGCAACTCCTGGACAGAGAGCTAGGGTGATTAAGAAGTCGAGCGGGGTCATATTTCAGGGCCCAATGCATGGTAGTAGCTGTATCTTAAATCACACATACAGATCTCAGTGCTTAGGGTCGGCTTCAATGAAACAACCCACCATGTACTCCTACATGGCCTCTCATCGATACCTTTACCAAATCGTGTTCACCACACCACTCTCATTACCGACATAATCATTTCACTCTAGCCATCACCCAGATGAACCAGACCTGACACGACTCTAAGCATAGCAGGCATAGCAAGGTAGGATCAACACATACATATGGCTCAATCAACTCCTACACATGCTAGTGGGTTTCATCTAGTTACTGTGGCAATGACAGGTCATGCAGAGGAAATGGGTTCAACTACCGTAGCACACAGCAGATTGAAAAGCGTTGTCTTAATGCAGTAAAAGAGAGCAGGAGCGAGAACATGGGATTGTATCGATATGATCAAATGGTTGGTTGCTTGCCTGATGGTTCGATGCACTGATACGGTTCTTCGTTAGGGTAATCACGATACTCCTCGGAGGCAGAACCTGTCGCAAAGGACACCGGTACACAACCATCACCAAACAATGTGCAACAATATGATGCATGCATGAAACATGGCAATATGAGTGTGTTGGGCTAATGCAACTAAAACCAGAGGGGTTTGAACCAATTTGAATCAAAGATTCAAATTTCAAACTCAAACATGGCCTTTTAAAGTGCTTTTCCTTGTTCTGCATTAAACATCAAGTTAACTTGGTTAATCATGCATGAAAATAGCACAGATGGATAGATTGGATTTTTCTGATCATTTTTCATATATAATTTGTCTGATTTGGAGTTACAGAATAAAAGTTATGAATTTTTGAAGTTTAAACTATATTCTGAAATTTCCTATATTAGAATAATTCCAGAAAATCAATTATTGCGTCAGCCTGACGTCAGTGTGACGTCAGCAGGTCAACGGAACACGTCCGGTCAAACCTGACAGTGGGTCCCGCATGTCAGGGTGATTATTTTAATTAAATTTTAATTAAAACTAAACCTGTTTAATTAACAGGGCTGGGCCCCACCTGTCATTGACTCAGGGGAGTCAACCAGGGCCCACCCGTGGTCAAACCCGGGTCGGCTGCACCGGCTTTAGCCGCCGGCGAGCCCGACGCGGCGGCGGGAGTGGTTTTGGCCGTTTCGGCCACCAAATGGGTCGCGGAGACCACCGGAGTGGAGCTGAGGACAAGCCGCAGCTCTTGGTGGAGTCCGTTGGGGTCGGGGTGGCCGGAGTTGGCGCCGGCGACGACTTTGGCGGCCACCGGGGTTCGGCCGAAGATGAACTTGGCGCTAGAGGGGTCGGTGAGGCTCGGGGAGTGGCTAGCTAGGTGCTGCGGGACTCGGTGAGTAAGATGGACACCAGCTTGTGGCCGGAGGGTGGCCGGAAGCACGTCGGCGACGAGATCCGTGGCGGTGCGGGCGTGTGATCCTCGTGCGGTGGCTACACGGCTCGGGAATGAGAGAGGGAGGGTCGGAGGAGTAGCTAGGCTCACAGCGCTCCCGTAGAGGCCACCGGCGGGGTCGGGGACGAGCTGAGGCGGCGACGGCGTTGAAGGGGATCTCCGGCGACGGCGAGCTCGGGCAAGGTCGGTGCGGTGGTCTCGGGCCGCTCGAGCACACGGGGCTCGGCTAGCTCGATGAAGTGGACGGCGGCGGAGCTCCTGGACACGGCGGCACGGCGTGGGGTTGACGGAGGGCGTGGCTACGGCGAGGGGGTGGCGGTGATGGCGTCGGCCATGGCTGGGGCGTGCGAGGGGGAGGAGC
>NC_041385.1:756508026-756517824 GCF_002162155.2 Triticum dicoccoides
GAGAGAGAGGCCGATTCACGGCGTTAGCCGGGCGAGGGAGGCGGCGAGGCGGCGAGCAGGTGCGTGGCACCCATGCGGTGCTCGCCGTCGAGCACCTGCCTGCCTGCCTGGCCGGCAAGCAGCTCGCTGGCGCGGTGCTGGGCTGGGCCGGCAGGTGGGCCGGGTGCTGGGCGCCAGGTAAGCTTTTTCCATTTTCTTTCTGTTTTCTGTTTTTTAATACTTCTGCAACTTTGTTGAATTAAATAAAATACTTAGGCTACTCCTAAAATCACCAAACTACTCCTGGTCCATAGTTGGATTATTTCCAACATGAAACATTTTAGTTTGGAGATATTTGAGCATTTAAATATTTTATATAATTTTAAATGCCCAAATTCAATTATTTATGATTTAATTCAAAAACCCTAAGATGGCCTAGGAAAATGTGCATCACTTTTGGCAGAGGTTCTGAACCAAGACAAAAATGATGGGCATTTTAGAAGGGTATTTCAGGTTCATTGAAAAAGTTTTTAGTAAACCCTAATTGGTTTCAGAGGGGACTGGGGGTTCTGTCATCCCCATTTCAGGTTTCTGATGAAAAAGTGAACATGATGGAACACTCCAATGCATGACTAACTAGGATCTGATAACTCACCCCCACTCAAAAGAATCTCGTCCCGAGATTTGGGTTCCTTCGGGAAGAAGGCGGGATACTCGAGTCGAAGACGATCCTCCCTTTCCCAAGTTGCTTCATCCTCAGAATGGTGCGACCATTGAACTTTGAGAAACTTGATATTATGACGTCGAGTGGTACGCTCGGCCTGATCGAGGATACGAATGGGGTACTCTCGATATGTAAGATTATCTTGGAGATCAAGCGTTTCGTGGTCCACTCCACGGATAGGATCCGAGAAGCAACGCCTGAGTTGAGAAACATGGAAGACATCGTGGACTCTGGAGAGGTGCGGAGGTAGTTCCAACTGGTAGGCAACTTCTCCTCGTTTGGCGAGAATGCGAAAAGGTCCAATGTAACGAGGAGCCAATTTGCCTTTGATACCGAAACGATGGGTTCCCTTCAGAGGGGTAACCCGAAGGTAAGCCTTCTCGTCAATCTCGAAAGTCATAGCCTTATGTTTTCGGTCATATTGACTCTTCTGACGGGATTGGGCTGTTTTCAACTTTTCACGAACGATGCGAACTTGCTCTTCTGCTTCTTGAATCATATCCGGGCCAAAGAATTGTCTTTCCCCGGTTTCTGACCAGTTAAGGGGTGTTCGACACCATCGTCCATAGAGAACTTCAAAAGGGGCTTTACCCAGGCTAGATTGATAGCTGTTGTTGTAAGCGAATTCAGCAAATGGAAGGCACTTCTCCCAATCCATTCCGAATGAGATAACAGAGGCTCGAAGCATGTCTTCTAGAATCTGGTTGACGCGTTCCACTTGACCACTCGACTGAGGGTGGAAAGCGGTGCTAAAGGAGAGACGGGTTCCCATAGCATTTTGGAAACTTTCCCAAAATCGAGAGGTGAAAAGACTTCCTCGATCCGAGTTAATTTCCAAAGGAACACCATGGAGAGACACTATCCGGGAGATGTATAAGTCTGCCAACTGACTAGCGGTTATACTCTCACGAACAGGTAAGAAATGGGCTACTTTGGAAAGACGATCGACAACGACGAAAATAGCATTATTCCCTCTCTTGGTCCTGGGAAAACCGGTAATGAAATCCATACCAATTTTATCCCATTTCCATTCAAGAATAGCTAGGGGTTGAAGGGTGCCAGCAGGCCGTTGATGCTCTGCTTTTACACGACGACAGACGTCGCAATTAGCAATATACTGAGCAATCTCTCTCTTCATCCTAGTCCACCAGAACCTCTGGCGTAGGTCCTGATACATCTTGGTACTACCCGGATGAATGGTGAGAGGAGATTCATGAGCCTCCTTAAGGATCAACTGCCGTAGATGCTGGTTCTTGGGAACCACTAAACGGTTCTCAAAGTACACAGCACCATGATCATTTATGGAGAAACAACTAGCACCTCCACTAGCAATGTTCTCCTTGATCTTAGCTATTCCCTTATCTCGCTTCTGGGCAGCGATGATTTGATCCGTAAGAGTAGGTTTCGCCACCAAGGTGGAAAGAAATCCTTGAGGAACAATGTGAAGGTTAAGCTTCCGAAATTCCTCATGGAGAAGCGGTTGACTTTGTTGTAACATCAGGTTGTTACAATAAGATTTACGACTTAGCGCATCAGCCATGACGTTGGCTTTCCCTGGGGTGTAAGTTATTCCTAAGTCGAAATCTGTGATCAACTCAACCCAACGTCTTTGCCTGAGATTCAAATCCGGTTGGGTGAAAATGTACTTCAGACTTTGGTGATCGGTGAATATTTCGCAACGGTTACCGAGGAGGTAATGTCGCCAGGTCTTAAGTGCATGGACTACGGCTGCAAGCTCTAGATCATGGGTAGGATAATTCTCCTCATGTGGGTGCAATTGCCGTGAGGCGTAAGCAATTACGTGTCGATCTTGCATGAGGATGCAACCTAGTCCTTGTCGCGAGGCGTCGCAGTAGATAACAAAGTCCTTGGAGAAGTCTGGCGGTACCAGTACGGGAGCAGAAGTCAGGCGTCTTTTCAGTTCCTGAAAGCTGTGCTCACATTGTGGAGTCCATTCGAACTTCTTATCTTTCTTGAGGAGTTCGGTTAGAGGTTTGGCAACTTTGGAGAAGTTCTCGACAAAGCGACGACAATAGCTCGCTAAGCCCAGAAAACTCCGAACTTGCTTGACCGATTCAGGTGGAGTCCAATTAAGGACGGCTTGAACTCGCTCAGGGTTAACAGCAATACCTTTACCAGATATTACATGACCCAGATAGGTCACTTCTGACAACCAAAATTCACATTTAGAGAATTTGGCATAAAGACGATGCTCTCGAAGTTTCGTCAACACTAGCCTTAGATGTTCGGCATGTTCTTCCTCGACGAGTATATCATCGAGGTAAACCACGACGAATTTATCCAAATACTCCATGAAGATTGAGTTCATTAACCGAGAAAAAGTGGCTGGAGCGTTGGTTAAACCGAAGGACATGACGGTGTACTCGTATTGGCCATAACGAGTAACAAAGGTCGTTTTAGGAATGTCCCCGTTCCTGATTTTGATTTGATGGTAGCCCAACCTCAAATCCATTTTGGAGAAGACTGAGGATCGAGCGAGCTGATCATACAGGTCGTTGATCCTGGGGAGCGGATATTTGTTCTTGATTGTGACCAAATTGACAGGTCGATAATCTACAACCATCCGGTCCGTACCATCCTTCTTCTTGATGAAGAGGACGGGGCAAGCCCACGGAGATGAACTAGGTCGGATGAAACCCTTGCTCAAGGACTCATCGAGTTGTTTCTTAAGCTCGGCTAGTTCTAGTGGTGCCATCTTATAGGGTCTTCTGGCAATCGGAACGGTTCCTGGAATGAGGTCTATTACGAACTCAACATCCCTGTCAGGTGGAACACCTGGCAATTCCTCTGGGAAGACATCCGGGAAGTCACGGACTACCGGAACGTCCTCAAGGTCTGGCAAAGGGCTGGCGTTAAGAGAATATAACTGTCGCTCGGCTATTCGGGTCAAGACATTGACTATCTTCCCTGAAGGATGGGTAAGTTGAACAGTCCTAGTGAAGCAATCAATTTGGGCATGATGAACTGACATCCAGTCCATACCCAAAATGATATTAATATCTGAAGATTTAAGGGCTATCAAAGATGCGAGGAAAACTAGTCTGTCGACTTGGATTTCATTTCCATGGCTTACTCTAGAAGTTTGCCATTTGGATCCCGGAGTTTGAATTACCATAGAGGTTGGCATGTCACAGAATGCGATGTTATGCAGACGAGCATAATTTTCGGATATAAAAGAATGAGAGGCTCCTGTATCGAAAAGAACAGATGCCGGGTGGCAATTAACAAGAAGCGTACCAAGAACGACGTTGGGATCCTCTTGAGCTTCCTCGGCAGAGATACAGTTGACATGGCCACGTGAGGCGGTGGCCGGCTTGGCGTGGAACACTTTCCCTGTCGACTTGCCACGGCCAACAGCTTTAGCAGATTGGTTGGGGTTGGTCTGGGGACACTCACGCATATAGTAACCAGATTCCCCACACTTGAAACAAGTCACGGAGCTGGTACGTGGAGGAGCATTGTTGGTTGGACCACCATAGGACTTGGCTGGTGCAGACTGTTGAACAGGGCGAGGTGCCTGGAAGGATGGCCTCGGTGTGAACCTGGGTGGCAGGGCAGTGTTGTGCACCCACACGCGGCGCTTCTGAGGACCAGCACCGGATGAGGAACCCAGGTCACGTCCATGCTTACGTGTTGCGTCATAATCAGTCTGACCAGTCTCAACACTGATGGCCTTGTTAACAAGCTTCTGAAAAGATGTGCACTCATGCAGACGGAGGTCGCGGCGAAGCTCAGGACTAAGTCCCTTACGGAACCTTGCTTGCTTCTTAGCATCAGTAGAAACTTCCTCAGTTGCATATCGTGCGAGGTTACCAAACTCCCTGCTATAAGCATCCACAGAGAGTCGGCCTTGGGTGAAATTGCAAAATTCCTCACGTTTACGGTCCATGAGACCCTCCGGAATGTGATGTTCACGGAAAGCCTCACTAAATTCAGCCCAGGTAGTGACATGGCCCGCTGGGCGCATAGCTCCATAATTCTCCCACCATAGACTGGCGGGGCCTTCAAGATGATATGCAGCAAAGGTGACCTTGTCAGCCTCAGCTACTAGCGCAGAACGCAGTTTGTGAGAAATACTGCGAAGCCAGTCATCAGCGTCGAGAGGCTCGACGGAGTGGTGGAACGTGGGTGGATGTAATTTGATGAAATCACTGAGTGACACCACGTTAGACCTCTGATGGTGTGTTGTGTTCTGTTCAATACGCTCCAACAAACGGTTAGTCTCCCGCTTGTTTCTTTCGGCTTCCATCATAACCTCGCTAGGGAAGGAGGATGAGGCAGATTTGCATTCCTGACTTCGCTGCCTTCGGCCTGCTCTTGGGGAGCAGGGTTAGTGCGCGTGTTGACCATCCTAGGTAAACAAGACAATGATTTAGTCAGAATGATAAAATTCCAACATAGGATACAAAATGTAAGGAATAACTCGAAATGCAAGATGATCATCCGTATGACATGGTAGATACAGAAACTGCTCCTTTATTCCATCGTCATACACACCATACAGGGTTTAGTACAAGATCAAACAAAGTACTATTACGGTGAGAAGAGGATTACATCTCATCGGAGGCATCCCAAGCTCCTATACATTATTTTTCTACACCTCCGAAAGGCGATACAAACTAGGTCATATCCCACGAGTCACGCAGGACGATAGACGACACAGCTAACACGAACTAGTGATACTACTACTAACTCAGACCGATCCGTAGTAGTCCTCGTAGAAGTCACCTCCATAGCCTGGAAGCTCAACATGATCATCCGGAAACAGACGATCTCGCGGAGCTTGTGGACCATAGGGGCTAGGATGGGGTCTTGGACCAACAGACGGTGGCCTGCGGGGACCGCGAGGTGGGGTGATGCCTCCTACATCACGCCAACCCATCACGTCTGGCAGAGCAGATCTCATAGGATAGAGATCGCGCATATCCGAATATCCAGCTTGCACCGCCGGTGCAAACCGAGTCAATGTGGCCCAATGGTCAGCACGGGTATTGAAGAGCTCTAACCTCAAGGCCCGATTTTCACGGTCCTTATCCTCGAGCATCTCAGCAGTGGTGCGAGTCCGTGAATCCTCCTGAGTGGGGTCAGCATAGATAGCCTGGAGATACCCTTGTGCTCCCGGAAGTGATCCTGGCATGTACCGGAAATCAGAGTCCCGAAATAGACCAGATCTGACTCGCATAATGGTCATCATAGAGTAGACGGCGTCCTGCACAGCCATCTCAATAGTAACCCCGAGTCCATAGGAGCAGTGAAGGGGCTCGGTGGACCCAGGATAAGATGGAAATATCCTGACAGTGCAGAGATACTGGCTTTGATTAAAGTCTCGGAATTGCTCTTCGACCGTGTACTCAGGATACCAACGGTATCCAGCCTCGGTCATTACCCTGACCAACATGGCAGTATGGCCGGGTACATCTAGGCATCGAGTCAGGCGAACCACTTGATTGAGGTCGCGAGTGGCCATCTGAAAGCACAATCATAATGCAAAGGCATTAGAATTTCTAGCAAAATTTCGGCAGCATAACAGCTGTAAATGCTCAAAAAGGATTTTGAGACATTTGACAAAGGATTTCATACACACTCAACATCATCATATCAAAGTTCTGAATCCATCCTAACAACATAACGTGGTAGTAGAACTGAACTAGGCTTGTATCCATCAACCCTATAAGGTACTACTGATTAGTAACACGTGATCCTGATAGAAAGAATAGATCCTAATTCCTTAACCCCCGGTGGAAGGATAGACTGACTCAGATCAGAATGTCATAAGATAAAGGAGTAAAAAGAGCCTTACGTTCCAACCCACAAACAATTCCCCTACATATAACTAAAGAATTTCTAGACTCAACATCGACCAGTTTGGATTGGAGAACCTACAGGCAGTCCGGCTCTGATGCCAACGCTGTCAGGACCCCGACTCGAAGTCACATCGATCTAGCCGGTAACACCTCATATCACTTTGTGGCCTCACGCACGGTATCCCGACGGGTGTCGCCTTACCTTTGCCCGGGACCGTTTGCGCCTTTTGGCTCACGTATATGATAGTGTCGCTAGCATCCATATGATAAGGAGCCCGGGCTGACATGACTGGTCGTAAACCCAAAGTGGCACAGACTTACAGGGACAGGCATCCATGACCCAGCTTCGAACGTGTCGGTCATCAGCAAGTGGGTCCGGGCTGTAGCACTGGGCTAGCAGGACTCCGGTAACCGGGCTGTAGCGGGCTAACAGGACTCCGGTACTCAATGCGTGACATTTCCCCGAAGGGACAGACACCGGAACGAAGAAGGACACATGCCGGCAAGCCTAAGTGTTCCAGAGCAGTAGCAAGCTACCATGGCTCGGCGGTAACACTAGGAGACATTTCCCGGTAAGAGAGGCTACTAAAGATAAACAACTAGATAGTCAGATCCCACACATACCAAGCATTTCAATCATACACACAATATGCTCGATATGTGCAAATACAACAAGGCATCACAACATGACTCTATGACACAAGTACTTTATTTAAGGCTCAGAGAACCATACATAACATACACAAGGTACGGGTCTCACGACCCAGCACTCAAGTCATACAGTCATACAAACCAGCAGCGGAAGTAACTTGTCTGAGTACAGACAACTAGAAAGATAAAAGAGGCTTGGAAAGCCTAGCTATACTACGTGGTCCTTCACAAGCTCAGGATCACCACCTGGGCCTTTAGCCTACTCGTTGATGTCAACGTCTACGTAGAACCTATCAGAAGGGGTTGCAGCGTCTTCTGTAAAATGTAAATTATAGCAACATGAGTACAAAGGTACTCAGCAAGACTTACATCAGAACCTAAATACATGCATATTATCAAGAAGGGCTGGTGGAGTTATTGCAGCAAGCCAGCTTTGACTCTTGGCTAGGCTAACCTACGAGACTCCAACTTGAAATGGTTTTGCGTACACGAGTCCACTACTCACCACTTCAATACACTACCGAGGATCCACCTCCGTCTTCCTACGGAAGAGCCATCCTCGGCACTCACACTTATCTTGAGGCTTGTAGTAGTTTCCATTTACTTGTCTATGAACTGTATAGGCAACCAAGTAGTCCTTTACCGCGGACGCGGCTATTCGAATAGATCATGATAACCCTGCAGGGGTGTACTTCTTCATACATGTTTCCACCACTTAGCGTCTGCACACGACATGTGCTCGGCAGACTTCAAGCGAAAGCCGACGTGGGTGTAGACCACGACCTACCTAAACACTTAAGTCTCTAGCCCAGGTTTATCGCCTATCCAGGTTCCATCCACAGGGAGTCCGGCCGAGGTTTCCCATACGGCCCCGAACGATGTGAACAGGGTTCCCGAGATACCTAACGGGTATTCGGTACACCGTGCCACGTACCTACCGCATCACAGCCCACCCCTACGGTCAGCGCTGTCCACGGCCTCCAGTAGGCTACAAACACGAGAAACTACTTGCAACTCCTGGACAGAGAGCTAGGGTGATTAAGAAGTCGAGCGGGGTCATATTTCAGGGCCCAATGCATGGTAGTAGCTGTATCTTAAATCACACATACAGATCTCAGTGCTTAGGGCCGGCTTCAATGAAACAACCCACCATGTACTCCTACATGGCCTCTCATCGATACCTTTACCAAATCATGTTCACCACACCACTCTCATTACCGACATAATCATTTCACTCTAGCCATCACCCAGATGAACCAGACCTGACACGACTCTAAGCATAGCAGGCATAGCAAGGTAGGATCAACACATACATATGGCTCAATCAACTCCTACACATGCTAGTGGGTTTCATCTAGTTACTGTGGCAATGACAGGTCATGCAGGGGAAATGGGTTCAACTACCGTAGCACACAGCAGATTGAAAAGCATTGTCTTAATGCAGTAAAAGAGAGCAGGAGCGAGAACATGGGATTGTATCGATATGATCAAATGGTTGGTTGCTTGCCTGATGGTTCGATGCACTGATACGGTTCTTCGTTAGGGTAATCACGATACTCCTCGGAGGCAGAACCTGTCGCAAAGGACACCAGTACACAACCATCACCAAACAATGTGCAACAATATGATGCATGCATGAAACATGGCAATATGAGTGTGTTGGGCTAATGCAACTAAAACCAGAGGGGTTTGAACCAATTTGAATCAAAGATTCAAATTTCAAACTCAAACATGGCCTTTTAAAGTGCTTTTCCTTGTTCTGCATTAAACATCAAGTTAACTTGGTTAATCATGCATGAAAATAGCACAGATGGATAGATTGGATTTTTCTGATCATTTTTCATATATAATTTGTCTGATTTGGAGTTACAGAATAAAAGTTATGAATTTTTGAAGTTTAAACTATATTCTGAAATTTCCTATATTAGAATAATTCCAGAAAATCAATTATTGCGTTAGCCTGACGTCAGTGTGACGTCAGCAGGTCAACGGAACACGTCCGGTCAAACCTGACAGTGGGTCCCGCATGTCAGGGTGATTATTTTAATTAAAGTTTAATTAAAACTAAACCTGTTTAATTAACAGGGCTGGGCCCCACCTGTCATTGACTCAGGGGAGTCAACCAGGGCCCACCCGTGGTCAAACCCGGGTCGGCTGCACCGGCGTTTAGCCTCCGGCGAGCCCGACGCGGCGGCGGGAGTGGTTTTGGCCGTTTCGGCCACCAAATGGGTCGCGGAGACCACCGGAGTGGAGCTGAGGACAAGCCGCAGCTCTTGGTGGAGTCCGTTGGGGTCGGGGTGGCCGGAGTTGGCGCCGGCGACGACTTTGGCGGCCACCGGGGTTCGGCCGAAGATGAACTTGGCGCTAGAGGGGTCGGTGAGGCTCGGGGAGTGGCTAGCTAGGTGCTGCGGGACTCGGTGAGTAAGATGGACACCAGCTTGTGGCCGGAGGGTGGCCGGAAGCACGTCGGCGACGAGATCCGCGGCGGTGCGGGCGTGTGATCCTCGTGCGGTGGCTACACGGCTCGGGAATGAGAGAGGGAGGGTCGGAGGAGTAGCTAGGCTCACAGCGCTCCCGTAGAGGCCACCGGCGGGGTCGGGGACGAGCTGAGGCGGCGAC
>NC_041385.1:756518133-756576768 GCF_002162155.2 Triticum dicoccoides
GACGGCGGCGGAGCTCCTGGACACGGCGGCACGGCGTGGGGTTGACGGAGGGCGTGGCTACGGCGAGGGGGTGGCGGCGATGGCGTCGGCCATGGCTGGGGCGTGCGAGGGGGAGGAGCTGGAGAGGAGAGGGGGTGTCTGGGGGGTTCGGGGGAGAGAGAGAGGCTGATTCACGGCGTTAGCCGGGCAAGGGAGGCGGCGAGGCGGCGAGCAGGTGCGTGGCACCCATGTGGTGCTCGCCGTCGAGCACCTGCCTGCCTGCCTGGCCGGCAAGCAGCTCGCTGGCGCGGTGCTGGGCTGGGCCGGCAGGTGGGCCGGGTGCTGGGCGCCAGGTAAGCTTTTTCCATTTTCTTTCTGTTTTCTGTTTTTTAATACTTCTGCAACTTTGTTGAATTAAATAAAATACTTAGGCTACTCCTAAAATCACCAAACTACTCCTGGTCCATAGTTGGATTATTTCCAACATGAAACATTTTAGTTTGGAGATATTTGAGCATTTAAATATTTTATATAATTTTAAATGCCCAAATTCAATTATTTATGATTTAATTCAAAAACCCTAAGATGGCCTAGGAAAATGTGCATCACTTTTGGCAGAGGTTCTGAACCAAGACAAAAATGATGGGCATTTTAGAAGGGCATTTCAGGTTCATTAAAAAAGTTTTTAGTAAACCCTAATTGGTTTCAGAGGGGACTGGGGGTTCTGTCATCCCCATTTCAGGTTTCTGATGAAAAAGTGAACATGATGCAACACTCCAATGCATGACTAACTAGGATGTGACAGGGGCAATACTCAGGACCTGCGCGACAAACTGGATAATGATGCAGGACAACCAAGATCGATCGATGGATCACGGGGGCGTGCTGCAACACATGACGATGACCATCACACCGGATACACTAGCAAATCCGGCCGGGCCAAATATATCTAGTCAGACGCAGCTGGACTGCACCGCGACATAGCCCGGCACAGAGGCACCGCGCACCCCCTCTGCTTCACCAATGAAGCAATGGATCATGAATTCCCAGAAGGGTTCAAACCAGTAAACATCGAATCATACGATGGCACAACAGACCCCGCAGTATGGATTGAAGATTTCCTTATCCACATTCACATGGCCCGCGGAGATGATCTACATGCCATCAAATATCTTCCCCTTAAGCTCAAAGGACCCGCTAGGCATTGGCTTAACAGCCTGCCCACAAATTCCATTGGCAGTTGGGAAAACTTGGAAGGCACATTTCTTGACAACTTCCAAGGCAGATATGTGCGACCTCCGGATGCCAATGACTTGAGCCACATTACTCAATAGCCCGGAGAATCAGCCAGGAAGTTCTGGACTCGGTTCCTAACTAAAAAGAACCAAATAGTCGACTATCCGGATGCCGAAGCCTTGGCGACCTTCAAGCATAATATCCATGACGAGTGGCTCGCCAGACACGTCGGCCAGGACAAACCCAAGTCTATGGCAGCTCTCACGACACTAATGACCCGCTTTTGCACGGGCAAGGACAGTTGGTTGGCTCGCACCAGCACTACACCACATTCTGGCACGTCAGATGTCCGCGACAATAACGGCAAGCTACGGCGCAACAAACACAAGCGACGGAACAATGGCGACAACACCGAAGACACGGCGGTTAATGCCGGATTCAACGGATCCAAATCCGGACAGCGGAAGAAGCCATTCAAGAGAAATACTTATGGACCATCCAGTCTAGACCGTATTCTAGAGCGCTTGTGCTAGATTCATGGCACCCCGGACAAGCCAGCCAACCACACCAATAGAGACTGCTGGGTATTTAAACAGGCCGGCAAGATAAACGCTGAAAACAAAGACAAGGGGCTGCATAGCGACGATGACGAGGAGCCCCGCAACAGTATCAACAGGCACACCAAGAGCACGACTAACAGTCCGGCCTCTGCTCAAATCCCATCAAAGCAGCATTCGTGCCACGCGTACACAATTACGCACTCAAAATACCATGGGCATAGGCGGAGGAGTAGAAGTGGCTCAGTCAGCAGTATGGTATTGCTTCGTAACCTTTCATTTACCTTTAATGACATTGCTTTAGTGCAGCTTCTCCAGACGAGCCGGATTGTTGGACCTACATAGGAGAACGAACGAAGGAGGCAACAGGCGGTGCACACAGAAGGAAATACCCAGGTGGAATCTATTTGTGATTATTATACCTGCTTTATCTATCTGTATGTAGCCTGCCTCCAGATACGATATGTCAAATTATCCTCTTTATCTCCGCTTAACGCATTCATTGTAAACATACACCTAAACGTATTATTCATCAATGGGAGATCATATACAGCGTCAGCTTCCTATTTTTCTTTGAGCATTTTTTACAAATGTCTATTTAATATTGCATCCGTACACTTTGGTACGCGGAGTTTGCCAGGGGTTTCTCACGGCGCCCCATAATACGGCACGACAAGTCCGAACACTTTCAATAGTGCGGCACCCCGAACTTATAGCATTATATGCATCAGCTCCGAATCATGTCTTGGGTCTACAGTTGGGATAGCCCGGCTCCCTTGTTTTGGTGCCTTACGTTCCGTTATATCGGCTAAGGTAGCGTAGGGAGAACTATTGCGATTGTGCCCTGGTTCTGCCGGACGAGCACCTCAATAGAGAAAGCCGAAAACTGATCGGCATGATGTGGCGAGAGCTAGTCGCTGTTCGAGAGGTCTTAAAATCCTTAAAGATTTTTTCCTCTTTAGGCGATAAATCGGATTCGTCCGATCTAGGCGTGTGTAGCGCCCCAATTCGGACTTCCGGATTCTAGGGGCTTCGCCAAAATTTAAAATTGTAGACTTCTATGGCTAAGTGAAGGTTATAAAGCCGCATAGTCTGATTGCCTTGTTCGCTGCACTGGACACCTCCTTAAGGGACCAAACATTTGGATAAAGAGTGTCCGGGTTATCCACGAACACCTCGGTACTAGTTACATGGGAGCGGAAGCCAACGACTGGCCTACTTTCAGAATTCGATAAATAGCCGCAGAGAAGTCAATATTTTAAATAACAAAAGCGCTACTTAGCGCAAGTAACTTCTTCTTTAAATTATAAACATGACAGAAGCGAAATCATTCAAAAATTATGTCCTTGGTACATTCTTCGGCCATGAGACGAGTACCATTGAAAACACCATCATAATACTTCTCGGGAACGCAATGCGGCTTGCCCTTTGGCGGCCCGTCCTTCACTAGCTTCTCCACATCCAGCTTGCCCCAATGCACCTTCGCACGGGCAAGGGCCCGGCTGGCACCCTCAATGCAAACGGATCACTTGATGACTTCTAGGCGCGGACAGGCATTGACCATCCTCTTGATCGGGCCGAAGTAGCTGGTGGGCAGGGGCTCACCAGGCCACATCCGGACTATGAAGTCCTTCATAGCCACTTCGGCCGCCCTGTGTAGTTCGACCAACTGCTTCAGTTGGTCACTCAGAGACGTTGTGTGTTCAGCCCCAGCATACTGGGACCAGAACAGCTTCTCCATCGAGCTCCCGTCCTGAGCACGGTAGAACTCCGCGGCGTCTGATACGCTGCATGGCAGATATGCGAATGCCCCTAGAGAGCTCCGGATTCGTGAAGTAAAAGAAACGCCTCCTCCACATGTTTGCTTTGCATAAAGAATTTCTTACTCGTCGCTATCTTTTTGGCATCCTAGATTTCCCGCTGTGCCCTCTCGGCTTCTGCCTTGGCATCTTTTATACTTGCCAGGGCCTTCGCAAGCTCGGTGTCTTTTGCTTTAAGCTCATGCTCCACGGACTCGAACTTTTTGCCGAGCTCCTGGAGCTCTTCTTGTACTTCTCCCACTCGGGCCTCCTGCTTTTGGCGCTCCTTGCGTTCCAAGGCCGCCTTCTGTTCGGCCTCGGATAGCGCTTTCTTGAGAGATGTTGCTTTGGTGGTGGCCTTTGTAACCAAATCACAACGCCTCGTCGTTAGAATAATTAATTTTATTTGTACTTTACTATATGAGAGAGGGGAATTATTCACCATTGCTCTCGTCGAGCTGCCTCCTTGTGAGGCCGAGCTCTCCTTGAGCCCACTCCAAGTCCTGCTTCAGGTCGGCCAGTTCGGCCATACGGACAGCAGCGGCCAGCAGCACATCCTGTTTATTCACATCCAAACTTAATGTTAGACTCCCGCGGAATATAATTGACCCTTCGTTTGGTTTTTCCTTCCGAACACCAAACAGAGTATCAGGGGCTACTACCTATCGGGTGGTAATTAAACACATTTTTACTTACCTCAAAGCCTGTCAGGAGGCTGGTGCAGGCTTCGGTTAGTCCGCTCTTGGTGGACGAAACCTTCTGAATCACCGCACTCATAAGAGTACGGTGGTCTTCATCTAGGGAAGCACCGCGAAGAGCTTCCACCAGACAATCCGGCGCCTCGGGCGCAACGGAAGTCCTCGAAACAGACGGCCCTCCCTCCCTAACGAGGGGCTGCCCGCCTGAGTCCGGAACCACTGAAGGCTCCGGAACTGTGTTCGGCTGAGAGCATGGCTTGCCGTGGCTCTCATCAACATGATCCGCGGGGATCTTGAACCCCGCGAGTCCGACGTCTGGAATGCCGCCTTGAGGCGCCTCCAGGGCCACCTCCCCCATCTCTGGGAGCCTTTGGGACAACACCTTCGTGTCATCCACGGGCCGAGGAGAAGTGGCCATCGGGAGTGTGTTCATTGCTGACTCACTTAAGGACCCGTCCGAAGACGATACCGTGGGATGTGCCCTGGCCGGACTGCATATAAGTTCGGCGTTATAACAAAATTGTGAGGCAAAATTATGATGGAGTGCGGATACTTACGATCGCACTGAAGGCTTCTTCCGGGGCAGCCACCCTTCCTCGCTGTCGACAGTGGTGGCAGAGTAGTCCGGAAGGGACACTTTCCCCTTCTTGGACGTCCCAGTTTCCCCCACCGGGGCGGCCTTCCTCTTTCTCTCCCCCAGTGCGGGGAGGTGGAGTTTCTTCTTGTTTTCCCCCACTTCCGCGGGTGGAATTGGCCTCGTCGTCATCGGACGACAAGGGTATGACGGTCGTGCGTCGGGGGCCTCTCCTGGTCCCCTGGTCCGCCCCCTCAGGCCCCTCGTCCTCTCCGGGTGGGGCGGCCTCCTCCTCCTCTTCTTCTTCTTCTTCCCCTTCGGGGGAGGAGTGTGCCTCGTCGTCTTCGGACGAGGCTTGTGGAACATTACGCCGGAGACCCTTTCGGGTCCCCGGGGCCTTCTTATCGGCCTTCTTCTCCGGCCCCTTATAGGGTGCCGGGACCAGCATCTTCGTCAAGAGATCGTTAGCTGGGCTTTCTGGCAGCGGAGCCGGACAGTCAATCCGCTCTGCTGTCTCCACATAATCCTGCACAAATACACACAATTACTTAAGGCTCCCCCATGAATGTATTGGGAAAAAACCGAATCCGGTGGCGGCCTGAGAACTTACCTGAATAGAACGCAGTGCGGCGTGGAGCCCACGGTCCTCAGATATGGTAGGATGTACTTCAGAGGCCTTGAACAATGCCTTCCATGCATTTTTGTGCTTCATGTCATAGAGCCTCTGAAGCGTCTGGTGTTCGGCCGGGACGAACTCCCATAGATTGAATGCCCGCCTTTGGCACGGCAGAATCCAGCAAACGAGCATGACCTGGATCACGTTGACGAGCTTGATGTTCTTGTCCTTCATGCCCTTGATGCAGGTAGTGAGTCCGGTCAGCTCTGTAGATTCGCCCCATAGCAGGCCCTTCTGTTCCCAGGAGGTGAGCTGCATAGGGGTTCCAGATCGGAACTTGGGGGCCGCCGCCCAGTTGGCGTTGCGCGGCTCGGTGATGTAGAATCACCCCGATTGCCACCCCTTCACGGTTTCCGCAAAGGAGCCGTCAAGCCAGGTGACGTTAGGCATTTTTCCCACACTCGGCACTCCGCTTGCTGGCCGCTACGATCTTCGGCTTCACGCAGAAGGTTTGCAGCCACAAGCCGAAATGAGGCTTGATGCAGAGGAAAGCCTCGCATACGACGATGAACACCGAGATGTTGAGGACGAAGTTCGGGGCTAGATCATGGAAATCTAGACCATAGTAGAACATGAGCCCGCGGACGAAGGGGTGGAGTGGAAACTCCAGTCCACGGACGAAGTGGGAAAGAAACATGACCCTCTCGTGGGGTCCTGGAGTTGGAATGACCTGCCCCTCGTCTGGTAGCCGGTGTGCTATGTCTGCGGCCAAGTATCCGGCCGCCCAAAGACTTGCGATGTTTTTCTCCTTCACGGTGGAAGCCACCCATTTGCCTCCTGCTCCGGACATGTTTAGTTGTGCGGAGAAGACTTGGACTAGGGCGCTAGAGCTCGAGGAGGCAAGAGTGGGCAGGGGAGGAAGAAGGCGTGGGTAAGAATGAGGAACTCTTATCCCTTTATAGAGGTGACAAAAGCGGTGCGCCTCCCCACTAGCCTGTTGAGAATCGCTTACTTCCCAAGCGCCACGATTGATGGCATGGGGGGATTACCCATACATGTATTGATGAGAATCCCGTGATAAGGGGACATTATCTCTGCTTTGACAAGACGTGTCAAGGAAACCGCCTCGCAACACGCGCTGTGGCTGGTTGTGGAAAAACGGTTCGAATAATAACATGGCTGTAATGGCATATCGCGTCATCTAAAAAGTTGTCAGCTGAAGTATCGTTCTCTCGACGATGGTGTATGAAGATCATTTTGCAGATCCGGACATGGTCTACATGTTCGATAAATAACCTTGGAGTATTCGGAGAAGGAACCCTCCTTGCAATGCCGAAGACAAGACTGCGCGCCGAACTCATCGTCATTTAAGCCTGGTTCAAGGGCTACTGAGGGAGTCCTGGATTAGGGGGTATCCGGACAGCCGGACTATGTACATTGTCCGAACTATCGAAGCGTCAATATACAAGACTCAAGACTTCGGCCCATGTCCAGATGGGACTCTCCTTTGCGTGGAATACAAGCTTGGTGATCCAGATATTGTGTTTCCTTCCTTGTAACCGACTCCATGTAAACCCTAGCCCTCTCTGGTGTCTATGTAAACCGGGAAGGACGGTCCTTAGAAGGCCGATCACAATCACAATCATACCATCATAGGCTAGCTCTTAGGGTTTAGCCTATACGATCTCGTGGTAGATCTACTCTTGTACTACTCATATCTTCAATATTAATCAAGCAGGAAGTGGGGTTTTACCTCCATCGAGACGGCCCGAACCTGGGTAAACATTGTGTCCCTCGCTTCCTGTTACCATCAGCCTAAGACGCACAGATCGGGACCCCCTACCCAAGATCCGCTGGTTTTGACACCGACAGTCGATTCCCCCTCCGCTGGAG
The DNA here is from genome assembly GCF_002162155.2 of Triticum dicoccoides. Lineage (NCBI taxonomy): Eukaryota > Viridiplantae > Streptophyta > Magnoliopsida > Poales > Poaceae > Triticum > Triticum dicoccoides. Next base: position 756,525,486 of record NC_041385.1, read on the forward strand.
CATCAGCGAATGCTCCAAGATGGGATCTCGTGGATACAGAAGGTTGCGGCGGTGGAAATAGTGTTTCGTGGTGCTCCTCGATGGTTTCAGGGTACGTGGGTATATATAGGAGGAAGAAGTAGGTCGGTGAACGCTCGAGGGGCCCACGAGGGTGGGGGGCACGCCCACCTGTACGGGCGCGCCGGGCAACCTCGTGGCCGCCACCTCTGTTGCTTGACATCCACTCCAAGTCCCCTGGATCACGTTTGTTCCAAAAAGATCGCTCTCGAAGGTTTCATTCCGTTTGGACTCCGTTTGATATTCCATTTCTTTGAAACACTGAAATAGGCAAAAAAAACAACAATTCGGGCTGGGCCTCTGGTTAGTAGGTTAGTCCCAAAAATGATATATGAGTGTAGAGTAAATCCCATAAACATCCAAAACGGGTAATATAATAGCATGGAACAATAAAAAAATATAGATACGTTGGAGACGTATCAGCACTGGGCACTGGATCAATATGTTAGTCCCAAAAATAATATCAAAAGTTGCCAAAAATATATGAAAGTTGAATAATACTGGCATGTAACAATCAAAAATTATAGATACGATGGAGACGTGTCAGGGCGGCGACCTCGAGCTTCATCCCCGAAGACAAGCTCTCCCACAGAGTGTTCGCGCTTGCGGTCATGCCGGATGTGATGCCAGGTAGGAGGACGATGCGCTATGGTGTGGATGTTAGCTGGCCGTTGCTGCTTTAAGTAGCACATTCCAGTGAGGCCAAGCGTTTGGGTGCGTCATTAAGTCGCCGGAGTTGGTTCCTCGGGCACCGAGCCTTTTAACGATGGCATACGAACGGACGGCATGAATTCTGGTAGCTGGCGCCGGCTGGGAACGCACCGCGCGACGATGTGAGGGACAAGGGTTTGTAGTCAGCTGCGATCGTGGCAACATTGGAGATGCCTCACATGCGATCCCCGCATATCATTGAAAAAGCAAGACGACTCGTGTCAGGACCCCGACTCAATGCCACATCGATCTAGCATGTAACACCTCATATCACTTTGCGGCCTCACGCACGGTATCCCCACGGGTGTCGCCTTACCTTTGCCCGGGACCGTTTGCGCCTTTTGGCACACGTATATGATGGTGTCGCTAGCATCCATATGATAAAGAGCCCGGGCTGACATGGCTAGTCGTAAACCCAAAGTGGCACTAACTTACAGGGACAGGCATCCATGACCCAGCATCGAACGTGTCGGTCATCAGCGAGTGAATCCAGGCTGTAGCACTGGGCTAACAGGACTCCGGTGAACCGGGCTGTAGCAGGCTAACAGGACTCCGGTATTCATCGCGTGACATTTCCCCGAAGGGACAGACACAGGATCGAAGAAGGACACATGCCGGCCAGCCTAAGTGTTCCGGAGCAGTAGCAAGCTACCAGGGCTCAGTGGAAGCACTAGGAGACATTTCCCGGTAAGAGAGGCTACTAAGGATAAACAACTAGATAGTCAGATCCCACACATAGCAATACACATTACACGTACGCATAACATGCAAGTATGTGCTGTACAACATGGCATCACAGCATAGCTCAACAACTCATATAGATAAAGGCTCAGAAGAGCCATCATAGCATCTATTACAAACAGGGGTCACATGACCCAACATTCAGAGCAATCAAGCAGCAAACAGAAGCATTACATGTCTGAGTACAGACATCTATAAATGAAAAAGGCTGAAAGCCTGACTATCTACAACGTCCGATCAAGATCGTAGCTGAGGTACAAGCTACTCGTTGAAGTCCACGAGAACACTAGTAAGACCGAAGTCTCCGCTGCAAAAACATAAATAAAGCAACATGAGTACAAAGGTACTCAGCAAGACTTACATCAGATCCTATCATACATGCATTTGTATCAAGAGGGTAATGTGGGGTTTAGTTGCAGCAAGCCAGCTTTGACTCTGTGGCTATCCTGTTCTACGACTACCAGAAACTCTTGAGGTGATATGGCGCACACGAGTCCACTAATCACCCCACAATACACTACTATGGATTCATCCCCGTCTCCCTACGAGAAGGCCATCCATAGCACTCACACTTGTCTTGAGCATTTTATAGTATCCACTTCAAGTTGTCTATGTACCATGTAAGCATCCAAGAAGTCCATAACCGCGGACCCGGCTATTCGAATAGATCATGTCAACCCTGCAGGGGTGTACTTCTTCACACACGCTCTCGCCACTTACCGCCATGTACACGTCATGTATCTCGACACCCTTCAAGCGGAAGCCTGGCGAGGGTGTCGGCCACGACCTGACTAACCACACAAGACTCTAGCCCAGGTTTATCGCCTATTCGGGTTCCATCCGCAAGGAGATCCGGCCGGGGTGTCACTCACGGCCCCAAACGATGTGAGCAGGGTTCCCGAGCCCACCATCCGGGTGCCACTCGGTACACCGGGCCACGTGTGCCTAGTCTGTCCCAAGCCCACCCTGCCGGGTGCCACTTGGTAGAAAAATAGCACTACCTACAAACACCAGAAACTAGTTGCGACTCCTGGACAGAGACCAAGTTGGTTAATAAGTCGAGAGGGGCACTTAAGCATTCCAATGTGTGGTAGTATCGAGTCATTGGACAACATACATAAAACTCAGTGCTTAAGGACGGTTCCAGTGAGACAACCCACCATGTACTCCTACATGGCCTCTCACCGCTACCTTTACCAAATCGTGTTCACACACTTCACTCTCAGCATCAGAACATATCGTAACACTCCAATTCATTCCCAATGAACCAGACCTGACACAACTCTAAGCAATAGCAGGCATAGCATGGTAGGAACACAACATGGCTCAATCAACTCCTACACATGCTAGTGGGTTTCAACTATTTACTGTGGCAATGACAGGTCATGCAGAGGAATGGGTTCAACTACCGCAGCACAAAGTAGGAGGTGAATCGTTGTTGTCCTAATGCAATAACTGAGAGCAGGAGCGAGAGAGTAGGATTGTATCGGAATGAACAAGGGGGTTTGCTTGCCTGGTAAATCAACAAGCGAGGCACTGCTTCATAGACAGGCACTCTGGAACAGCTCCGGAGCAGGACCTATCGAGAAGGAACGGTGCCGGCAATCAAAACACAAGCATATGCAACAATATGATGCATGAACATGGCATGAAGATGTGATGTTGTTTGAGCTAATGCAACTAGTAATCATTTGGTGTGAAGTCCATTTGAACCATAAGCTCAAATGCATCTCCAAAGTAAGCTCTTATATATGCCATAATGTGTTTTCTCATATTCAGCATGTATAAGTTGGTTTGTCATGCATGTAACTAGTACAGATGGAAAGATTGCATTTTTCTGATAATTTTTCATATATAAATTATTTCAATCTGAGCTACGGTTGAATTTCTATGAATTTTTGAAGTTTAAAACAATTTCTGGAATTTCCTGAATTAATTTAAATCCAGAAATCATATTATTGCGCCAACATGACGTCAGCACGACGTCAGCAGTCAACTGCGGCTGACTGGGGTCAAACCTGACGTGTGGGGTCCACACGTCAGTGACAGGGGGTTAAACAGGGTTAGATTAACTCCTAATTAAAAGTTAGTGGCGCTGGGGCCCACTGTCAGTGTCAGGGGGGGTTAGTTAACGGTGATTAGCACTAAGCTAATCACCTGGCCGACGGGGCCCACCCGTCAGGCCGGCGAGGTCATCGGCGGCGACCTCTGGACGCGGCGGCGTCCGTGAAACAGGCCACGGGGGCGGCGTCGGAGGGCACCGGGGCGTAGCCCGGGCTCTCGCGCATCTGGAGGGGCAGGTGAGAGGAGCTGGGGAGGCCGGAGCTCGCCGGAGCAAAGCTCGCGTCGGCGGCCGAAGCTCGGGATAGCGCGGGCGTGGGGCTGCAGCTCGCGTTCGAGCGAACGGAGAGCACAGGCGGTAGCTACGAGGCAGCAGGAGCACGTCGGAGCTACTACGCGAGGCGGAGGTGCTCGGGGGCACGGAGCTCGCCGGCCATGGCGGACGGCGGCTTCGGGCGCTCGCGGGGCAGCGGCTACAGGGCACGCGAGAGAGAGAGAGGTGAGGGGAAAGGAAGAGGGGCTCACGGCGGACACGCAGAGCAGGCCAGTGTGCTCGGGGACGTCCTGCGTGCGGCGAATCGACGGCGATGGCGATCTGCGGCGGCCGGAGGTGATGAAGACGACGGCGACGTTCCAGGGCGTCCGGCGCCTTATGGCTTGACGGGGGAGACGAGGAAGTTGTGGCGGAGCTTCTGCGCGTGTCGGAGAGGCGAGGGGGAGGCTGTGGCGGCGGCTATGGCAAACGGCGGCGACCGGCGCATTCGGACACGAGAGAGAGAGAGCGAGGGAGAGGAGAGGAAGAATCGGGGGAGAGTGAGAGGGTACGGGGGGGCGTGGCGACGTCCGGGCGTTCCAGGGCGACGAGGAGGCGCCAGGCAAGCAGGGGGGCTTGTGGCGTGGCGCGGTGGCGCGCGCACGCTGGGCACGCTCCCCTCCCTCTGTCGAGGAAGAAGACGACAGAGGAGGAGGCGGGCTGGGCCGCCTGCTGGCTGGGCCGGCCTGCTGCTGCTGAGCTGCACAGGGAGGAGGCCCAGGTAAGTCTCCCTCTTTTACTTTTTTTGTTTTCTAACTTTTCTGACATACGTTTTGATTTAATTAAAATATTAAATCATTTAATTACCTTATGCCAAATTTTGCAGGGGCTAGCTATATTATTCCAAAGCTCCTCAGCAGGTGGCATAATTTTTGGACCATATTTTATATATATAACCATATATATCCAAGGCAAATAATTATCGGATTAATCCAAATGGCCAAAATTAAATACTTATGAGATCCTAAAAATATTGGTTTGATTTTTATCTCTGCCCAATATTTTCAGAGAGCAACATGAGCATTTTCTTGGACCCTTTTGGAGAAATTTTTATTTGGGTCATTTCAAAAATGATTCTCAGGGTTCCACCAATCCTCATTTCAAATTTAAATGAAATTTAAACATGATGCACAAATGACTAGCTAGTCTAGGTCCTACCAGACTAGGGATGTGACAACCCGGCATGATCTCAGGTCCTTAGAATGCAGTTGGCCGTGCTACACCACTCCACGGACGCATCGCGGCACCCCATGCATCCTTGATGAGCCGGGTGTTGGGGTGTGTTTGGATTGTGGCCAAAGTGCACCTTACCAAAATTTTGGTCATGACCCAAAGATTGGTCTTTGTTTGGATGGTTGCCATTTTTTGGCATGCCAATGAACTCTAGCCAACTCTAGTTCATTTTCTTGCCAATGTCGGCCAAATCATGGGCAACCAATACCTCAACCAAAATTTTGGCTACCCAATGCTTTGATGGGGCAACCTTGGGCACAAACCAAACATACTGTTGGCCGTGCCACAGCACTAACGCCACCCTCGACACACTAAAACCGACCATGTCTAGCGACGATGAGCGTGTCACTCATCGCGGTCGCCGTGTCCAGAGGCGGTGCTGGAGCTGCGCCACATTGTTGGCCCCCACGACCAACATGAATGGTTGTCGGTGGCGAGGAGGTCATGGGCCAGCTCCTCCATTGGACTAGTCTGCGCTAAGTCATTCTGACGGGTGTGCCCCACATGTCAGTTTCCCTATTTTCCTGGCCATATTCGACATCAGTGCTCCGCATTACGCATTAGGCCTTTCACTATGTAGGCCAAGCGAGACAACTTATTGTTTATTTGAGCCGTTCAAGTATAATCATGTGGCGTTCAACTTATAATCATGTGGCGTTCAACTTAGTGCTCCGCCTTACGCATTAGGCCTTATTGTTTATTTGAGCCGTTCAACTTATTGCTTATTTCTCATTCCTCTCCAACCCTCTTCTCCCTCGATCATGTCGCCCTCCGGTCAAGTCCATCCTCCCGCGTGCCTCATTTGAACATTTCGCCGAGTATCATTCGCATGTACCCACCCTAATCCTCTTTCAATCGATCTCCGAACCCCGAGATGAAATCGAGAGAGAACGAGTGGGGGCACGTGATACCTAAGGGGGAGTCAAAATTTTGAACCGGTGATCATAGCATCCGCAAATCATATATAAAGGGTATTCGATGTTCATTTCGTTTTTTAACGTACAATATACTCCCTCCTATCCTTTCTAGTTTACATATATGTTTTATGTGTAGTCGAAGTATCTCTACTTTGATCAAAAAAGTATCAACATTCAACAATGCCCAATCAATATTGTTAGATTCGTACGTACTCCTAGATTTGTACTCGAGATGGTTTCCAATTTGTTTTCAATCACGTGAATGTGCTTGTTCTCACGCATGCTCTTCCTACTAGGATTTCACCACGTATAGCCAGTCCAATAGTAACTTTTTTAAGCTCCCTGTCCAATAGTACTAGTGGAGTACTGACAACATCTGCACTAGAGTATGCAGTGCTCATAGTAGCACTCCCTCCTTCCATTTATATAGGGCCTATGTGGAGGAGAGAGATGTGAAAAGGTAAGGGGAGTGAGCTCTCATGCTAGAGCCTAGCTATATACGCATTCCTAGTTAAATACAATAAATATGAAGAAAGAGATAGAGAGGAGATGGGAAAAAGTACTAATATAATAGCCAACCTTATAATTTTTTTGGCGGGAAATAGCCAACCTTATAGCCCACACTACTGTATGAGTGCATATAATAGATAATGGCTATAGATGACATGGCAGTCCCTCATAGCCATCGACTGGCTATATTATTAACCATGCTCTAATGCGTTTTTAAAACCGCATTTGACTATTGACAAGGTTAATAGTACATGAGATGTATAATGTGAAAATTATATCATTGGAAACTCCTTTCACATACGAATTTGACCGTATGCTTTGTGTAAGTTGCATGTCATATATTATTACTCTAACATTTGGTCAAAGTTAGCCTCAAAAAATGCATTAGGCCCTGTATAGTAAATGGAAGGAGGGAGTAGTAGTGGAAGTGGATCCTCTGACGTAGGTATCCCTGCCTTACCCTCCCTTCGGGCCACTTACTAGCGGACCCCATGCTTACTAGGCCCCGCATGTCAGTTACTCAATGGGTTCGCCACATTAGGGGATCCTCATCCGTAGTATACTTGTGGAACCCCGGCTCAGAGAAAACCGGAACACCCAGTATTCCAGCCCAGAGATCAAGGAGAAGTTTTCTGGAATACGACACTGCTTAGCATTACACGAATATGAATACAAGGTATCCGATATTACAATGGATAACATTGGTACGGCGACGCTGTCCATCCTCAGTTGCTCTATGCAGGCAGCGGAAACAACTTGAAGCAGCAGAATAACTCTAGCAGCGGAACAACAGCGATGGTGGTGAACTCCACTCTGCATGGACTCTGGCTGGAATGCTTATCCTAGCTCGCACAAAAGGAAACCACGACAAGCAAGCAATCAAAAATGGAATGACCTGCAAACTGGCATGACACGCTAGGTCAGTACATTGAATGTAATTGCAAGCTCACAATAACCAGAAGCATTCAAGACAAACAACAACATGGCAATTACAGGTTAAGCAGGAATTATCATGAGATCATTAGAATAACATGGAATGACCAACATAAACATGATACAGCTATCACAACATGAACATATTAATCTGACAATAATAGCATGCAACAGGATGACACTATCATGCACAACTCATTCTGCTCGGGTTACCTCGTAACCAACCCATGCATCACTTACCAACCTCGTACATCACACGATCATCTTAGGATCAAATCAAGCTTGGTATAAACAATACCATAGTAATCATTAAATGACCACAAGGAGCTTGACCTTTACCCATGACTCTCGCACAACATCACGAATATACAACAACTCAGTATCCTCGATACCACCGTGATCCTTACGGCGATCACAACCCGACCAACACTTGGCCCGTGATCCTTACGGCGCTAAATGGTTCGTGATCCTTACGGCGATCACAACCCGGCCACTACATGGCTCGTGATCCTTACGACGATCACAAACCGGCCACTACATGGCCTGTGATCCTTACGGCGATCACAACCAACTTATCTCATTGTTATTACGCACATTATTCTTATTACTGTTGACTCATGGTGTGACCTACTTTCGACTGGGCCCTTATCCGCGGGCGCGGCTATCGATAGATTTAATATACACTCTGCAGAGGTTAGTACACTGTACCCACACTACGGAACCCATGACCTCTGATACGTCCATTTTGCATCATGCTTTTATATCAATATTTATTGCATTATGGGCTGCTATTACACATTATATCTCAATACTTATGGCTATTCTCTCTTATTTTACAAGGTTTACCATAAAGAGGGGTAATGCCGGCAGCTAGAATTCTGGCTGGAAAAGGAGCAAATGTTGGAAACCTATTCTGCACAACTCCAAAAGTCCTGAAACTCCACGAAACAACTTTTTGGATTTATTAATAATTTATGAGTAAAAGAAATAGGCCAGGGGGCCCACACCCTGTCCAGGAGACAGGGGGCGCGCCCCCCTATAGGGCGTGGCCCCTATCTCCTGGGCCCCCTGGTGGGCCTCTGGCGTCCATCTTCTGCTATATCATCACATTTTCCCTGAAAAAAATCATGGGCAAGCTTACGGGACGAAACTCCGCCACCACGAGGCGGAACCTTGGCGAAATCAATCTAGGGCTTTGGCGGAGCTGTTATGTCGGGGACTGTCGGTGTCAAAACCGGCGGATCTCGGGTAGGGGGTCCCGAACTATGCGTCTAGGCGGATGGTAACAGGAGACAAGGGACACGATGTTTTACCCAGGTTCGGGCCCTCTTGATGGAGGTAAAACCCTACGTCCTACTTGATTAATACTGATGATGTGTGTTACAAGAGTAGATCTACCACGAGATCAAGGAGGCTAAACCCTAGAAGCTAGCCTATGGTATGATTGTTGTTCGTCCTATGGACTAAAGCCATCCGGTTTATATAGACACCGGAGAGGGCTAGGGTTACACAGAGTCGGTTACAATGGTAGGAGATCTACATATCTGTATCGCCAAGTTTGCCTTCCACGCCAAGGAAAGTCCCATCCGGACACGGGACAAAGTCTTCAATCTTGTATCTTCATAGTCTTGGAGTCCGGCCGATGATGATAGTTCGGCCATCCGGACACCCCCTAGTCCAGGACTCCCTCAGTAGCCCCTGAACCAGACTTCAATGACGACGAGTCCGGCGCGCATATTGTCTTCGGCATTGCAAGGCGGGTTCCTCTTCCGAATAATTTATAGAAGATTGTGAACACCAGGATAGTGTCCGGCTCTACAAAATAAATTCCACATACCACCGTAGAGAGAATAATATTTACACAAGTTCAATCTGCTGACGTATTTCGTGGCGTGACGTCACACCACTACCAAGCCTTTACTAGAATTGCTTTTATTGTACCACCTCAGCGCGTTTAGCGAAGCGGTTTCCTTGGCACGTCTTGTCGAAGCAGAGATCGTGTTCCCCTTATTCCGGGATTCCCATCAATACGGACGTGGGTAACCAACCGCGCCATTGATTGCGGGGCTTGGGGGATAAGCGAGTTTTATCAGGACGGTGGGGACGCATGTTTGTGTCCGCCCATATAAGGGGATAAAGATCCAACCCTTTTACCTGCGCCTTCTTCCTCCTTGGCTTATCCATCTCCGCGAACTCGAGCTCCAGCGCCCAAGTCCGCACATCTCACCTCAACCTCCTCCAACTATGTCCGGAGCGGGAGGCATGTGGATGGCCTCCTCCGTCACGGAGGGGCAGATCCAGAAGCTGCGCAGCACCGGATATTTGTCCAGCAACATCGCGCATCGGCTCCCCGACGAGGGAGAGCTCATCCCCACCCCCAGGCCCCATGAGAGGGTAGTATTTCTTCCCCATTTCCTCCGCGGACTGGGCTTCCCACTCCATCCCTTTGTCCGGGGGCTCATGTTCTACTACGGCCTGGATTTCCATGATCTGGCCCCGAATTTCATCCTCAACATCTCGGCGTTTATCGTCATGTGTGAGGCCTTCCTATGCATCCAGCCCCACTTCGGCTTGTGCCTCAAGACCTTCAGTGTCAAGCCGAAGGTTGTGAAAGGCAGCCAAGCGTAGTGCGGAGGCGCCATGGTGGGCAGGATGTCCCACGTTACTTGGCTTGAGGGTACTTTCATGGAAACCATTAAGGGTGGCAATCGGGGTGGTTCTACATCACCGAGCCGCGTGACCCCGAATGGGCAGCGGCCCCCGAATTCAGATCTGGCATCCCCACATGGCTCACCTCCTGGAAAGAGAGCGGCCGGACATAGGGTGATTCGGAGGAGCTGACCGGACTCCAAGCCTGCGTCCAAAAGCTAGTGGACAAGAAGCTCAAGCTTGTCAACATAGTCCAGGTCATGCTCATCCGCCGGATCCTCCCGTGCCAACGACGGGGCTTCAACATGTGGGAGTTCGATCCGGCACAGCACCAGACTTTGAGCGGGCTCTTCGACACTACGTACGAAGATGTCTGGAAGGTGCTGTTCAACGGTGGCGAGGATCCCGCATCCTCTACCGAAGATCGCGGATTCAGCTCGCAGCGTCCGACTGACGAGGTAAGCGATTTTGTCCTTTACGGGACGTTTATTTTCCATAGTTTGACTCTATGCGGGATCTAAACTCCCTTTCCTTTGACAGGGCTGGCTGAAGAAGGCCGAACAGACTATCTGTCCGGCCCCATTACCAGAGGACCCAGCGGACGCCCGCTTAACGGGGCTGCTGCCTCCGGCACCCCACGTGGTGCCGGAGAAGAAGGCCAAGAAGAAGGCCACGGGCACTCGGAAGAGTTCCCGTTTTCAGGTGCTATCGGATGATGACTCCGAGGCGGACTCCTCCCAGAAAGGCGAGGAGGAGAAAAAGAAAGCCTCTCCCCCAGCGGGGGGAGGGATGAAAAGGAAGGCCTCCCCAACGAGGGAGGCCGAAGGGTCCAAGAAGGGAAAAACTCTTTCCCCGGACTGCTCTGCCAACGCCAGTGACGACGACGAGGACTGGCCTCCAAGGGCCAAGCCCCTGGCAAGATCGTAACTCTCCGGACTCCCGAATAACTTCATGGTTTTTCTTTTTTGCCACACAATGTCTTTCTAATGCCGCATACAACCCTGCAGTCCGCCCAAGGATGATCTTCCCGCTTCGTCGAGCGGGTCCTTAGGTGCGTCGGATATGTATTCTCTTCCGACCGCCTCCACCCCCCGTGATGCGGACGATGCCGAGGTGGGATCTCGAGAAGGGACCCACCAGGAGTAGGAGGCCCCGGAGGTGTCGCAGGACAACCTTCCGGACTTTGCACCGGACTCGGCCCCGGAACCCATAGTGGCTCCGGAGTCCGGCGGGCGGCCCCTTCGTAAGAAGGGCAAGACCGTGACGCCGGCAGCCTCCGTCCAACCAGAGGCGCTGGATAGCATGCTGGAGGCGCTCAATGGCGCCTCCATCAAAGAGGAACACCACACTGTTATGAGTGCGGTGATTCAAAAGGTTCGGCTCGCCAAGAGCGGGCCGACCGAAGCCTGCAGCAGCCTTCTAACAGGCTTTGAGGTAAGAATTTTGATATATGTAAAATAGTACCGCATAGACAGTAGCCCCTGATGCTCGGTTCGGTGTTCGGAAAGAAAAGCCGGACTGAGGATCTTAAAAGATATACGCAGGAGTCATAAAAAATATGTCAATATGGGATTGCAGGCTGTGCTGCTGACCTCTGCCGCACTGATTGCGAAGGTCAATACTTTGAAGCAAAACCTCCAGCGGTCCGAGAACGAGCTCGGCCATGCCAAGAAGCAGCTCGAGGACAAGGAAGGTGAGTAAGACCTTATTAAAATTGTACCTTACAGAAAAGGATTTTGGTTGCAAAAAGAATGACAAGGATAACGTGGGTATTGCAGGGGCCACTAACGAGGCGGCTACCCTGAAGGAGGCGGTAGCCGCGGCCGAACGTAATGCGGCCGCGGAGCGCACCGAGCGAGAGAAGCAGGAGGCGCGGGTGGCGGAGGTACAGCAAGAGCTCCAGGATCTCGTGAAAAAACATGAGAGCCTGGAGCGTGACTCGAAGACTCGAGAGTCTGAGCTTGCAACGGCTCTTGAGAGTGCCAAAGCCGCTAAGGCCGAAGCCTACAAGGCCCTCCAAGAAATCGAGGCGTTGAAGAAAATAGCAGCGGGTAAGGCATTTTTCATGCAAAGTAAGCATGTGAGTGTTAATTACCTGTTGCTTACCCGAATTCGGACCTCTCCATGGGCGTTCGCAGATCTTCCTTGCAGCGTGTCCGATGCTGCCGCGTTCTACCGGGCCGAGGAGGGGAGCTCGATGGAGAAGGTCTTTTGGTCTCAGTATGCTGAGGCCGGACATCTAGTGCCCCTTAGCGACAAGCTGAAGCAGCTGGTCGAGCTCCACAAGACGGCCGACCAGGCCATGAAGGGCCTCATTGTTCGGCTGTGGCCGAAGGAGGCCATGCCTGGGAGCTACTTCGGCCTGGTGCGGCGGCTGGTGGATGCGTGTCCATGGGTTGAAGTCATCAAGCACTCCACCTGTATTGAAGGTGCCCGTCGGGCCCTTGCCCGCGCAAAGGTGCACTGGGGCAAGATGGATGCTCAAAAGCTTGTGACTGACGCGCCACCGCAGGGCAAGGAGTATCGTACTCCCGAGATGTATTATAAGACTGTGCTGAAGGGTGCCCGCACTATTGCGGCTGAGTGCTCCAAAGATGTAATATTTGAGTAGACTCGCATTTTGTTATCCTGTGCGCTTAAAACTTAGTTCATATGCGCTAAGCAACGCTTGTTAATTTAAAATATTACCTTCTGTGCAACTGTTTATCAAATCTGAGAGATGGCAAGTCGTCAGCTTCAGCCCCCATGCCACGAGTGCTGGGGTGTTCGGGATAAACTTGAGCACTCTTGTTCCCATTTTTGGGTCCATCTAGGGAGGCGCTCAACACAGCGAACAAGGCAACCGGACTTATAATGCTTGAACACTCTCACTTAGCCATAGAATTCTATAATTTTAAATTTCGGCGAAGCCCCTAGTCTTCGGAAGGCCGAATTTGGGGCGCTATCCACGCATGGGCCGGACAAAAGCCGGCTCCTCGCTCTAAGCGGCATAAGTCTTTAGGGACTCGCAAAAAACCTCTCGAACAGCGACCAGCTCTCGCCTCATCATGACGGTCAGTTTTAGCTTTCTCCACTGAGGCGCTCGCCCAGCTCAACTGGGGCGCAATCGCAGTGGTTCTCCCAGTGCTACCTTAGCCGATACAACAGAACGTAAGGTACCAAAACATGGGAGCCGGGCAAACCCAACTATTGACCCAAGACATGATTCGGAGCCGATGCATATAATGCTATAAGTTTGGGGTGCCGCACTTGTGAAAGTGTTCGGACTTATCACACCGTGATGCGGGAAACATAAGCCCCTGGTGTATTTAGCCATACCAAAATGTATGGATGCAACAGATCATAAATGAACATATGTATAAGAAAGAAATGCAATTGGAAGCAAAAATGTGCTGCATTACTTATTCAAGAAAAACTGCTGTAAATGCAGAACGATACAAATGGTGCGATAAGCAAGGGGTGGGACTATTAAACATGTCCCCCTCCAGGGGTAGGCTGCGGAATGGTGCATAAAACAGATTTAATGCTCGTAATGGAGACCACCTGGATATTTGTTGTAGCCTTTCTCCTTCCCTGGCTGTTGCATCGTGAGTTCGGCAGGTCTGCTGCCGGACAGGGCCTCTGACGAACGGAGTCCTGTGGGTAAAAATAAAAAGGAAAAAGGAAAAAAAGAATGACACACTTGAGAGCCCCTGGTGTGGTTGAGCCGCAGTCTGGGCCTATCGTGGTCGTGCCCCTCTCCCCATGCCCATGGTATCTTCAGAGCGTAATGGTGTACGCAAAGGACCTATCTTGATGTTTTACGGGGGCTGGGGTTGGGGCCGCACTGCTACGCGTGCTCAAAACGTGTCAGGTGGTCTTGTTGTAGGTTACTCCGGGCGCGTTTAGCCGTGTCCGGTCACTTAACGGCCGGACTCGAGAATTGCCTTAAGAGGCTGCACTGTACTTCTGCCGCGAGAGCCGCTGTGTGTTCCTCCGTTCGGAGAGAGCGTTCAGTGTTTCCGTTGACCGTGATGACTCCTCGAGGGCCTGGCATCTTGAGCTTGAGGTATGCGTAGTGCGGCACCGCGTTGAACTTTGCGAACGCGATACGTCCGAGCAGAGCATGATAGCCACTGCGGAACGGAACTATGTCGAAGATTAACTCCTTGCTTCGGAAGTTATCCGGGGATCCAAAGACCACTTCCAGTGTAACTAAGCCTGTACAATTGGCTTCTACACCTGGTATGACGCCTTTAAAGGTCGTCTTGGTAGGTTTAATCCTTGAGGGGTCTATGCCCATTTTGCGCACTGTATCCTGATAAAGCAGGTTCAGGCTACTGCCGCCTTCCATCAGGACTCTGGTGAGGTGAAATCCATCGATGATTGGGTCTAAAAACAATGCGGCGAATCCGTCGTGGCGGATGCTGGTGGGGTGGTCCCGTCGGTCAAAAGTGATCGGACAGGAGGACCATGGATTGAACTTCGGGGCAACTGGCTCCATCGTGTATACATCCCTGAGTGCACGCTTCCGCTCCCTTTTGGGTATGTGTGTTGCGTATATCATGTTCACCGTCCGCACCTGTGGGGGGAAACCCTTCTGTCCTCTATTGTTCGGCGGTCGGGTCTCTTCCTCGTCATCGCTATGCAGCCCCTTGTCATTGTTTTCGGCAATTAACTTGCCTGCCTGCTTGAATACCCAACAGTCCCTGTTGGTGTGGTTAGCTGGCTTTTCGGGGGTGCCGTGTATCTGGCACGAGCGGTCGAGTATTCGGTCCAAATTGGACGGACCCGGAGTAGTTCTTTTGAATGGCTTTTTCCACTGACCGGGTTTAGAACCTCTGAATCCGGCATTGACTGTCGTATCTTCGCTATTATCGCCGTTAATGCGGCGTTTGTTTTTGTAGCGATGCGACCTGCCATTACGGTCCTTGATATCCGGACTGCCAGAATTTTTGCTGAGGTTGTTGCTGCGTGCTAGCCAGCTGTCCTCACCCGCGCAGAAGTGGGTCATGAGTGATGTGAGGGCTGCCATGGATTTCGGCTTTTCCTGTCCCAGGTGCCGGGCAAGCCACTCGTTGCGGATGTTATGCTTGAAGGCCGCGAGGGCCTCCGCATCCGGACAGTCGACGATTTGGTTTTTCTTGGTTAAGAACCGTGTCCAGAATTGTCTGGCCGATTCGTCTGGCTGCTGAATTATGTGGCTTAGGTCATCAGCGTCTGGTGGTCGCACATACGTGCCTTGGAAGTTATCAAGGAATGCGGCTTCCAGGTCTTCCCAACTCCCGATTGACTCTGCTGGCAAGCTGTTAAGCCAATGTCGGGCTGGTCCTTTAAGTTTGAGTGGGAGATATTTGATGGCGTGAAGATCGTCACCGCGGGCCATGTGGATGTGGAGGAGATAGTTTTCGATCCAAACCGCGGGGTCTGTTGTGCCATCGTAAGATTCAATATTCACGGGTTTAAACCCTTCGGGGATTTGATGATCCATTACTTCATCTGTGAAGCATAGGGGTGTGCGGCGCCTCTGTACTGGGCGATATCACGACGGAGCTCAAAAGAGCTTTGT
This sequence comes from Triticum dicoccoides, assembly GCF_002162155.2. Classification (NCBI taxonomy): domain Eukaryota; kingdom Viridiplantae; phylum Streptophyta; class Magnoliopsida; order Poales; family Poaceae; genus Triticum; species Triticum dicoccoides. Next base: position 756,541,159 of record NC_041385.1, read on the forward strand.
CTATTTTGTTCGGCCCGGCCGGACTTACTGTGTCCGGCGCGACGGTTGTCGTCACGTATCATGGGGCGCCCACGCGATCCATAGATCGATCTTGATTGTCTTGCCTTATCCTCCAATATATCTCGCAAGTCTGGAGCGTTCTATTGCAACAAAATCGTTCGTTGCAATACATAACGATTTGTGGTGATAAGTACCTATTGCCACAAAACGACTTTCGTTGGCAGTCGTTGCGACTGGACACATGGTAATAGGTTGTTGCCACAAAAAAGAAAATGTGGCAATAAAGTGCGCTATTGCAACAACCATGTGGGAAAGCCGCCACATGGTTTTCCGCGACAACACTCACCTGATGCCACAATTTGGTTTGTGGAGATAGCTTTAATGCAACATGTAACTAATCGTGGCGACTAATAGCTCGTGGCGATAGACATTTGTGGCAACAATCTATTCCAACGACGCTTGTTTCGTAGCGCATACTCTTCCGTGGCAATAGTCAATTGTGGCAACAATCCTTCTTTTCGTGGTAGCAGGCATTTTGCTACGAACCGCTACACTTGTGGCTCTAACTTATGGCAACAAATATTTCAGTTGTCCAAACAAGAAATTGCAACACAATCGTTTTGATGTGATAAATAGGTATCACAACGAGTAAACTATTCGTGGCAAAAAACTATTGCGACAATTTAAAATTTTTGTGACGATACTCTATTTCAACAAAACTTAGTTCGGTAGCACCAAATAGTTATCACAACGGTCAAAATGCTTGTAGCGAGAAGCTACTGTAACAATGCCAACTTTTCATGGCGATACTCTATTTCAACCAAAAGTTGGTTGTGGTAATAGCCCATTGCAACCGTAAAAAAAATACAGGCATTCAATAACAATATTCCAAACAATACATATAATATGTACATTCATAAATTCATAATTCTCATAGTAAATATCCATCAAATGAAACTCAGATGTAATTTAGCCATCCTAATTAAGTGCCAAACTAAATTGTCCATGATCTAGAGTCCAGTCCAGCTAGTTCTTTGGATCCTGCAATCAAGAAAACAAAAAAAATAGTTCTAGTTAATGAGTCCAAATAACTTATGCCGTACAATTATTCCAACCCCATTGTTAACAAAAATGTCGTCAGACTAACTGAAGTAACACTGTCTCAGCAAGCATATGACTGAGCAATCAGAACAATTTTACAAGTGCAAATGTCTAAAGCATAAGTACTAAAAGCTTCCGATGTGACTTAAGTTGTGATTTGATGTATAGTTTCAGTTAAGTTCATGTCCCTAGCTAGCACATATTCATTTTTTGAAGTTGTGCCTTGATGCAGCAACAACACATGGTGAAAAAGAAGCAGCAACTAGCTAATTATGAAGGCCAATGACGTATAAAATGCAGGTGAACATGAAGAGAAAGCAAGGTTGTGACTTACCATTGCTTTAAACATTCGAGAATTCCTCGTTGCAACTTGTATGAGAGCATTTGAAGAAATAACAGTTGTCCTTGCAACTGGAGTCTTATTAGGAGTAGATCTATGTAAAAGAGTATTTTGCAAGTTTGGATACTATTTTCTTTGTTAATCCTCTTCGTTAGCACCTGAAAATAGAAGTGCACTTTTAGCAATGCAATTAAGCAACATAAATCTTACAAGGTCGCAAGCATATGAATGTAATCATCTGTTGGGTTCCCATCTGTTGGCTCAATTTTGTAAACTTTGCCATCATGTTTTTTTTCAGATTCTAGTCTTGATCTTCGCTCCTCTTCTCTGGTTTCCAAGTCTCTCTGCAAATAGTATAACAATGAGATGCTTGACACATGGAAGTATAGTTAGCATCGAAGCATGCATATTTAGTTAGACTCGTACCTTCTCAAAAACTTATTTGTGAGTATGATTTACTCGAGTTCCTGTATAAGGATTAACGGTTTTGATGATTAAGCAATCAAGGATTTTATGCATAATAGCAAATGTTAGAGATAGCTTAAATGTCATAATTTTTTTACCAGATCTGTGTTGTCCACGTTGGTTTTTGTAAGCTGTTATACTTTCCATCCTTGTTTTCTTTGGCAATACTTTCCATCCTTGTTACGGAACAAATCCTTTCTTTACTGAACACAAAAACAATTAAGGGACTTGGCATTATCAATATGCACCATTCAGATAAGTCATTAAGAATTAAGGATGTTGTGTACCTTGCAGAAAGGAGTAATGTGCATCATCTCTTTCCTCTGAAGCGTGCACATTACCTGACGCGTCCCTAGCTATTGAAGTGAACATAAATATTATTATCAAGTTGCCGTGTATTGTACTCGGTCTGCTATTAGCAGGATCTTGCGTTGAATTCATTACCGTGCCCTTCTATAAGTAATATCATAATTTCAGTCAATTTCAGAAGAAATGGGGTACTTAAAGCAGGCATAAAAAAGTGAGCAGAAAAATATCTATTCAAGTCTATACTGAAGCTGTTGTAAGCAAAAATAAGCTAGGCTTTAGAGATTAAATGAAATCAAATGTAGCCTGAATGTGGTAAGCAAACTACCAAGGTCAAATACGCTGAATGTGGCAGTATGGTTCAGTATAGGACAGTGGTTCCGATATTAACTTGGTAATATTTTACATAGTCAAAAAGAAAACTTGGGACTATTTACACAAAACGTGGGACACTCCAAAATACAAAAATACAGGAGTTGTGGTCGTGGTCGCAGCCGCCATGGCCAGGGACGAAGCTAGACAAAAACTACTATAGTGTCAGCCTTCATTGCAAAGGGGTCAGCATACGTATATGGACAGTAATTAACACAAATTTATGAAGAAATTGCAAGATATGACTTGTGTCAGTTGACACCAGTCCCTGGCCATGGCATACACCCACATAGGCCAACTTGACAGGGAAACATCAATACATTCGTACGAAATAACACTATTTAGTGCAGCCGATGATGTTTGTCTACTTCTCTCAGTCATAGAAAGACACAAACTACTGCAGTACATGTACAGCTGAGGATCACTAGCCAGTGTACAGAAAGAAACAAGATTCAGTAAACGCAACGTTTCAGTTACAGAAAGACACAAGATTCAGTAAACTCAACGTTTCAGTTACAGAAAGAAACAAACTACCAGTGTATGTGCAGCACAAGCAAGACATCTTCAGTATCCTGGTCAGTTAATTTTATAAATAGCATTCTTTCCTGTTCCATGAATGCTATTGAACATTACCCATGGAATATTACTATTGGACAATACCCATAGAAGAGTACAGCAACAAGCCAACAACACTAGTAGAAATTCAACTTCAAGCCAAGTATATCTATATATCTACAAGCGTAGTAGTAATTGTAAAGCATCAAGCAAGTATGTTGGTGAGGATCTTGGATCCTTTCACTTGTAGTTGCAGTGACATCTTCAGATCTTAGGTTCTTGCAGGAGAGGAAAGGGAGCTGTGAGGATGCAGACCATGCGGAAATGGACGGCGACGAAACGATAACTTCGATGGCAAGGGAAGCGACGGAGGAACATCCTCTTCAATGCGTGAGGGAGTGGCTATGGTCGCCGTGGACGGCATTGACAGTGAGGAGTGCTGCACGGCGGTTGCATCCTGGGGGTTGTTGTAGTAGGAAGGCCAGGCAGGCAATTGCATCCCGGCGGCTATGCCAGAGGCGAGGGTGAGGAGTGTTGCACGGCGGCCGTCCGCGTGGCTGTTCTACGATGGAAAGGGGGCACTGCTATGGCCATACCACCCACCGCCATCGCTGCCCCTCCCCCTCGTCTCCCCATGACCGCCCCCACCCCCACCGCCTCCGCCTCCGCCTCCGCCTCCTCCTGACCGTCGCCACCACCACCAATTTCTGCAGCCCCGCGTGCATCCGCTTCGTCTCTCGCCCCGCCCCTTCCCAACGGAACCCCCTCCCGGCCTCCTCCTCGTCCTCCTTCGAGAGCGCCCCCGATGTCGCCGGCGAGGACACTGGACACCTACGAACGGAAGGATCTAATGACCGCAGGGGGCAGGGAGGTGGAAGAGGGCCAGGACGAGCAGTGCGCGTTCGAGATGGAGGTGCGGAAACTGTCGGGGAAGAACCGAAGAAGAACCGGCGGCTGGTGCGCGCGCGGGTGCGGGTCGGCGCTCCGCTCGACGTCGTCTGGGCCATGCTCACCAACCACGAGGGCCTCGGCAGCTTCATCCCCGGCCTCTCCTAGTGCCGCCGAGGACGCAGCCTTCGCCCGACTCTAGGCGCTGCGCTGCACGGAGGAGATTTGGGAGAAAGGAATAACCTGAGGCAGTGTATGTTCGATGGACTCCGGTATGGTCTGCAGTGTCGACGCCGTCATGACGCCGTGAGGACGGAGGAACCAGGACGAGAGAGCTCAGATCCGATCTACGATTTGGTGAAGAGAAATAATCAGGAAAATCTGTGAGGGGTGTTTAACGGGGAGGTTAAGAATTGTGGCGGTAGAGACGACCAAATTATTTGGTGGAAAATTAAAAAAAATGGAGGGAGACTGAAGGCTTTAGCGGGAAGGTTAAAAATTACTTCCCTAAAGCAGAGTACACGTTTAATTATTTGTTTGGAAAGTAGTGTTTTAAGGAAACATTTAGAATAATGAAATAAATTGGAAAAAAAATCAAATCAATATGGAATATATCTGCTGCTGAAAATAATATTACTAAAATTTGTTTGTAATTTTTTTTTCCGCTGACTGGCCGAGATAGATGTTCGCGTCGTTGTGAATCGTACATGATGGTGTGCTGGCGGGGAGAGTATGTAGTCGACACAGGAACAACAGCCAAGACGGCGAGGGTAATGGAGATGGTGTGTGCTGCACTCATTGGTAGAAATCGTATGTCACCCTCGCTTTACTCTTGCCTTGAACATGAGTAGATATGGGGTGATGAGACGGTCGATCTATGCCGGTCCCGATCTAACAGTTCGATCTTGTGATGGGGTGGTAGGACGGGAGATGGCAAAGAACACGAAGGACGTGATGGAAAATGCGCGTGCACACACATGCAATAACCCCCCAATGGATCGACTGCTTTCTTCTTACCGGTCGATCCGCAGATCCAATAGAATCGAATCCGAAGAAGACCCAGCTACGCATGGAAATACCTACACAAGGAACATATATAAATCATCTCCATCGAAGTCTTGTGGTTTCCACACGTATTGGGGAGGATAGAGCCAGAACTCATCTATCTCCTCATCATCGTCTCTGTCCCAGATCAACAAGTAGTTTATACACATATATAGGGAATCATCATGTTAATCATACAACAAAAAATCAAATGCCACCACATATATTCGGCATTTTCCAACTACCAAACCCTAGCTAACCGTAACAGGCGATCCCAGGCTACCAACTCACCGGGGCTTACAGTGCAAACTCGATCCAATATAATCCAATCTAAGGAAGATCCGACGACCACGTCGAACTAGAATCTCATAGGGAAAGATTGATACTAGAATCACATGGGAGAAAGTGTAGATGTCGGCATACTAGAACCTTGCATGGAAATTCCAATACCAAGAACATATATAGATCATCTCCATCGGAGGTCTTGTGGTTTCCACACATATCGGGGGAATAAAATCAAATGACACTACATATATTCGGTATTTTACAACTAGAAAACCCTAGCTAATTGTAACCGGAGCTCCCAAGGTACCAACTCATCGGGGCTTCTAGTGCGAGGACGATGCCGACCCAATATAATCCAATCGGAGATCCGTTTTTGAGAAAGAGGGCATGTACGTCTAGTTTGTCTACATAAACCATGTCTGAATTGAAGTTGTGCACTCATCAGAAGGTCCTGATAGAGAATACACTTTCTAATATCCTTGTTTGTAGATTAAATGTTTGAACTCCGAAACTCCAATCTGCCAAGTTTGAACAGGCAAGTCTCTCGTAATGTTGGAATTTCACTTTCAGTTCTGCAAATAATTTGGAAAATGGTCAAAACTCTGTTGACCCGGAATTCTGTCGCCTGGGCTCTGAATACTAGGTTGAATATAGTAGCGCTCTACATTAGCCCATCAGCAAAGATAGCCCTACTTCTCTTCACCTTCTTTCCAGTTCGACCATGCGTCTGCCGCCTTCCATTGCGATCTCGCCCAATCGTTAGGTCTGCTCCTCTGCCTCTCGATTGGGGGATCCCATATGGCGCACAGGTCGCCCGCAAGCGACCTGGCATGCACCCCCCCCCCCTCGTGCGTTGGGCTGTCGTACTGGGCGGCCCATTTTCCACGTAAAACAAAGTTTAACGATTCAAGAAATCTTCATTGAATTCAATTTTTTGTTCACCTATTTCAAAAATGTTCTTCAAAATTCTAAATTTGGCCATTGAACTAAAATATGTTCATAAAATACGAATTTTGTTCATAGTTTTCAAAAATTGTTCATCGAATTTAAATTTGTTCATCCATTTTTTCAAAAAGGAAATATTGAACAAATTTTGTTCATCAAGTTCAAAAAAGTTACTCGAACTCAAACGTGTTCATCAAATACAAAAATTATTCATCATTATTAAAAATGCTCATAAAAAATTGTTCTTCAAAATAACAATGTTCAATTAAATTGAAAAAATGTTTATTCTTTTGAAATCATGAACAGTTTTTTAATTCAAGAACTTTTTTTGAAAATTCATTTTTTTGAAAATTTAGAATCTTTTTGCAATCGCAAATTATTTTAACATAGAATAAAACAAAAACAGAAAATATAAAGGAAAAGTAAAAACGAACAAAAAACATAGGGCCGGTGCAACAGGGCGCGCGGGGTGGAGCTATAGGCTGGGTTATTTACTAGGAGGATGGCCCGAGAAAAAAAGCCCAGGAACAGCCTACTGCCTAGACTGCTCGCCGGTGGCTCTCGACGCCAGCTGATTGCCCTGATCCCCTCTGCTCTACGCGTTCGATCCGCCGCCAGCACCTGCCTCAGTGCCTCGCCCAGTCATTTTCGCCGCCTCGCCGGCCCCTCCCATCAGTCCCTGCCGGGCTGCCGACTGCAACGCCTTCGGCAGTACGGCACCACCGCGAAGCAGCGCCGGCGTCGGCGTGCCCAGCCGCCCCTGCCAGCGCAAGGAGACCGCGCTTGACCTGACCAAGTTCGTCGACAAGGGCGTCCACGTAAAGCTCACCGGCGGCCGTCAAGGTTACTTCGTAAAGACGAAAACCCTTTTCTTTCGTGCTAAGCTCTGCACCATCAGATCCCCCCGTAGTTGTTTGTGTTAGCCACTTAGCCTGCTAACTGCCTCTCTGTCATTGTCACAAGTGCGCTATTTGGTGTAGGGTAATCCTTACAGACTTGCTACAAATGTTATTGGCGCGAGTACGCGACTTGTTAGTTTGGTTTTTGTCTGATTTAGTTGCTTCGTCTTGTGTTTCTTTAGTATTGACGTGCTGTTGTCTTTTGAGAAGCAAGCAGATTAAAATTGCCACGTTAAATTGTAACTGCTTGGTTGTCTTTTGAGATTGATCCTAAAACTTTATTAGAAAATGTTCAATGTATATATAACAAAATTGTTCATATATTATACAATAGTCTTCAGTGTGTATTTATAAAATAATTTTTGGTGTGTATTTTCAAAAAATGTGACATAATAAAAAGTTCAGTATAAATTAAAAATATGTCGACAGTATTGAAAAAAACATATACCGTTTATTACAAAACATATAGTATAAATAAGAAGTGTGCATAAAAAAATGGAAAACCCGAAGAATACCCAAGATCTGAAAAAAGATAAAAGAAATATAAGAATGATTTTACACAATAATTTTTTAATACACGTTTAACCTTATTTGGAATACACATTGTCAATTTTCTGAATGCATGATGAACATTTAAAAACAAATACACGTTCAACATTTTCCAACAGCGTTCTCAACATTTTTAAAATTTGCCAGAAAATAAATATTCATCAAAATTTCCAATTTTTTAGTAGAAGCAGATAAATATATTACTTACAGTACATGGCAACAAAGATATCTGCAGGTAAATATACTACTTCATACAGGTGGCCCAACACGCTTTAGGTCGCGGGTATGATAGCTCTGTGAATCACGTATTTTTTGTTCCAGAATGTAGATTAATCTTCAGTTTGAAGAAAAACCAAAATTACTGTCCTGGAGGGAGTACTTATATGAGATAGAAATATGTGTGCCTCAACTTTTATATATACAAATATGAGTTAGAAATATGCGCGAGCTCCTGTGTTCGAATCACTTAGGCGCCATTTTTGTGTGTCTAAAAAGATAAAAGAAACTCAAAAACATATTAAAAACGAAACAGTCGTCCATAAAAGAAACAGGGTATAAGTTAGAGCATAAAAACAAGAAAGCCTCAACTTTATCACATGCAATTGTGTGGAGTAGTGGTCAGCGAGCTTCTGCCGCATTCTGCGCGTCCAAGTTTCGAATCCTGGCGGGCGAGCGTGTCTTTTAAGTTTTGGTGCCGGATTTTTAGTTTTCCCTGCAAATGAGGCCATTTGTGTCATTAAATGTAAACCAAGCAAAAGAACATGCCACATCAGTAAATGTAAGCCAAGCAAAAGAACATGCCACTTCAGCCCTTGACAGGGGATCCCGCTGGTCAGTTTCCGTCAATACGTGTTTATATGTGGTACCAATCCGCTTGCACTACACCAATCGTGGTACTTATATGTAACTAAACCACGCGGTTTAGATCATTTTGTAACAGCTTGACCTAAATATGGTACTGATATGCAAAATTTTGAATAGTGATACTAATTCGTTACAACTGTCTCAAGTGTTGTATCTCGATGAAATTAACTCGGGGATGGGGATTGGGTGAGGATGGACGCCAACCAAAAGTGGCAGAGGACTAGGCACCTAGTGATCTGCTACTGAAGCCGCATGGAGATGAGAAGAAGTTGTCCCGTTCATCTAGGTCGTTCTCTATTTTTTTACAGAGTAGGTCGTTATCTCTAACTATGTATTGTGGTCAGATGGCAACCAATCATGGACTGATGGGCTGCAGGCCATGATAGGATTAGGGCTACTAAAAAGAATGCAATTTTGCTAGTGGGCCACATGCCAGAAGGCCCCAGTGAAGGTCCGTCGTTAACTATATGAATATCGTTGCCAATATCTTGTTCTTTTTCATAACAATAGGGGATTTTTGCAATATGCTCTACATATTACCATGGATACGCAATTTGTCGCAATAAACAATAGTTATTGCAACGCAACGAAATTGAGGCGATAAATATATACTATTGTGACCAATACATATTTTGTTGCAATATTTAGCCAATTTTTGCAACAATATTTATAACTAATGCAACATCATACGGATGTTGCAATATCTTTCCAAATATTACCACGAATAGTTATTCTGTTGAAATACCTAGTCTCTGTTGCAACAAACTAACTGGCTCACGCAATGAAATTTGTTTGTCACAATATCGCTAGGTTATTGCAATGACACTATAGTTTGTTGCAATACATAGCCTCTATTGCAAAAAAATGAGTATTTATCACGATAAAACTTTGTTGTGGCAGTACGTTGTTCCTATCACCACAACCCAGGAATTTGTGGTAATATTGTGTTCTATTGCAACGAAACACAATTGTGGCAATAAATTTTGTTGCAATAGACCGGAATTCTTGTAGTGTGCCTTGTGCTTTTCGAGCGATGCCGGGGTGCGGTTCTAGCGAAGGGCCTAGGGGCCTCTCTGTCGCGACCACGGGGTGGTCGGTCAGCCGTATTGTCTGCTGGTGATGTAGGTTCATACGCCTCCTCCTCTAATCGGGGGAGCAGCTTGCGTTTAGGGTGGCTTTTGGAGGGGCGTTCAAGCTCATGCTCTTCGGCCGCGAGGACTTCAGTCCATCTGTCGGCTAGCAGATCTTGATCGGCTCTAAGCTGTTGCTGCTTTTTCTTGAGGCTGTTTGCCGTGGCCATAAGCCTGCGTTTAAAACGCTCTTGTTCGACGGGATCCTCAGGCACGACGAATTCGTCATCGTCGAGGCTTGCCTCGTGTCCGGAGGGAGGCATATAATCCTCTACCTCTTCTTCTGCCGCTCTCTCATGAGGGCTGGCGTCTCCGTCCTCCTACGCTGAATCTTGCTGGAGTGGGTTGTCTTCGGCACTGTCTGGTGTGTTATTATCTCCGGTGCCGGAATCTTCATTCTTGCTGTGGCAGGATTTAGAGCGGCGCCGCTGACGCCGGCGCTTGGGCTGTTTTTGGAGGGGTCATCCTCCGCTGTTCCTTCGCCATTCCCATCCTTTGGGATATCCACCATGTATATGTCATATGATGAGGTGGCTTTCTAGTGCCCGGTAGGCGCTGGTTCTTGGTCGTCTCCGGCATCGTCGTCCATACCGTCGATGTCTTCGGAGTCGAAGTCTAGCATGTCGGTTTGATCGTCGACAGTGGCTACTAAGTGGGTGGTGGGTGGGCGTTGAATTTCTTCGTCGTCCGCATCCCAACCGTCCTGACCGCAATCCGGCCAGGGCTCTCCTGATAACAAGAGATACTTTAGCGAACTCAAGATGTCGCCGAAAGGTGAGTGTTGAAAGATGTCCGCTGCGGTGAACTCCATGACCGGTGCCCGGTCGGATTCGATTGGAAGGGGCGCGACAGGTTCGGAGTCCGGCAAGAGTCCGGCACCTCGGAGTCACGAGCTTCATGAGGGACAAGGTTAGTGTTCGGCTCTATCACCGTAGAGGTTGCAGCCCCCAAGGCGGTGTCTAGCCATCCGTCCTCGATCTGCGCAGCTGGCTCCGAATTGAAGATCGGAGCAGGCTCGAGTGCGGCCTCCAGGGTACTGTCCGGCTGCAGAGCTAGATCATGCCCGTCGTGACAGTGCGGCGCGCTTGGCTGTGGCTCGAATCCATCGAAGATCAAGTCCCCGCGGATGTCAGCCGTGAAGTTCAAACTTCCAAATCTGACCCGACGGCCAGGGGCGTAGCTTTCGATCTGCTCCAGATGGCCAAGCGAATTGGCCCGCAGTGCAAAGCCGCCGAATACGAAGATCTGTCCGGGGAAGAAGGTCTCACCCTGGACTGCGTCGTTGATGATGATCGAAGAAGCCATCGAGCCTATCGGTGACGACACAGAGGAACTCTCAATGAAAGCACCAATGTCGGTGTCAAAACCGGCGGATCTCGGGTAGGGGGTCCCGAACTGTGCGTCTAGGCGGATGGTAACAGGAGACAAGGGACACGATGTTTTACCCAGGTTCGGGCCCTCTTGATGGAGGAAAAACCCTACGTCCTGCTTGATTAATATTGATGATGTGTGTTACAAGAGTAGATCTACCACGAGATCAAGGAGGCTAAACCCTAGAAGCTAGCATATGGTATGATTGTTGTTCGTCCTACGGACGAAAGCCATCCGGTTTATATAGACACCGGGAGGGCTAGGGTTACACAGAGTCGGTTACAATGGTAGGAGATCTACATATCCGTATCGCCAAGCTTGCCTTCCACGCCAAGGAAAGTCCCATCCGGACACGGGACGAAGTCTTCAATCTTGTATCTTCATAGTCTTGGAGTCCGGCCGATGATGATAGTTCGGCCATCCGGACACCCCCTAGTCCAGGACTCCCTTAGGGACACTTCCCTCCGGGAGGGGGAAATCATCACCAACGTCATCACCAACGATCCTCTCATTGGGAGGGGGTCAATCTCCATCAACATCTTCACCAGCACCATCTCCTCTCAAAACCCTAGTTCATCTCTTGTATCCAATCTTGTATCAAAACCACAAATTGGTACCTGTGGGTTGCTAGTAGTGTTGATTACTCCTTGTAGTTGATACTAATTGGTTTACTTGGTGGAAGATCATATGTTCAGATCCTTTATGCATATTATTACTCCTCTGATTATGAACATGAATATGATTTGTGAGTAGTTACGTTTGTTCCTGAGGACATGGGTGAAGTCTTTCTATTAGTAGTCATGTGAATTTGGTATTCGTTCGATATTTTGATGAGATGTATGTTGTCTTTCCTCTAGTGGTGTTATGTGAACGTCGACTACATGACACTTCACCATTATTTGGGCCTAGAGGAAGGCATAGGGAAGTAATAAGTAGATAATGGGTTTCTAGAGTGACAGAAGCTTAAACCCTAGTTTATGCGTTGCTTCGTTAGGGGTTCATATGGACCCATATGTTTAGTGTTGTGGTTAGGTTTACCTTAATACTCCTTTTTGTAGTTGCGGATGCTTGCAATAGGGGTTAGTCATAAGTGGGATGCTTGTCCAAGTTAGGGCAGTACCCAAGTGTCGGTCCACCCACATATCAAATTATCAAAGTACCGAACGCGAATCTTACGAACGTGATGAAACTAGCTTGACGATAATTCCCAATGTGTCCTCGGGAGCTCCTTTCTCATTATTAGAATTGTCTAGGCTTATCCTTTGCTACATAAAGGATTGGGCCACCTTGCTGCACTTTATTTACTTTATTTACTTTTTGCTCATTACTATTTATCTTATCACAAAACTATCTATTACCTACAATTTCAGTGCTTGCAAAGAAAACCTTACTGAAAACTGCGTATCATTTCCTTCTGCTCCTCGTTGGGTTCGACACTCTTAATTATTGAAAGGACTACGATATATCCCCTACACTTGTGGGTCATCAAGACTCCTTTCTGGCGCCATTGCCGGGGAGTGTAGCGCTTTTGGTGAGTGGAACTTGGTAAGGAAACATTTATATAGTGTGCTGAAATTTTCTGTTACTTGTCACTATGGAAACTAATCCTTTGAAGGGCTTGTTTGGGGTATCTTCACCCCAACCAGAAGAGCAAAGAGATGCTCCACAACCTACTGAACCTTATGAGAATATTCACTTTGAGATTCCTTCGGGTATGATAGAAAAACTGCTAGCTAATCCTTTTGCAGGAGACGGAACATTGCATCCTGACTTACACCTTACCTTTGTGGATGAAGTTTGTGGATTATTTAAGCTTGCAGGTATCCCCGATGATGTTGTAAAAAGGAAGGTCTTCCCTTTATCTTTGAAGGGAGATGCAATGACATGGTATAGGCTACGTGATGATACGAGATTTTGGAATTATAAGCGACTGAAGTTGGAATTTCACCAGAAGTCCTACCCTATGCATCTTGTTCATCATGATCATAATTACATATATAATTTCTGGCCTCGCGAAGGAGAAAGCATCTCTCAAGCTTGGGGGAGGCTTAAGTTAATGTTATATTCATGCCCCAATCATGAGCTCTCTCGGGAAATGGTTATTCAGAATTTTTATGCTCAGCTTTCTCTTGATAATTACAACCTACTTGATACTTCCTGTGTTGGTTCCTATATGCTGAAGACTATTGATTTCAAATGGGACTTATTGGAAAGAATTAAACGCAACTCTGAAGATTGGGGTTACGACGATGGTAAGGAGTCAGGTATGACACCTAAGTTCGATTGTGTTAAATCTTTTATTGATACCGATGCTTTCCGTGGATTTAGCTCTAAGTATGGACTTGACTCTGAGATAGTAGCTACTTTTTGTGAAACTTTTGCTACTCACATTGATCTCCCTAAAGAGAAGTGGTTTAAATATAATCCTCCTATTGAAGTGAAAGTAGTTGCGCCTATTACAGTCTAAGAAAAGACTATTACATATAATGATCCTATTATTCCTACTGCTTATGTTGAAAAACCTCCTTTTCCTATTAGGATAAAAGATCATGTTAAAGCTTCGACTGTTGTTCGTAAGAGTAATACTAGGACCTATACACCTCCTGAGAAAAATTAATGTTGAACCCGGTATTGCTATGATTAAAGATCTCTTGGATGAGGACTTAGATGGGCATGTTATCTCTTTCTTGGGTGAAACTTCTAATATTGATAGACCTGATACTAAGACACGTAGACCTGTTGTAGGGACACCTGTTATTTCTGTTAAAATAGGAGATCATTGTTATCATGGCTTATGTGATGGTGCCAGTGCTAATGCGATACCTTATGATCTTTATTAAGAAATTATGCACGATATTGCACTTGTTGAATTAGAAGATATTGATGTTACTATTAAGGTTGCTAATAGGGACACCATTAAACCTATTGGGATTGTTAGAGATGTTGAAGTCTTGTGTGGGAAGATGAAATACCCTGCTGATTTTCTTGTTCTTGGCTCCCCACAAGATGATTTTTGCCCCATTATTTTTGGTAGACCCTTCTTGAATACTGCTAGTGCTAAGATTGATTGTGAAAAGAATATTGTCACTGTTGGCATAGGTGGTATGTCTCATGAGTTTAATTTCGCTAAGTTTAGTAGACAACCTCATGAAAGGGAACCACCTAGTAAGGATGAAATTATTGGTCTTGCTTCCATTGCTGTTCCTCCAACTGATCTGTTAGAACAATATTTGTTAGACCACGAAAACGATATGTTTATGAAGGAAAGGGAAGAAATAGATGAAGTGTTCCTTAAACAAGAACCTATTCTAAAACATAACCTTCCCGTTGAAATTCTTGGGGATCCCCCTCCACCCAAGGGTGATCCTGTGTTCGAACTCAAACCATTACCTGATAATCTTAAGTATGCTTATCTTGATGAAAAAGAAATATATCCTGTTATTATTAGTGCTAACATTTCAGATAAATAAGAAGAAAGATTATTGAAAACTCTGAAGAAGCACCGAGCTGCTATTGGATATACTCTGGACGATCTTAAGGGCATTAGTCCCACATTATGTCAACACAAAATTTTAGTGGAGAAAGATGCCAAACCAATTAGAGATCCTCAAGGACGATTAAATCCTAAAATGGAGGAAGTGGTAAGAAAGGAGATTATAAAACTCCTTGAGGCAGGTATTATTTACCCCGTTGCTGATGTTGAATGGGTAAGCCCTGTCCATTGTGTCCCTAAAAAGGGAGGTATTACCGTTGTTCCTAATGATAAAGATGAATTGATCCCGCAAAGAATTATTACAGGCTATAGGATGGTAATTGATTTTCGTAAGTTGAATAAAGCTACTAAGAAAGATCATTACCCTTTACCTTTTATTGACAGATGCTAGAAAGGCTATCCAAACACACACATTTTTGCTTTCTAGATGGTTATTCTGGCTTCTCTCAAATACCTGTGTCAGCGGTAGATCAATCAAAAACTACTTTTACTTGCCCTTTTGGTACTTTTGCTTATAGACGTATGCCTTTTGGTTTATGTAATGCACCTGCTACCTTTCAAAGATGCATGATGGCTATATTTTCTGATTTTTGTGAAAAGATTTGTGAGGTATTCATGGATGACTTCTCCGTCTATGGATCCTCTTTTGATGATTGTTTGAGCAACCTTGATCGAGTTTTACAGAGATGTGAAGACACTAGTCTCGTCTTGAATTGGGAAAAGTGTCACTTTATGGTTAATGAAGGCATTGTCTTGGGGCACAAGATCTCCGAGAGAAGTATTGAAGTTGATAAAGCCAAAGTTGATGCTATTGAAAAGATGCCATGTCCCAAGGACATAAAATGTATAAGAAGTTTCCTGGGTCATGCCGGCTTTTATAGGAGGTTCATTAAGGACTTTTCTAAAATCTCTAGGCCTCTGACTAATTTATTGCAAAAAGATATTCCTTTTGTCTTTGATGATGATTGTGTAGAAGCATTTGAAACACTTAAGAAAGGTTTGATCACAACACCTATTGTTCAGCCACCTGATTGGAATTTGCCTTTTGAAATTATGTGTGATGCTAGTGATTATGCTGTAGGTGTTGTTTTAGGGCAAAGAGTCAATAAGAAATTGAATGTTATCCAGTATGCTAGTAAGACTCTTGATACTTCCCAGAGAAATTATGCTACTACTGAAAAAGAGTTCTTAGCAGTTGTGTTTGCATGTGATAAGTTTAGACCTTATATTGTTGATTCCAAAGTTACTATTCACACTGATCATGCTGCTATTAAATATCTTATGGAAAAGAAAGATGCTAAGCCTAGACTCATTAGATGGGTTCTCTTGCTCCAAGAATTTGACTTGCATATTATTGATAGAAAGGGAGCTGAGAACCCCGTTGCAGACAACTTGTCTAGGTTAGAGAATGTTCTTGATGACCCACTGCCTATTAATGATAGTTTTCCTGATGAACAATTAGCGGTTGTCAATGCTTCTCGTACTGCTCCTTGGTATGCTGATTATGCTAATTACATTGTTGATAAATATATACTGCCTAGTTTCACATACAAGCAAAAGAAAAAGTTCTTTTATGATTTAAGACATTACTTCTAGGATGATCCACACCTTTATAAGGAAGGAGTAGATGGTATTATTAGACATTGTGTGCCTGAGCATGAACAGGAACAAATCCTACGCAAGTGTCACTCTGAATCTTATGGAGGACACCACGCTGGAGATAGAACTGCACACAAGGTACTACAATCTGGTTTTTATTGGCCTACTCTCTTCAAATATGCTCGTAAGTTTGTCTTATCTTGTGATGAATGTCAAAGAATAGGTCACATTAGTAGACGTCAAGAAATGCCTATGAATTATTCTCTTGTTATTGAACCGTTTGACGTTTTGGGCTTTGATTATGTGGGACCTTTTCCTGCCTCCAATGGTTATACACCTATTTTAGTTGCTGTTGATTACGTTACTAAGTGGGTAGAAGCTATTCCAACTAGTAGTGTTGATCATAACACTTCTATTAAAATGCTTAAAGAAGTTTTTTTTCCGAGGTTTGGAGTTCTTAGATATCTTATGACTGATGGTGGTTCACACTTTATTCATGGTGCTTTCCGTAAGATATTTGCTAAGTATGATGCCAATCATAGAATCGCATCTCCTTATCACCCGCAGTCTAGTGGTCAAGTAGAGTTGAGCAATAGAGAGCTCAAATTAATTTTGCAAAAGACTGTGAATAGGTCTAGAAAGAATTGGTCCAAAAAACTTGATGATGCATTATGGGCTATAGAACTGCATACAAAAATCCTATGAGTATGTCTCCATATAAGATGGTTTATGGAAAAGCATGTCATTTACCTCTTGAACTTGAACATAAAGCATATTGGGCTATTAAAGAGCTCAATTATGACTTCAAACTTGCTGGTGAGAAGAGGTTGTTTGATATTAGCCTACTTGATGAATGGAGAACCCAAGCATATGAGAATGCCAAGGTTTTCAAAGAAAAAGTCAAACGCTGGCATGATAAGAGGATACAAAAGCGTGAGTTTAACGTAGGAGATTATGTGTTATTATTCAACTCTCGTTTAAGATTTTTTGCAGGAAAACTTCTCTCAAAATGGGAAGGTCCCTACGTTATCGAGGAGGTCTATCGTTCTGGTGCTATAAAAATCAAAAACTTCGAAGGCACAAATCCGAGGGTGTTTAACGGTCAAAGAATTAAACATTATATTTCAGGTAATCCTATCAATGTTGACACTAATATTATTGAAACCATAACCCCTGAGGAATACATAAGAGACACTTTCCAGAACATTCCAGACTCCGAAAAGGCATAGGTATGTGGTACGTCAAGTAAACTGACTCCAAAACAACTCTAATGGCAATTTTTATCAGTTTTGGATTATTTAAGAATTTTAGGAAGAAAGAAGTAGTCCGAAAGGGACACGAGGCTCCCACGAGAGAGGAGGTCGCGCCGCCCTGTAGGGCGCGCCCCCTGACTCGTGGGCACCTCGTGTGCCTCCCGGACTCCGTTTTCTTGTAAGTTATGTATTTTTGTCGGTAAAAATTCATTATATATACTCCCAAAGGTTTTGACCACCGTATCACGCAAATATCTTTTGTTTTCATTTCGAGTTGTTCCTGTTGCAGAATAAAGCAAGATGGCTTCTCAGGAATCAGTTGGGAAGAGCCGGGTGTCTCACCCAATGCCAGGTCCGGGAGCAAATATCGATGCCTATCACTTTGGACCATTAACGGAGGATGAGATGGAGGCCGATTTGAAAAGGATAGATGCCATGGAGGAAGATCAAGAAGTTACTTCTTGTCTCCAAGCAGAATTCACTATGGGGGAACTACCTAGCTTGGCTGTCCCTGCTTCAATCATCCCTTCCAACTCTAGATTTCTTTCTTACGAAAATATGAAAAAGAGTTTCACGTGTTCTCCAGAAGTTATGCAGCATCCTTGGGTAAAAGGAGCTTTGGCCGTTACGGGCAAGCTCTGTAAAGAAGTCATGGACCTCAAACAACAAGTCAATAAGCTCGAGGAGGAGAACCGTATCCTAAAGGGCATCATCGCCAAGAAGATCATAACACCAACCGTGAAGAAGGAGAAATAATTACATGGGTATGGGCACTCCCCTTGGCATCTGCCAAGCTGGGGGGAGGTGCCCTGGTATCGTATCACCATCACACTCCTATCTTTACCGCTTTATTTAGTTCAATCCTTTTAGTAGTATCTTCATCTAGTGGATTGAAGTTTTGATATCAAGTAGTTTTGAGTTTTGCATTGTGATCTCTTTATGTAAACGAGTCCGTGTGCTATCTATAATAAAGATTAGTGTTGAGTCAAGGGCTTTGCTATGTTTCTATGATCTTGAGAAAGTAGAAAGAACAAAAGAGTTCATATTGATCTTATGTATAGTGATAACTTCACACATAGAAAGTATGAGACATAAAAATTGTTTAGAGTTGATGAAGAGAGCCTTGGTCATCGTTGCAATTAATAGGAAGTGATAAGGAAAGAGGGGTTCATATATAAATATATTATCTTGGACATCTTTTATGATTGTGAGGCATCATTAAGTATGACATGCTAAAAGAGTTGATGTTGGACAAGGAAGACAACGTAATGGTTTATGTTTTCCGACATCTCAGTTAAAGTATATTGTCATTGACCTTCCAAACATGTTGAGCTTGCCTTTCCCCCTCTTGCAATCCAAATTCCTGCACCAAGTAGAGATACTACTTGTGCTTCCAAATATCCTCAAACCCAGTTTTGTAATGAGAGTCCAGTATACCTACCTATGGATTGAGTAAGATCCTTCAAGTAAGTTTTCATCGGTGCAAGCAATAAAAATTGCCCTCTAAATATGTATGACTTATTAGTGCAGAGAAAATAAGCTTTGTACGAACTTGTTGTGCAAGTAATAAAAGCGACAGATTGCATAATAAAGGTCCACATACAAGGGGCAATATAAAGTGACGTTCTTTTGCACTAAGATTTTATGCACCAACCCTAAACGTGCATGACAACCTTTGCTGCCCTCTGCGAAGGGCCTATCTTTTACTTTATGTTTTTATTTTATGCTTGAGTCAAGGTGATCCTCACCTTTCCCCTTTTCATTTTATCCTTTGGCAAGCTCTTCGTGTTTGAAAGATCATGATACATATATCCAATTGGATGTAAGTTGGCATAGGCTATTATTGTTGACATCACCTAAAGGTGAATACGTTGGGAGGCAACACAATAAGCCCCTATCTTTCTCAGTGTCCGGCTGAAACTCTATAACCACAAGTATTGCATGAGTGTTAGCAATTATGGTACACTACGAGATAGTTGAGTATGTGAGCTTGTTGAAAAGCTCTATTATTGACTCTTTGTGACGTTACGATAAATTGCAATTGCTTCAATGACTGAGATTATACTTCGTTAGTTCCCAATGAAGTTTATGAACCATACTTGACATTGTGAATTGCTTATTACTTGAGCATAGGAAATCATATGACAAAATCTATATATGTTGCTGTTATTAGAATGATCATGATGCCCTCATGTCCATATTTTATTTTTATCAACACCTCTATCTCTAAACATGCGGACATATTTTTCGATTTCGACTTCCGCTTGAGGACAAGCGAGGTCTAAGCTTGGGGGAGTTGATACGTCCATTTTGCATCATGCTTTTATATCAATATTTATTGCATTATGGGCTGTTATTAAACATTATATCTCAATACTTATGGCTATTCTCTCTTATTTTACAAGGTTTACCATAAAGAGGGGGAATGCCGGCAGCTGGAATTCTAGCTGGAAAAGGAGCAAATGCTGGAAACCTATTCTGCACAACTCCAAAAGTCCTGAAACTCCACGAAACAACTTTTTGGATTTACTAAGAATTTATGAGCGAAAGAAATAGGCTAGGGGGCCCAAACCCTCTCCAGGAGACAGGGGGCGTGCCCCCCCTATAAGGCGCGGCCCCCTATCTCCTGGGCTCCCTGGCGGGCCTCCGGCGTCCATCTTCTGCTATATCATCACACTTCCCCTGGAAAAAATCGTGGGCAAGCTTACGGGACGAAACTCCGCCGCCACAAGGCGGAACCTTGGCGGAATCAATCTAGGGCTCTGGCGGAGCTGTTCTCCCGGGGACACTTCCCTCCGGGAGGGGGAAATCATCACCAACATCATCACCAACGATCCTCTCATCGGGAGGGGGTCAATCTCCATCAACATCTTCACCAGCACCATCTCCTCTCAAAACCCTAGTTCATCTCTTGTATCCAATCTTGTATCAAAACCACAAATTGGTACATGTGGGTTGCTAGTAGTGTTGATTACTCCTTGTAGTTGATACTAATTGGTTTACTTGCACTAGTAGAAAAAGGGTCTAATACGAGAAACATTAATACCGGTTTGCATATGAGCCGGCACTAATGTGTCCATTAGTGCCAGTTCAAATGAATACGCGGGTGGAGACCTTTAGTACCGGTTCAGTGCAAATATGTAGTACCAGTTCGTGCCACGAACCGGTACTAAAGGTGCTGGCTGGGCGCCAGCATCTTTAGTACTGGCAGGGGCTATTTTTAGTCCCACCTTGCTCCCCTAGCAAGAATTTGACCACCTTAAATATGGTACTTCTCAAACTATCACAAGCATTTGGTCTTCATTGAACTCTATGTGTAGGATCTGTGGCTGCAATAGGAGTCTTCACCGGTTCTTAAATCGGTGGTAGATTCCTATTCACAATTTAGATTCTATACAAAAAGATCATTGATGATCAATGTATTTTTTATATGTACTAGCGCATTTTGGCTGAAAGGCGGTACTGATCAATGTATTTTTTCTGCGTTCAGATGCACAATTTAAATATGTTATTTTTCAAACTATCACAAGTATTTGGTCTTGATTGAACTCTATGTGTATAATTTGTGGACTCAATATGAGTCTTCACCGGTTTCAGACGAGAACTCATCAGTTACACAGGCACTTCATTTTTTAAATTATTTGAACTCCAGACTTTTTTTTGAGCCGGCATTATGCAACATTCGAAGCGACGTCATCAATTTCCAACACGTTCTGACATCATTTGCTGTTATATTCAGTCACCGAATTGTTTAGATCAGAGCTAAATGACCGTGAAAATGAAAATCACTACAAAACAAAGTGTCGGGGGTTGGGTACGACATATGCCAACGGATGGCTTATCATGGTGGGAGCGAGTAGAACGTCGCCGGTGCCCGGAAGCGGGATGAGGCGAAGACATGCACGCCGGCGGATCTTACCCAGCTTCAGGGCTCTCCGAGGAGATAACACCCCTACTGCTGCTCTGCGGGGTCTCCGCATGGTCACTATGGCAAAGTGAATACAGGGTTGCTCCTAGAGCTGTTTTCTGAAGGTAGGAGAGGGCAAGGCTAGCTCCTTCCTTCCTATATGATCGGGTCTAATCCTAGAGAAGCTATCCCCCTTGCATGGTTGCCCCGGGGGGCTTATATAGGCCTGCCCCCCAGGGATACAATGGTAATCCGGCTAGGCGCGGGTCCCAGCCGTCTGTCTCTCAGGCCGCCGTCTTCTCCGCCGACTACTGGGGCCCGCCGACTGGCGGGCCCCGCGGACAGGCCTGGTACTGTAGCGGTGCTTCTGATGACGCTGGCTTGGTCATGGGGTCATGGCAACAGTGCCGCCGTCTGGCGGGCGATCACTGTCGCCATTCCCCGTCTTATCTGGTTAATGGCGTGTGGGGCCCGTGGGAGGGGCCAGCCGACTCCAGGCGGCCGACTCCCACGGGGCCGTCTTCGTGGCGCTCTCACCGCCTTCTGTACTCCTGCTGACGGACGGGTCCCGCCGTCTCTGGGCCGTACAGGTAGGCCGTCGTGGGCACAGTGCGCCGCCCACGGGGGTTGAGGTCAGGGCAGGCATGGCAACAGTGCCGCGCCTCGATGGAGATCTCCAGCGATACGGCGCACTATAGCCATGCCAGCCCCTCATAAGAGGGGTACAGACGGCCACGCTATGACCGTACTCCGCCCCGTCCATCGTGGCGATGGAAGGAGGTGGTGGAGTCACGGGCCGACTCCCATAGTCATCTTATCTTGGAGTCGCCAGCCGAGAGTCGGCTCACCCGAAGTCGTCAGCCAAGAGTCGGCTCAATTCGAAGTCGTCCCTAGAACTCGGCCGTGAGGGACAGTTGCTGCCGACTCCCATGAGGCGGCTCTTCATCGTGGGGTCTTGAGGGGCGCAGTCTGCCCCGATGTTTTGAAAGGTTCCGGGGCTCGGGTTAGCCTACCCATGGCCCATTACTCCAACAGTAGTCCCCGAAGCTGGTGAGGCACCGCGGGAGACGCGCCGGGGAGCCTCAACAGTTTCATCTCTCCGGGGGTGGAATCTCGGCCTCGCTCGCCGTCTTCCTCCAGGCCGACTAGCTGGAGTCGGACTCGCAGATGGCCGTCTTGCCTCTTAGAGGGTTTGAACGTCGCGGCGGGTTCCAGGCGGCGTGCCTGACAAGCTTCCAGGAAGCCGCCCGTTGCGGGCCCGTCGCATGGCGCCACGTGGCGGGGTCAGTCTGCCCGCCCACGCGTGCGACAGGACATGACCTCAGGCGGGGGGCCGCCACTACCGTGCCTCTGCACGCGAGTGGATTTGCTGCGGCCGTGCGGATGGTTGGGTTTCCCATGCCGTAACTGCATGCAGTTACTGCGTGTGGTAAATCGTGGGGGGCGTGGGGGCCGGGGCGCAGTTAATCCCACGCCCGCCCCATCGGCTTCTCAGTCCTATGAGCCTATAAGTAGGCGGGAGGAAGGGAGTGGCGAAGCACGCGCGCCCATCTCCCCTACTCCCCTTGCTTCCTTCTTGCTTCTTCTTCCTCTTGCCGCCGCCGCACCGAGCTACGCCACGCTTGCAACAATGAGCTCTTCCTCCGCCGCCGCACCTGCTGCCGTGCGCTCCGGCGTGTGGGATGGCTCCGAGGTGGACGACGACATCATCTAGTTCCTCCGCAAGACGCGTTGCCTCCCCGGCGCGGACCTAGTGCGAGCCCGTGCCGCGCCGGAGAGGGAAATAGTGCCAGCGCCGGAGGATGGCGAGCGGGTCGTGTTCCGCTCGCACCTCATGCGCGGCTTGGGGCTTCCGGCGAGCGGCTTCTTCTGCTCCTTCTTGGAGTTCCACGGGCTCCAGCTGCACCACCTCACCCCGAACATGGTGGTGCTGCTGGCTGCCTTCGCCACCTTGTGCGAAGGCTTCCTCGGTGTTCTCCCTACAATTGAACTGTGGGGAGAGTTCTTCCAGTCCAAGCTCGGTACGCACTTTGCTGGCGTGCCGGCCCAGTGCGGCGCCTTCATCGTGATGCAGAGATCGACGGCCAATAATCCGTTTCCCGCCATCCCGCTGATCAAGTCGGTGAAGATGTGGCAGCGTTCTTACTTCTATGTGAAGAACGTCGCCGCAGACGGCGACTGGGTCAACCTGCCGCCTTTCATAGCCGGCGCACCGGCTGGGAGGCTCCCCAGCTGGTCCCACCGGGTCAAGACACTGACTCCCGCTGGTGCCGCCGCCGTTGCGCGACTCCGAGATCTGACGCAGTTGGAGGGCCTGACCGGGTCCGACTTGCTGGCCGCCTTCGTGGCGCGCCGAGTCCTCCCGCTCCAAGGACGACCTCATCTGATCTGTTAGATGAGAGGCCACCGGGATCTGAGTCGGCTCTGCTCTAAGGACATGCCCCACGCGGAGGTGGCGGACATGGTGAACTATATCTCAAACTGTAACCTCGCAGTGACTTGGCAGTTCTGCAAGGAGCCGTACTCACGCGCCAACCCCCCGCCTGTCGTAAGTCGTCTTTCTTCTTCTTTTGTCTTCTCTGCATCCGAATCCGACTTCTAATCTTTTTGGTTTTTCTTGAGTCAGAACCCCCTCATCCAGCCTTCAGCCGGCACCGTGGGCTCGGCCCGCCAGTTCGTCCCCGATCGAGCAGAGAGCGACATCAACGACCCAGACTTGGGGGCCGCGGCGATGGAGGCCGACGCTGAAGGAGGAGGAGGAGGAGGCTTCAGGCCGTCGGCCACCTTTGCCGACTGGCCTGATGACGACGCCGAGGGGGAAGTCGTCCCGCGCCGCCAACCGAGGGTTGGCCATCCGGGCGCGGGCTCCTCCGCCGGCTTGGATGGTCAAGGCGGCGCGAAGAGGCGCCGGGCCGGGCCGAGCTTGCTTGGCGGCCGGTCGAAGAAGTTCAAGCGGGCGGCCGCCACGACCAAGCGGGAAGAGGCGCTTGCGAAGGCCAACCGCTTCCGTAAGGAAGTGCAGAAGCCGCCGCTGGTCTCCGCATAAGTGCCTCCGCTCTTGACTTGTTTTGCTCTTGATGGATTTTTGTCCAAATCTTTTACATGCTTTCTTCGCCTCAGGGCTCCCCTCACCATCGAGAGGGTCGCCGCCGCCTCCGTCATGGAGTCGGCGGAGACTTCCGCCAGTACTCGGCGGATTGATCCCGCCGCCGACCTTCGGGAGGCGACGGAGCGGAACGCGCGGGAGAAGCGCGACGAGGACGAAGCCGCCTGTCTGGAGAAGGCGGAGGCCGAGAAGGCGGCTGCCTCCACCCAAAGGAAGCTGGACGAGGCCGAAGCCGCCGTGGTGGCAAGGCATCGAGCTGAGGAGGCGGCGTGCCGCCAATCGGCGCTGCTTGTCGTTCCGCTGAGCTCCACGCCGCCACCCCCGGAGTTCACGGGGCAGACTGGGGAAGCCGGCGGCGAGCACCCTATCACGGAGAGGGAGAGCGGCGAGGCCTCCATGTCAGACACGGCCGTGCCACCTCCTCCGCCGTCTGCGAGCGCGCGAGGTAAACAGCCGGCGGGCCCGCCGGCGCTGCCAACTGCGGATGAGTCTGAGGCAAGGCTGCTCCTTCAAGTCGCCTCGCCAGTGCGTCGCCGCCTTGAGAAGGCGACTTCGGCACCATGCCCGGTGGAGACCGGTGCCGCAAGGTTGGCCATCCCAGACGCCGAGGCGACGAGCGCCGCGCCTGTTGGGTGGGTGCAAGGAGGCGGCACGAGCTCGCTGAGCCAGGCGCTTCTGGACGTTCAGGCGAAGGTGCGAGCCGAGGGCGATGCCATCCAGAGCTGCACCATGGCGCATCTGGCGTCGCGAGTAGCCGTCCGGGTATGCTTCATTTTTGACTTTGCTTTTCATTGTTCTTCTCTGTGGGGGCGCGCCAGCGCACCCATTGGGTGTAGTCCCCGAGTTTCGGGCCGGCTGCTGAGTAGGCGGCTCAGAACTCCTTCTGGCGAGTTCCGATACTAATCTTCATCTAAAAATTCTTATTGCAGGAGTACCACAACCTCCGCGCCACTGCCTTCAACCGCAATGTTGAGGAGTTGAGCAAGCGGACCGCCGACCTGTCAGAGAGTCGGAGTGAGTCTTCCTTCTTCTTTGCGGGGCTGCGCTGGCGCACCCGCGAGCTGTAGTCCCCGAGATTCGGGCTGACTGCTGAGCAGTCGGGCCGGATCTTCTCAGCTCGACCGCGCCTCCAGCAACGAGCTGCGTCTGGAGAAGGCGGCTGCCGCCGGAGACGATCAAGCCGAGACTGCCCAGCCGGCCGCCCCGGCGTCTGACACCGCCGACTCCTCCGACCCTCCGAACCCGGATGTCGCCTCCTATCCTGCCATCTTTGCCTTCACTTTATCTGCCTTAGTAGTCTTTAAAGAACTTTGTTAATTCGAACAATTCCACCCGCGGGGTGTATTTTGAACTTCTACTTGAAGATTCGGCCAAGGGCCTATGTTATGTAAATATTTATCCAAGATCTATCTTTCCTTGCTCATTGCTCTTTTGGCTTTTTCCTTGGCTGCCATCCCTTAGTCGCCGCCTTGCCAGTCGGACAACCGCTCTGCGGTCTGCCACTGGATCAAACGCTTGGCTACTTTGGGAAGGAAAGTACTTGGCCATTTTAGAGTCTTTTTAACAAGTCGGATAGAAAGCGGTAAGCCGACTACTTACGAGTCGGCTTCACTTAAGAGAGGCTAGAAGAAAGCGGCAAGCCGACTACTCATGAGTCGACTTTTGCTTGAGAGAGGCTGGAAGACGTCTTAGGCTATGTTTGTGCTTTGGGTCCTTAGCCATTTTTCGTGTGGGCGCCCATTCTTCCTTACTCTTGCCTACCAAACAGTCGCTCTGCGAGCTGCGGCTTCTGACAGGAGATGGCTTAGGCGCCGCACACTACTTGTCTGACTGCGGGAAGCATTTCATAGCGCGAGGCGGCGAGTCCCCGGGCCGCCTAGTCGAGCCCGGTGCCAAGCGGCATGACAAAGAGTAATATACTCGAAGGCATAATTCTTATCATACAGATAACAAAAAAGGGTACTCCCCGAGCTCGTCTCGGGGGGCTCGAAGTCTTGGTACTTTAATACAAAGGGTAGCGTGATACATACTACATCAACTGTAAAATCTTCGGAGAAGATTTGCATTCCATGGGCGCTCCGTCTCTTTGCCGGAGTCATCCCTCTTGCGTGCCCGGGGCTTCTGAGCGTCGATCAGGTAGTACGAGTCATTTCCCAGCACCTTGCTGATAATGAATGGGCCTTCCCAAGGCGCCGACAGCTTGTGCTGGCCGGCTGTTCGCTGGATCAGCCGGAGCACAAGGTCGCCCTCTTGGAAAGATCTCGGCCTGACCTTCCTGTTGTAGTATTGGCGCAGGATCTGCTGGTAGATGCTGGACCGGCTGAGTGCCAACAGCCGGCCCTCTTCCAGCAGATCGACACCATCTTTACGTGCTTCTTCTGCTTCTTCCTCGGTGTACATGGTGACTCGTGGAGAGTCAAACTCTATGTCCGTTGGGATGACGGCTTCTGCACCGTAGACGAGGAAGAAAGGTGTGAAGCCGGTTGACTTGTTTGGAGTCGTGCGCAGACTCCAGAGGACGGCTGGCAACTCATCAAGCCAACAGCCGGTCGAACGCTCCAGTGGTTCGCCAGTTGAGGCTTAATGCCAGACAGGATGAGGCCATTCACTCGCTCTACCTGGCCGTTTGACTGTGGATGGGCAACGGACGCTAAGTCCAGTCGGATGCCCTGAGTCGCGCAGAAACGGGCCAAGGCACCTTTGGCAAAATTTGTGCCATTGTCGGTGATGATGCTGTGCGGTATGCCGTACCGAGTCGTGATGTCGGCGATGAAAGTCACTGTAGTCGGACCATTCAACTTCTTGATGGACTTCACTTCTATCCACTTGGTGAACTTGTCCACCGCGACAAGTAAGTGAGTTAGGCCGCCTCGTGCTGTTTTGAATGGTCCCACCATGTCCAGGCCCCAAACCGTAAAGGGCCAGGAAATGGGGATAGTCTTGAGTGCGGAAGCCGGCTGATGTGGCTTGGAGCGGAACATCTGGCACCCTTTGCACTTTTGGACTAATTCTTTGGCCTCTTCCAGGGCAGTTGGCCAGAAGAAACCGTGTCGGAAGGCTTTCAATGAGTGCTCTTGAAGCCGCATGGTGGCTGCACTCGCCTTCATGGATGTCTCTGAGAATTGCTTGGCCTTGCTCTGCTCGACGCAACGCTGGTAGACACCAGTGACGCTGCGCCTGACTAACTCTTTGTTGACTATGGTGTAGTCCGCCGCTCAGCATTGTACTTGCCGAGCCAAGGTTTCATCAATTGGCAGTTCTTTGCTCACCAGGAACTTGAGGATGGGTTGTGCCCATGAGGGTGCTGCTATTTCTTCGACTACTAGTACTGCAACTTGGACGAGGGCGGCTGGGCTGGGAGGCGGCGGGTTGGAGTCCGCAGTCGCTTGCTGGATTGATGAAGTCCCCGGGCCGACTGGAACAGTCCTCGGGCCGAGTTCTGGAGTCATCGGATTGGTCGCCACAGTCCCCGGGTCGGGTTCTGAAGTCCCCGGGCCGGCTTTGACTGGAGCGCTCTTGGAGTCGGATCTGACTTCTTCGGGTGGAGCCGGCACAAAGATGGAGTCTGACTCTGGTGAAGGCTTGACAGACGGCTTGAGGAGGCGCCGAAGGGCGACGCCGGATGGTATTGCTGGCGGGTGGAGCTGATTCGTGCCAAGGCGTCTGCTTGGTCGTTGTCATTCCTTGGCACGTGGCGGAACTCGCACCCCTCAAAGTATCCGCTGAGTTGCTGCACAAGGAAGCGGTAGCTCGCCATGTTTGCGTCCTTGGCGTCCCAATCGCCAGATGACTGCTGGACCACCAAGTCAGAGTCGCCATAACACAGGATCCGGCGAATGTCGAGTTCTTTGGCAAGCCAGAGCCCGTGAATGAGCGCCTCGTACTCAGCGACGTTGTTGGAGGCGGCAAAATGGATCTGCAGCGCATATCTGAGCTTGTCGCCTTTGGGGGAAGTGAGCACGTGCATCTTGGAGCCGTCGAAATGCATCCGCCAATGGGTGGAGTCGGGCGCTGGCGGCAGGTACTAGGTCTCGGCCCAGTCGACGAGGAAGTCGGCCAGTGCTTGCGACTTGATGGCGGTGCGGGGCTGGTAGTAGATGGTGTAGGGAGCCAGATCGATGGCCCATTTGGCCACTCGGCCAGAAGCATCTCGGCTTCCGATGATCTCGGCAAGTGATTGGATGCTCTTGGAAGTAAGGCTTCAATTTCTTGGCGGCAAAGTGCATGCAGTAGCACATCTTCTGGTAGTGGGGGTTGTTCTGCTTGGAGGCTGACAGTACCTCGCTCAGGTAATATACCGGTCTCTGGACAGGTAGCGCCTTGCCTTCCTCCTTGCGCTCAACTACCATAACCGTGCTGACTACCCGACTGGTCTCTGGACAGGTGGCAGCAATGTATAGGAGCATGGGCTCTTTGGGAGTCTGGGCCGCCAGCACAAGGGGCGTAGTCAACATTTTCTTCAGTTGGAGAAAAGCTTCGTCCGCCTTGGGAGTCCACTCAAAAAAGGTCGTCTTCTTCATGAGCTGATATAAGGGGAGAGCCTTCTCACCCAGCCGACTGATGAATCGGCTGATGGACGCCAAACAGCCGGTGAACTTTTGCACATCTAGCAGTCGTCTGGGTGCTTCCATCCTCTCGATGGCCTTGATCTTCACAGGGTTGCACTCTATGCCGTGTTTAGAGACCAGGAAGCCAAGGAGTTGGCTGGCTGGTACTTCGAAGACGCACTTCTCGGGGTTGAGCTTGATCTAGAATCGGCGTAGATTCTCAAAGGTTTCCTTGAGGTCTTCCAACAGTGTTCCACGCTTTTCCGTCTTCACCACCACATCATCCACGTAGACGTGGGCATTTCTGCCGAGTTTCTTGAGGAGTCACTTCTGCATGCAACGCTGAAAGGTGGCGCCGGCATTCCTTAAGCCGAACGTCATGGTCAGGTAGCAGAAGGCACCAAACGGCATGATGAAGGCGGTCTTCAGTCTGTCAGCCGGGTTCAGCTTGATCTGGTGATATCCAGAATATGCATCTAAGAAACTCAATAGCTCGCATCCGGCTGTGGAGTCTATCACCTGATCAATTCTCGGCAGAGCGAATGGATCCTTGGGGCAGACTTTGTTGAGGCTTGTGTAGTCGATACACATCCGCCACTGCTTGTTCTTCTTCAGCACCAGGACTGGGTTTGCTAGCCACTCTAGGAAAAACACTTCCATAATGAAGCCGGCTGCCAGGAGCCGGGCTATCTCTTCTCCAACAACTCTTCTCTTCTCTTCTGAGAGGCGGCACAAGGGCTACCTGACGGGCTTCACATCAGACCGGACATGTAACTTGTGCTTAGCGAATTCCGTCGGTACACCTGGCATGTCCTTAAGACCATGCGAAGATGTCTCGATTCTCATGGAGGAAATCAATGATCTCGCCTTCCTATTTGCTATCAAGGTTTGTACCTATGATAGCGTACCTCTGTGGGTGCTCCGGATCCAAGGGTATCTTCTTCGTTTCTCTGGCCGGCGTGAATGATCCTTCTGCTTCCGACTCCTTGGGGTTGGGCGACATCTCGGGCTGCTTGCCGGCCATCACCACAACCCGATCAAGAAGCCGCTTCTCAGCTGCAATCACCAAGGACTCGGCCAGCTGACTGCTTTCGGCCGCGCAAGCGGACGACTTTCTGTAGTCGCCGGCTACGGTTAGAATCCCCTTGGAACTCGGCATCTTCATCTTGAGGTAGGCGTAGTGGGGGACCGCCATGAATTTGGACAAAGCAGGTCGGCCAAGCAACGCATGGTACGGGCTTTCGAGGTCCACCACTTCAAACCAAACTGGCTCTCGGCGGAAATGATCTTTGTCCCCAAAGAGGACGTCTATCAGGATTTTGCCGATTGGCGAGCAGGAAAGGTCAGGAACAATGCCGTGGAACACAGTTCGGCTGCTCTGAAGCTGTCTTTGCTTGATTCCTAATTTCTCCATGGTATCCTTGTACAAGATGTTGATACTGCTGCTCCGTCTATCAGCACTCGCGAGAAACGAGCAGCCCACCTATCTGTGGCGAGTGTGGCGCCTAAGACCAGGGCGTAGGAGCCCGGATTCGGCATCACCTCTAGGTGATCAGCTCTGCTCCAACTGATAGGCCTTTCGGACCAGTGCATGAACTCTGGAGTGCTTGATGCGACCGCGTTCACCTCTTGCTCCTGCTGCCGCCTGCTGCGTCGATCGTCAGCCACACTGGTGAACACCACATAGGCTCCGTGCTCATGTGGGAACTCGTCTTGTATCGCGCCGACTGGCCTGACAGCCGGCTGCTGGGGGGGCGGTGGAGGCGGCGGCCCAGCAGGCGGGGGAGGGAGTAGGCCGTCTCCCTTGGCGATTCTGGTGAGCCAGTGGCATTTCCTGGTGGTGTGGTTTGACGGCTTTGCGCCGCTGTGGAACTTGCAGTGAACATCTAGAGTCTGCTCGTAGGAGAAGGCCGGCAACCAGTTGGACTTGCCGCCTTTCTGTCGCTTGGTCGGAGGCTTCCCCTCCGGCTGTTGGTCTTCGACTGTCGCCACTTGCCGGCTGTTGGAAGCCGGCTGTGGGGCTTTGCGCTTGTGCTCGCTTTGCTGCTGCCGCCGACTGGTGTCCCCAGCCGGAGTTCTTGGAGCCTGAGGGGCGACTTTGCCAGTCGCACTAACTTGAATCTCCGCCTTCATGGAGGAGTCGGCCGTGGCGTACTTGTCCGCTGTGACCAGCAGCTCGTCGAGGGTCTCCGGCTCGTCGCAGAGGAGCTTGTGCTTGAGGAGGGTGCCTTCTCTGCACCCGGCAGTAAAGCACTCGATAGCCTGCACCTTGTGCACACCCTCACAAGAGTTCCGAAGCTCGGCCCAGCGCGTGAGGTAGTCACAAGTGGACTCGTCAGGGCCTTGCACGCACAAGGAGAGTTGGCGAGGCTTGGGAGGTCGCTTGTACATGCTCGTGAAGTTGCGAACGAAGGCCTCGGTGAAGTCGACCCAGCTGTTGATGTTGCGGGGCTTCAGGCTGTTCAACCATGTCCGGGCCGTGCCCTGGAGCATGAGTGGAACATACCTTACGGCAACACGTTTGTTGTCGTTCACTATATTGACGGACGTGGAGTAATCAATCAGCCAGTCCTCCGGCTTCATGGTGCCGGTGTACTTGGGCGTGTCTCGGGGGAGCGTGAACCCTTTGGGAAAGGGCTCGTCTCGGATGCGGGGTACGAAACAGGGAGGACCCAACTCGTCTTCTTCTTCCAGCGCCAGGGATCGGTGGAGTCGGTCAATCCGGTGGCGGGCGTCATTCTCTCCGACTCCCTCTCAGCGGCCAAGGCGGTCGCCGAGAGTCGGATGCTCTACGGGTGGTGGGGAGACTCGCCTTTCTCTGCGAGGAGGGGGAGGCAGATA
Source organism: Triticum dicoccoides (assembly GCF_002162155.2). NCBI lineage: Eukaryota > Viridiplantae > Streptophyta > Magnoliopsida > Poales > Poaceae > Triticum > Triticum dicoccoides. Next base: position 756,573,019 of record NC_041385.1, read on the forward strand.
GTCGTCCCGCCGTTCCACTGCTTTGGGGCGGCCGTCTTGGTCGCGCTAGATGGTGATGCGAGTCCAAATGTGGCTAACAGCCGGCTCCCTATCTTTCTTTCCGCGGACTCCGCCAGTCGGCGTCCGAGACATTGCGCCTTGATCTCAGCGGGGTGGTAGGTCGTCGTTTTGTCGTTGCGGCACTTCTGTACGGCAGCCGGCTTCGTTCTGTGGGGCAGCTGCATCGAGGAGCTGCTGAACTCGCTCCGTCATCAGGCGGCGCTCTTCAGCTTCGAAGTTGTCGAGCTCGTCCGCCGCCGCCTGGGCGGCGCGGATGTTCTCTGCAGGCGTGGCGTACACAGGGCGATCGGCCCCAAACAGTTTGGCAATTGCCACGCCGCGTTGCCGGACCGCGCCTAGGAGGCTAGGCCCAGTCGGAGCCGGCGAGCCGCCCACGGCGCGATCCATCTCACACTGGTAGGCTTCTGACAAGCGTCTCATGCTTGCCAGCTTCTTCGCGCCCTCGACGAGCTGAAGGCGGCGCGCCTCCAGCGTCTCGGCGTCAGCGTCTCCTGGAATCGGCGCGGACAGGTCTTGCAGGGCCGCTTCGAGTGGATCATGAGCTCCCTCGCCGGAACACTCGCCGTGATCGAGGACGAGGACCTCCGTGACGGTGCTTCCGTCGCTCTCCGCGCAAGGGAGCGGCTCGTCGTAGGCCACCACATTGGTGGGGAACGCGTCGAGCGACGCGGTGTCGGAGTCAACCAGCATCGGGTCGGTGGATCCTATGGACTCCAGGACCACGGCAGGCTCGCCGGCGACGTGGAGTTGGTCGACGAGACCCGCGAGGAGGCTCTCGGGGCCGCTCGTGCCTGCGTCGGACGCAGGCTCATCGGAGAGGCGAACCTCGCCGATAAGCTCGGCGAGGCAGCTGGCCGCGCAGGCGATCTCAGCGCCATGCAGCGCGTCGGCCCAGACTCCATCTGGCGTGCTGGGCTGGCTGTGCTCGCCAAGGAGGAAAGGGTTCCCGTCTAGAGCAGGTCTCCGGACGACGGTGCACCTCGCCCCACGGTGGGCGCCAAATGTCGGGGGTTGGGTACGACATATGCCAACGGATGGCTTATCATGGTGGGAGCGAGTAGAACGTCGCCGGTGCCCGGAAGCGGGATGAGGCGAAGACATGCACGCCGGTGGATCTTACCCAGCTTCGGGGCTCTCCGAGGAGATAACACCCCTACTGCTGCTCTGCGGGGTCTGCGCATGGTCACTATGGCAAAGTGAATACAAGGTTGCTCCTAGAGCTGTTTTCTGAAGGTAGGAGAGGGCAAGGCTAGCTCCTTCCTTCCTATATGATCGGGTCTAATCCTAGAGAAGCTATCCCCCTTGCATGGGTGCCCCGGGGGGCTTATATAGGCCTGCCCCCCAGGGATACAATGGTAATATGGCTGGGTGCGGGTCCCAGCCGTTTGTCTCTCAGGCCGTCGTCTTCTCCGCCGACTACTGGGGCCCGCCGACTGGGGGACCCCGCGGACAGGCCTGGTACTGTAGCGATGCTTCTGATGACGCTGGCTTGGTCATGGGGTCATGGCAACAGTGTCGCCGTCTGGCGGGCGATCACTGTCGCCATTCCCCGTCTTGTCTGGTTAATGGCATGCGGGGCCCGTGGGAGGGGCCGGCCGACTCCAGGGGGCTGACTCCCATGGGGCCGTCTTCGTGGCGCTCTCGCCGCCTTCGGTACTCCCGCTGACGGACGGGTCCCGCCGTCTCTGGGCCGTAGAGGTAGGGCGTCGTGGGCATAATGCGCCGCCCACGGGGGCTGAGGTCAGGGCAGGCATGGCAACAGTGCCGCGCCTCGATGGAGATCTCCAGCGATACGGCACACTGTAGCCATGCCAGCCCCTCGTAAGCGGGGTAGAGACGGCCACACTGCGACCGTACTCCGCCCCATCCATCATGGCGAAGGAAGGAGGTGGTTGGAGTCACGGGCCGACTCCCATAGTCGTCTTATCTTGGAGTCGCCAGCCGAGAGTCGGCTCATCCCGATGTCGTCAGCCAAGAGTCGGCTCAATTCGAAGTCGTCCCTGGAACTCGACCGTGAGGGACAGTTGCTGCCGACTCCCAGGAGGCGGCTCTTCATCGTGGGGTCTTGAGGGGCGCAGTCTGCCCCGATATTTTGAAAGGTTCTGGGGCTCGGGTTAGCCTACCCGTGGCCCATTACTCCGACACAAAGAGTGGAGAGAGTGACGGCAAAAACTGCACGAACTTCGTGTACAAACTGGACAATCTCTTTCAGAGTATCAGGGTTTCGGACGAGAACTCATCAGTTACACGGGCACTTCTGTTTTTCAGTCATTTACCAATTTGTTCAGAGAGCTAAATGACCGTGAAACAGTAAATCACAGCAAAAAGAACTCTGACAAGAAACTATATAAAGCAATAAATAGCAGAAAATAAATAATGCAAAAAAGAAAAAAACTATATAAAGCAAAAATATTCACAAAGAAACTAAATACAGCAAAAAAAACTACTCCGAAATAAATAGAAGAAAAAAATAAAGCAGAAAAGAAAAAAAATATAAAAAATTGTATAAAAATTATATAAAACTACTCAGAAATAAATAGAAGAAAATAAATAATGCAGAAAAGAAAAAAATTATATAAAACTTGTTGGGGCACTGCCCGGTGGGCCTGCCAGACCTAGGGTGCGCAAATTAAGGCCCAGAAGGGCCAGCAGGCTCACAGGGCAACGCGCCCTAGTTAGGCCCAGAAGCCTGCTATATAGAGGAGTTCAAAAGGGCAGCAGCGGCTGGGTTTATAAACCAGTGCGGCTGCCCTTCGCTCGGCGAGGTGGGACTAAAAACAGCGCACTGCGGGTGGCAGCGCACGACCATTAGTACCGGTTGGAGCCACCAATCGGTACTAATGTGTTGCCCTTTAGTACCGGTTGGAGCCACCAACCGGTACTAAAGGCCCTAGTTTCCCGCCGCTTGGCCTGGCCAAAATTGACCTTTAGTACCGGTTGGTGGCTCCAACCGGTACTAAAGGCCCCTCCTATATATATGGCACTTACGAAAATTCAACGATCGTCGACCAGTTCGTTCCACTTCTTCTCTCTCGCTCCGAACGCCACCGCGTCGCCGTGCCATCGCCCTCGCCACCCGTCGATCGCCGCCCCCGCCGCACATCGTCGTCGTCCCCACCGCCCTCGCCGCCCGTCGTCATCGTCGTCCCCGTCGTCGCCGCGCGCCCCCGCCGCCCGTACGTCGTCGCCGCCGCCCCCGCCGCCCGTCTCGTCGCCATCCCCGCCTCCAAAGCCGCCCTCTCTACCCCCGCCGCCCGTCGTCGCCGCCCCCGGCCGCCCGTACGCCTGCACTCATACACACATACACACACACACTATACGTACACACATACACACACACACACATTTTTTTACTTTTTTTTCTGTTTTCTATTGTTTAGATGAATTAATTAATATAACTAGTTTATTTTTAGAATGTTAGAAATGTTAATGAGATTATTTGAACTAGTTGAATTAAGAAAATTTATGTATATGAGATTATTTGAACTAGTTGAATTAATAGAACTAGTTTATTTTTAGTAAGAAATTTTGGTATATGAGATTAGTTGAACTAGTTGAATTAATATAACTAGTTTATTTTTAGTAAATGCTTAGTTGAACTAGTTGAATTAATATAACTAGTTTATTTTTAGAAATGCTTAGTTGAAATAGTTGAATTAATATAACTAGTTTTTTTAGAAATGCTTAGTT
>NC_041385.1:756576822-756680118 GCF_002162155.2 Triticum dicoccoides
GCTTAGTTGAACTAGTTGAATTAATATAACTAGTTTATTTTTAGTAAATGCTTAGTTGAACTAGTTGAATTAATATAACTAGTTTATTTTTAGAAATGCTTAGTTGAACTAGTTGAATTAATATAACTAGTTTATTTTTAGTAAATGCTTAGTTGAACTAGTTATATTAATTCAAATAATCTCATATACCTAAATTTTAATTAGTTCAAATAATCTCATATACCTAAATTTTCTTGCTAAAAATAAACTAGTTATATTAAATTTCCTTGTTGATGATAGGCGATTCAGCATCAAGCTGGATGAGACCTTTGAATTCGATACAGTAAGTCACAACGACAAGTCTGTTTTCGTAATTAAGCATGACTTATATATGCTTCATTTGCCTGGCTTATAATTTTTAATTATTACTATTCTACTAGCGCATCCCCTGCCATGCAAGAATTTTTGTCTTGGATAAGATAGGTTTCAATGATATGGAAACCATGGAGGTAAAGAGAGTTTACCTGAAAACTGAGCAGGGTTATACTTTCAACGTCAAAGTATACAATGCACACACGTACACCTATTTTGAATGCAAAACTTGGCAAGCACTATGCAAGGCTTATGCATTTGAGCCTGGTATGGTTATCACCTTTGATATTCGTCCGGAAGATGATATTGAAGGTAATAGAGACATATGGGTCGATGTGCAGACGCCTCCAGTTCTACCATTATTTGAGTTCTTCTCAACTATATTTTTGTCTTTGATATTGCTTATTCAAAAATAATTGACAACTAATTTCTATTGACAGCTTATTTCCATTCAAGCAAACATGTCCGGCGCTTGGTAGACAGGAGCTACTACTGTCCCGGAGCTGAACTAAAATGTGAGGAGATAAGTCATTATGTTTCATGGCTTGAGGATCTTCACACTATCAAGACAAATTTTCTTCCTGCACTTAGAAATGTTAGTACTCAAAACGTGCGACCAATAGTGATGGTATTGAACTACGGTCACATCTATTTAGGAATGATGGTAAGATTTTTACTATTTGTCCTCGGTGCATCTTTTGCATAAATAATTTTTTTGCTAAACTTTCATTGCTAAGTATATTAATTAAGTACTATACGATGTTCTTCAACAGGGACTCCCGATGACAGTTGTGCCTCAGGGGATCGAGACTAAAGGTCGCATGTCAATTGTTAGCTTACGGCCAAGATATCCTGCATTGCACATGAATGCATTTAGGATTTCTAGAAGCGATGAATGCTTAATAATGAAAGATTGGAGGAAAATTGTTAATGATCGCAGAGAAGTACTAGGGGGCAGCAATGAGAAGCACAACCGACGATTAGGAGACAGGTTCATCTGCATGCTCCAGTTTGATGAATCAGGAGAGCTATACATGTTCTATGCTATTTTACCAGAGAGAGAGTAGCAGGAGTGATTTAGCTGCTAGTTCATGCTGCTCTTAGTACTTGTCCTTTCATGTCCGTGTTCTTCGTTCTGAACTTAATCTCAAAGAGTGATTTTATTTTGTGGTGTTATATATGAACGCTTATAATATCATGACAATCATGTTGAACTCGATGATATTTTTGGTTCTGGTAAAAGTGAATGTTTCTTCTTTAAGCTACTGCTGGTGGTGATTAGATAGCGGTAATGACTATGATGATTAAATAGTGATAATGACGACTACGATGATTTTTAGCTAGCTATCTAGAGTATATATATACTCATGTTGATGATATGATGCAAAAGTTCTTATATTAATATGATGATGATGATGAGTTATTATATCATTTAATGAAAGAAACCATAGATTAGTTTCAGCTGGATGTATCCTACCTAAGTGATCAAGTATATATATGCCATATCCATATATATTATACTTGATCACCTAATTAGGTGATCAAGTATAATATGGATATGGCATATACTTGATCACTTAGCTAGCTAGCTAGCTATATCCAAAATGCATCCAGTCAAAACTAATCCGCGGTACTTTCACCTAATGATTTCACAACTCATTATAATGTAAAACAATCACTAAATTAAATTGAAAACACAAAATTAAAGGAAAAATTAAAAAAAACATTTAGTACCGGTTAGTGTTACCAACCGGTACTAAAGCCCTACGCGCACCTGGGCCTGGCTCGTGCCACATGTTTGCACTTTAGCGCCGGTTCATGACGAACCGGTACTAAAGGGGGGGGGGGCTTTAGTCCCCACTCTTTAGTGCCGGTTCGCGAACCGGCACTAAAGGTCGTCACGAACCGGCACTAAAGACCGGTTCTGCACTAGTGTTGGTGGAAGATCATATGTTCAGATCCTTTATGCATATTATTACTCCTCTGATTATGAACATGAATATGCTTTGTGAGTAGTTATGTTTGTTCCTGAGGACATGGGTGAAGTCTTGCTATTAGTAGTCATGTGAATTTGGTATTCGTTCGATATTTTGATGAGATGTATGTTGTCTTTCCTCTAGTGGTGTTATGTGAACGTCGACTACATGACACTTCACCATTATTTGGGCCTAGAGGAAGGCATAGGGAAGTAATAAGTAGCTGATGGGTTGCTAGAGTGACAGAAGCTTAAACCCTAGTTTATGCGTTGCTTCGTTAGGGGTTGATATGGACCCATATGTTTAATGCTATGGTTAGGTACTCCTTTTTATAGTTGCGGATGCTTGCAATAGGGGTTAATCATAAGTGGGATGCTTGTCCAAGTTAGGGCAGTACCCAAGTGTCGGTCCACCCACATATCAAATTATCAAAGTACCGAACGCGAATCTTACGAACGTGATGAAACTAGCTTCACGATAATTCCCAATGTGTCCTCGGGAGCTCCTTTCTCATTATTAGAATTGTCCAGGTTTATCCTTTGCTACATAAAGGATTGGGCCACCTTGCTGCACTTTATTTACTTTATTTACTTTTTGTTCGTTACTATTTATCTTATCACAAAACTATCTATTACCTACAATTTCAGTGCTTGCAGAGAAAACCTTACTGAAAACCGCTTATCATTTCCTTCTGCCCCTCGTTGGGTTCGACACTCTCACTTATCGAAAGGACTACGATAGATCCCCTACAAGTATTGTGGTCAAATGGATCTTTGAAATGATGCCAAAATGGGTGGAGAGATGTTGTAATGGTATAAGTATGATCTAGTAATTTATAAGGATTTTTGAAGCAATATAAAATATACTTGCTTCACAACCTGAAAATATTGCCAGAAACAAAGATATTCTCTTGTGCTAACATAGATAATTGGATGGGGCTGCAAATGGGTGGAAGAGGTTAATATGAGCACATTAAGTAGTGTGCAAAAGTTCAACTGATTTGGGTACTCCTAGCTAGTACTTCCTTCACAAAGCTTTTTGTTTGACAGAAACTTTGAAAATTCACTGAGGAAGATTGGCTAGGCAAATAAATTTGAACTTGTGCGTGAGGCAATTATTTGGACATCTAAGCATGCCCAAAAAGGTTGGGAGTCAATAGGAGAAATATAAATGATACTTCCTTCAGAAAGTGCCATTCAGGGCAGAATAGGAACTGAATTATTGGAGGATTATTTTTGAACATGGCAAAGAAAAGTTTTGCCATATTTGATCAAGATATGACCCAAACATTTATGAGAAATATTTGGGAATTTTTGGAGTGAGGGAAATATAGTTTGCTTCACAACCTGGGGTAATTTGAGTTATTCCTTTAATAGAAAAGGAATATTCCCAATAAAAAGAATATTGGGATTTGGGCTAGGATGGAAATGACAGGGTATAGGGAAATATTTGGGAATGACAAGCCACTCTGGAAGCAAAGAAGAGGGCATCTTCTTCAGTTTCCAGACCACTAAGCCACGGAAAAGAAAAACTGTGGCAAGAACCTCGGAAAAACAAAAGAAAAAGAAAGGGCCAAAAATCAGGCTGTCACAAACCTTACCCCCTTAAAGAAATCCCGTCCTCGATATTTGGTTGCTCAGGGAACAAGTATGAATATTCTGACTTAAGGAAACTGTTTCCAACTCGGGTATCCTTTTTCCTTTATTGTTGTTCCCATTAAATTTTTATCTAACAGGCCATGGGTGGTTCGCTTTACTGTATCCACATTCATACAGATCTTACCTGGCTTGCTCGTGCTTATATAGGCTCCAATTTCTTGTTAGATCTGCTGACTAGCTGAGTGTGATTTAATTATCGCGACTGAAATATATGTCCGTCTCACAAATCCAAAGTGATTTCTCTTAGGTGTGCCACCTGGCACTGACAACCTTTCATGTAATGATGATCAGATTTTTCTAATGAAAACTCAAGCTCTGACTCATTGCATTGGGTTTCTCTACTAAATGCAAGTCCTTCGGGTTCCAAACAGTGAGTTAAAACATAACCGTTTCCTGACAGATTCTGACTCATCGCAGAAGTTTCTGAATCATCTTAACTGGTTTCATTGTCGTGAGTATCGGATCCGTACCAAATATTTGATTGTCTCCTGTTGCGGCCAGCATAAAGGGTGAGGGAGTTCCGGACTAGGGGGTGTCTGGATAGCCGAACTATCGTGATCGGCCGGACTCCAAGACTATGAAGATACAAGATTGAAGACTTCGTCCCGTGTCCGGATGGGACTTTCCTTGGCGTGGAAGGCAAGCTTGGTGATACAGATATGTAGATCTCCTACCATTGTAACCGACTCTGTGTAACCCAAGCCCTCTCCGGTGTCTATATAAACCGGATGGCTTTAGTCCGTAGGACGAAGAACAATCATACCATAGGCTAGCTTCTAGGGTTTAGCCTCCTTGATCTCGTCGTAGATCTACTCTTGTAACACACATCATCAATATTAATCAAGTAGGATATAGGGTTTTACCTCCATCAAGAGGGCCCGAACCTGGGTAAAACATCATGTCCCTCGTCTCCTGTTACCATCCACCTAGACGCACAGTTCGGGACCCCCTACCCGAGATCCGCCGATTTTGACACCGACATTGGTGCTTTCATTGAGAGTTCCTATGTGCCGTCACCAATAGGCTCGATGGCTTCTTCTATCATCAACAACGACGCGGGCCAGGGTGAGACCTTCCTCCCCGGACAGATCTTTGTATTCGGCGGCTTTGCACTGCGGGCCAATTCACTTGGCCATCTGGAGCAGATTGAAAGCTATGCCCATGGCCGTCAGGTCAGATTTGGAAGTTTGAACTTCATGGTTGACATCCGCGGGGACTTGATCTTCGATGGATTCGAGCCACAACCAAGCACGCCGCACTGTCGTGACGGGCATGATTTAGCTCTGCTGTCGGACAGTACCCTGGAGGCCCCACTCGAGCCCGCTCCGATCTTCAATTCGGAGCCGGCTGCGCAGATCGAGGACGGGTGGCTAGACACCGCCTCGGGGGCTGCAACCTCTACGGCGTTAGAGCCAAACACTGACCTTGTCCTTCATGAAGCTTGTGACTCCGAGGTGCCGGACTCCTTGCCGGACTACAAACCTCCCGCGCCCCCTCCGATCGAATCTGGTTGGGCGCCGGTCATCGAGTTCACCGCAGCGGACATCTCTCAACACTCACCTTTTGGCGACATCTTGAGTTCACTAAAGTATCTCTCGTTATCAGGAGAGTCCTGGCCGGACTGTGGCCAGGACGGTTGGGATGCGGACGACGAAGAAATTCAAAGCCCACCCACCACCCACTTGGTAGCCACTGTCGATGATCTAACCGATATGCTAGACTACGACTCCGACGACATCGACGGTATGGACGATGATGCCGGAGACGACCAAGAACCAGCGCCTACTGGGCACTGGAAAGCCACCTCATCATATGACATATACATGGTGGATATCCCAAAGGATGGGAATGGCGAAGGGGCAGCGGAGGATGACCCCTCCAAGAAACAGCCCAAGCGCCGGCGTCAGCGGCGCCGCTCTAAATCCCGCCATAGCAAGAACGAAGATTCCGGCACCGGAGATAATAATACACCGGACAGTGCCGAAGACAACCCACTCCAGCAAGATCCAGCGCAGGAGGACGGAGACGCCAGCCCTCATGAGAGAGTGGCAGAAGAAGAGGTAGAGGATTACATGCCTCCTTCCGGAGACGAGGCAAGCCTCGACGACGATGAATTCGTCGTGCCTGAGGATCCCGTCGAACAAGAGCGTTTTAAACGCAGGCTTATGGCCACGGCGAACAGCCTCAAGAATAAGCAGCAACAACTTAGAGCTGATCAAGATCTGCTAGCCGACAGATGGACTGAAGTCCTCGCGGCCGAAGAGCATGAGCTCGAACGCCCCTCCAAAAGCTACTCTAAACGCAAGCTGCTCCCCCGATTAAAGGAGGAGGCGTATGAACCTGCATCACCTGGAGACAATACGGCTGACCGACCACCCCATGGTCGCGACAGAGAGGCCTCTAGGCCCTTCACTAAACCCGTACCCCGGCATCACTCGAAAAGCACAAGGCCACAGGGGAACACTTCGGACTTGCGAGATATATTGGAGGATAGGGCAAGACAATCAAGATCGATCTATGGATCGCGTGGGCGCCCCATGATACATGACGAAAACCATCGCACCGGACACAGTAAGTCCGGCCGGGTCGAACAAAATAGACAAAGCCCTTTTGAGCTCCGTCGTGATATTGCCCAGTACAGAGGCGCCGCACACCCACTATGCTTCACAGATGAAGTAATGGATCATCAAATCCCCGAACGGTTTAAACCCGTGAATATCGAATCTAACGATGGCACAATAGACCCCGCGGTTTGGATCGAAGACTATCTTCTTCACATCCACATGGCCCGCGCTGACGGTCTTCACGCCATCAAATATCTCCCCCTCAAGCTTAAAGGACCAGCCCGGCATTGGCTTAACAGCTTGCCAGCAGAGTCAATTGGGAGTTGGGAAGACCTGGAAGCCGCATTCCTCGATAACTTGCAAGGCACGTATGTGCGATCACCAGACGCTGATGACCTAAGCCACATAATTCAGCAGCCAGACGAATCGGCCAGACAATTCTGGACACGGTTCTTAACCAAGAAATACCAAATCGTCGACTGTCCGGATGCGGAGGCCCTCGCGGCCTTCAAGCATAACATCCGCGACGAGTGGCTTGCCCGGCACCTGGGACAGGAAAAGCCGAAATCCATGGCAGCCCTCACATCACTCATGACCCGCTTCTGCGCGGGTGAGGACAGCTGGCTAGCACGCAGCAACAACCTTAGCGAAAATCCTGGCAGTCCGGATATCAAGGACAGTAATGGCAGGTCGTGTCGTAACAAAAACAAACGCCGCATTAACGGCGACAATAGTGAGGATACGGCAGTCAATGCCGGATTCAGAGGCTCTATACCCGGTCAGCGGAAAAAGCCATTCAAAAGAACTACTCCGGGTGCATCCAATTTGGAAGGAATACTCGACCGCTTGTGCCAGATACACGGCACCCCCGAAAAGCCAGCTAATCACACCAACAGGGACTGTTGGGTATTCAAACAGGCAGGCAAGTTAATTGCCGGAAACAATGACAAGGGGCTGCACAGTGATGACGAGGAAGAGACCCGACCGCCGAACAATAGAGGACAAAAGGGTTTCCCCCCATAGGTGCGAACGGTGAACATGATCTACGCAACGCACATACCCAAAAGGGAGCGGAAGCGTGCACTAAGGGACGTATACGCGATGGAGCCAGTTGCCCCAAAGTTCAATCCATGGTCCTCCTGCCCGATCACTTTTGACCAGAGGGACCACCCCACCAGCATCCGCCATGGCGGATTCGCTGCATTGGTTCTAGACCCAATCGTCGATGGATTTCACCTCACCAGAGTCCTGATGGACGGCAGCAGCAGCCTGAACCTGCTTTATCAGGACACAGTGTGCAAAATGGGTATAGACCCCTCAAGGATCAAACCCACCAAGACGACCTTTAAAGGCGTCATACCAGGTGTAGAAGTCAATTGTACAGGCTCAGTCACACTGGAAGTGGTCTTCGGATCCCCGGATAACTTCTGAAGCGAGGAGTTAATCTTCGACATAGTTCCATTCCGCAGCGGCTATCATGCCATGCTCGGACGTACCGCGTTTGCAAAGTTCAACACAGTGCCGCACTACGCAAACCTCAAGCTCAAGATGGCAGGCCCGCGAGGAGTCATCACGGTCAACGGAAACACTGAACGTTCTCTCCGAACGGAGGAACATACAGCGGCTCTCGCGGCAGAAGTACAATGCAGCCTCTTAAGGCAATTCTCGAGTCCGGTCGTTAAGCGGCCGGACATAGCTAGGCGCGCCCGGAGTAACCTACAACAAGACCACCTGGCACGTTCCGAGGACGCGTAGCAGTGCGGCCCTAACCCCAGCCCCTGTAAAACGTCAAAACAGGTCCTTCGCGTACACCATTACGCTCTGAAGATACCATGGGCATGGGGAGAGGGGCACGACCACGACAAGCCCAGACTGCGGCTCAACCACACCAGGGGCTCTCAAGTGTGTCGTTCTTTTTTTTTCTTTTTTCTTTTTTCTTTTTATATTAACCCACAGGACTCCGTTCGTCAGAGGCCCTGTCCGGCAGCAAACCTGCTGAACTCACGATGCAACAGCCAGGGAAGAATAAAGGCTACAACGAATATCCAGGTGGTCTCCATTACGAGCATTAAATCTGTTTTATACACCACTCCGCAGCCTACCCCTGGAGGGGGACATGTTTAACAGTCCCGTCCCTTGCTTATCGCACTATTTCTATCGTTCTGCATTCATAGCAGCACTTCTTGAATAAAACAATGCAGCACCTTTTTGCTTATAATTGCATTTCTTTTTTATACATATGTTCATTTACGACATATTGCATCCGTACACTTTGGTACGGTTAAAAACACACCAGGGGCTTATGTTTCCCGCATCATGGTGTGATAAGTCCGAACACTTTCACAAGTGCGGCACCCCGAACTTATACCATTATATGCATCGGCTCCGAATCATGTCTTGGGTCAATAGTTGGGTTGTCCCGGCTCCCATGTTTTGGTACCTTACGTTCCGTTGTATCGGCTAAGGTAGCACTGGGAGAACCACTGCGATTGCGCCCCAGTTGAGCTGGGTTAACGCCTCAGTGGAGAAAGCAAAAACTGACCGTCATGATGAGGCGAGAGCCGGTCGCTGTTCGATAGGTTTTTTGCGAGTCCTTAAAGACTTATGCCGCTTAGAGCGAGGAGCGGGATCTTGTCCGGCCTAGGCGTGGATAGCGCCCCAAATTCGGCCTTCCGAAGACTAGGGGCTTCGCCGAAGTTTAAAATTATAGAATTCTATGGCTAAGTGAGAGTGTTCAAGCATTATAAGTCCGGTTGCCTTGTTCACTGTCTTGAGCGCCTCCCTAGATGGACCCAAAAATGGGAACAAGAGTGCTCAAGTTTATCCCGAACACCCCAGCACTCGTGGCATGGGGGCTGAAGCCGACGACTTGCCATCTCTCAGATTTGATAAACAGCCGCATAGATGGTAATATTTTAAATTAACAAGCGTTGCTTAGTGCATATGAACTAAGTTTTCAGCACACAGGATAACAAAATGCGAGTCTACTCAAATATTACATCTTTGGAGCACTCACCCGCAATAGTGCGGGCGCCCTTCAACACACTCTTATAATACATCTCGGGCGTGCGATGCTCCTTGCCCTCTGGTGGAGGGTCCGTCACGAGTTTCTGGGCATCCATCTTGCCCCAGTGCACCTTTACGCGGGCAAGGGCCCGACGGGCACCTTCAATACAGGCGGAGTGCTTGATGACTTCAACCCACGAGCACGCATCCACCAGCCGCCGCACCAGGCCGAAGTAGCTCCCAGGCATGGCCTCCTTAGGCCACAGCCGAACTATGAGGCCCTTCATGGCCTGTTCGGCCGCCTTGTGGAGCTCGACCAACTGCTTCAGTTGGTCGTTAAGGGGCACCGGATGTCCGGCCTCGGCATACTGAGACCAGAAGACCTTCTCCGTCGAGCTCCCCTCCTCGGCCCGGTAGAGCGCGGCAGCATCGGACACGCTGCGAGGAAGATCTGCGAACGCTCCTGGAGAGCTCCGAATTCGGGTAAGCAACAGGTAATTAACACTCACATGCTTACTTTGCATGAAAAATGCCTTACCCGCTGCTATTTTCTTCACCGCCTCAATCTCCTGGAGGGCCTTGTAGGCTTCGGCCTTAGCGGCTTTGGTACTCTCAAGAGCCGTTGCAAGCTCAGACTCTTGAGTCTTCGAGTCACGCTCCAGGCTCTCATGTTTTTTCACGAGATCCTAGAGCTCTTGCTGTACCTCCGCCACCCGTGCCTCCTGCTTCTCTCGCTCGGTGCGCTCCGCGGCCGCATTGCGTTTGGCCGCGGCCACCGCCTCTTTCAGGGTCACCACCTCGTTAGTGGCCCCTGCAATACCCACGTTATCCTTGTCATTCTTTTTGCAACCAAAATCCTTTTCTGTAAGGTACAATTTTAGTAAGGTGTTACTCACCTTCCTCGTCCTCGAGCTGCTTCTTGGCATGGCCGAGCTCGTTCTCGGACCGCTCGAGGCTTTCCTTCAACGTATTGACCTCCGCAGTCAGTGCGGCAGAGGTCAGCAGCGCAGCCTGCAATCCCATATTGACATATTTATTATGACTCCTGCATATATCTTTTTAGATCCTTAGTCCGGCTTTTCTTTCCGAACACCGAACCAAGCATCAGGGGCTACTGTCTATGTGGTACCATTTTATACATATTGAAATTCTTACCTCAAAGCCTGTTAGAAGGCTGCTGTAGGCTTCGGTCAGCCCACTCTTGGCGAGCTGAACCTTTTGAATCACCGCACTCATAAGAGTGCGGTGTTCCTCTTCGATGGAGGCGCCGTTGAGAGCCTCCAGCAAATTATCCGGCACCTCCGGTCGGACGGAGGCAGCCGGCATCACGGTCTTGCCCTTCTTGCGAAGGGGTCGCTCGCCGGACTCCGGAGCCACTGTGGGTTCCGGGGCCGAGTCCTGTGCAAAGTCCGGGAGGTTGTCCTGTGACACCTCCGGGGCCTCCTCCTCCTAGTGGGTCCCTTCCTGGGATCCCACCTCGGCATCGTCCGCAGCATGGGGGTGGAGGCAGTCGGAAGAGAATCCATATCCGACGCACCTAAGGACCCGCTCGACGAAGCGGTTAGATCATCCTTGGGTGGACTGCAGGATTGTATGCGGCATTAGAAAGACATTATGTGGCGAAAAGGAAAAAACTTGAAGTTATTCGGGAGTCCGGATACTTACGATCTCGCCAGGGGCTTGGCCCTTGGAGGCCAGTCCTCGTCGTCGTCACTGGTGTTGGCGGAGCAGTTCGGGGGAAGAGTTTTTCCCTTCTTGGACCCTTCGGCCTCCCTTGTTGGGGAGGCCTTCCTTTTCTTCCCTCCCCCTGCTAGGGGAGAGGCTTTCTTCTTCTCCTCTTCGCCTTGGTGGGAGGAGTCGGCCTCGGATTCATCATCCGATAGCACCTGAAAATGGGAACTCTTCCGAGTCCCCGTGGCCTTCTTCTTGGCCTTCTTCTCCGGCACCACGTGGGGTGCAGGAGCCAGCAGCCCCGTTAGGCGGGCGTCCGCTGGGTCCTCTGGCAATGGGGCCGGACAGATAGTCCGTTCGTCCTTCGCCAGCCATTCCTGTCAAAGGTAAAGGGAGTTTAGATCCCGCATAGAGTCAAACTATGGAAAACAAGTGGCAAAATCACTTACCTCGTCAGCCGGACGCTGCGAGCGGAATCCGCGATCTTCGGTAGCGGATGCAGGAGCCTCGGCTCCCTTGAACATCACCTTCCAGACATCTTCGTACGTAGTGTCGAAGAGCCCGCTCAGAGTTTGGTGAGCGCCGGATCGAACTCCCACATGTTGAAACCCCGTTGTTGGCACGGGAGAATCCGGCGGATGAGCATGACCTGGACTACGTTGACAAGCTTGAGCTTCTTGTCCACCAACTTTTGGATACAGGCTTGGAGTCCGGTCAGCTCCTCCGAATCGCCCCAGATCCGGCCACTGTCTTTCCAGGAGGTGAGCCGCGTGGGGATGCCAGATCTGAAATCGGGGGCCACTGCCCAGTCAGGGTCACGCGGCTCGGCGATGTAGAACCACCCCGATTGCCACCCCTTAATGGTTTCCATGAAAGTGCCCTCCAGCCAGGTAACGTGGGACATCCTGCCCACCATGGCGCCTCCGCACTCCACTTGGCTGCCCTTCACAACCTTCGGCTTGACACTGAAGGTCTTGAGCCACAAGCCGAAGTGGCGCTGGATGCAGAGGAAGGCCTCGCACACGACGATAAACGCCGAGATGTTGAGGATGAAATTCGGGGCCAGATCATGGAAATCTAGGCCGTAGTAGAACATGAGCCCCCGGACAAAGGGATGAAGTGGGAAGCCCAGTCCGCGGAGGAAATGGGGAAGAAATACTACCCTCTCATGGGGCCTGGGGGTGGGAATGAGCTCTCCCTCGTCGGGGAGCTAGTGCGCGATGTCACTGGACAAATATCCGACATTGCACAACTTCTGGATCTGCCCCTCCATGACGGAGGAGGCCATCCACTTGCCTCCCGCTCCGGACATAGTTGGAGAAGGTTGAGGTGAGAAGTGCGAACTTGGGCGCTGGAGCTCGAGTTCGCGGAATTGGATAAGCCAAGGAGGAAGAAGGCGCAGGTAAAAGGGTTGGATCTTTATCCCCTTATATGGGCGGACACAAACATGCGTCCCCACCGGCCTGATAAAACTCGCTTATCTCCCAAGCGCCGCAATCAATGGTGCAGTTGGGTTACCCACGTCCGTATTGATGGGAATCCCGGAATAAGGGGAACATGATCTCTGCTTCGACAAGACGTGCCAAGGAAACCGCTTCGCTAAACGCGCTGAGGTGGAACAATAAAAACAATTTGAGTAAAGGCTTGGTAATGGTGTGACGTCACGCCACAAAATACGTCAGCAGATTGAACTTGTGTAATATTATTCTCTCTACGGTGGTACGTGGAATTTATTTTTGCAGAGCCGGACACTATCCTGGTGTTCACAATCTTCTATAAATTATTCGGAGGAAGAACCCGCCTTGCAATGCCGAAGACAACATGCGTGCCGGACTCGTCGTCATTGAAGCCTGGTTCAGGGGCTACTGAGGGAGTTCCGGACTAGGGGGTGTCCGGATAGCCGAACTATCATGCTCGGCCGGACTCCAAGACTATGAAGATACAAGATTGAAGACTTTGTCCCGTGTCCGGATGGGACTTTCCTTGGCGTGGAAGGCAAGCTTGGCGATACGGATATGTAGATCTCCTACCATTGTAATCGACTCTGTGAAACCCTAGCCCTCTCCGGTGTCTATATAAACCGGATGGCTTTAGTCCGTAGGACGAAGAACAATCATACCATAGGCTAGCTTCTAGGGTTTAGCCTCCTTGATCTCGTGGTAGATCTACTCTTGTAACACACATCATCAATATTAATCAAGCAGGACGTAGGGTTTTACCTCCATCAAGAGGGCCCGAACCTGGGTAAAACATCGTGTCCCTCGTCTCCTGTTACCATCCGCCTAGACGCACAGTTCGGGACCCCCTACCCAAGATCCGCCGGTTTTGACACCGACAAAGGGTTTGGCCTGTATGATAATATCTGCAGACTTGACTGTCGGTGCTTCTGACGGAAAATTTTGTTCACGACAGGCTATCCATGATGATTCATATAAGTGAGGACTCGGGCTTCCAGACTGTTATTCCTCATGCCGATTACTCATGCTGTAGGCATATCCATGTGTATCAATACTGACTTAGACTGTCCGGGGGATCTGCACCATGGGGTTCGTGCACAATTTTCATACCTGCATCACTATTCTTGCTCCTTCATTATTTTCTTTTTTGTCTGGGTCTTTGGTTGAAAGAGCTGGCCATATTGTTTCTTTGTATGACCATAGGTACTGTCGTTGCAATTTTTCGGCAATTGTAGCTTATCCACTTTTTCTGATAAGGTAACCCATTACAAGGCGAGTTCAACACCTCTCAAGTTC
Source organism: Triticum dicoccoides (assembly GCF_002162155.2). Lineage (NCBI taxonomy): Eukaryota > Viridiplantae > Streptophyta > Magnoliopsida > Poales > Poaceae > Triticum > Triticum dicoccoides. Next base: position 756,590,802 of record NC_041385.1, read on the forward strand.
TGATCTTTGGGAAATGATCATACGAAACCCTTGCGAGAAGTTGGCAAATAAATCAGTAGCCACCAGAACGGTTTTTACCACTCAGATCTTGGACATTACTGAAATAACTCAACCACGGCTCAGAGCATGAGACCGGGTCGATAAGAAGAAGGTGGCAGCTCCCTAAAATAGCCAAAAAGCAGCTATAGGGCTACTGTCACAAAAAGAAACTCAACAGATGTACGAGACGGCCGAAAAGCAGCTCAGACTCGTGACAGTCATTGAAGAGAGAAACAAAAATCGGCATCCACCCCGGATAGATAGAAACAGCTCAAATCACCGGTGTGGTGCCATCATTGGAGAAAAAGGGGACAAGGGCTCATCAGGATCATTTTCCAGGTTCACTGGTACTTGCATGGAGCTCATTAATGTCGTCAATCCTCATAATCCTTTGTCACACTGCGGTGTATACTGGCTTTCTTCTATTAACCATCCTCACGTGGTTGTCAGCTCCTCATCCGAGTGACTTGTAAGATCTTGATGGTATGCTCATTGCATATATATATGAGGACCTGATTCCGAGATAGACATTCGTTCTGATTGATTCTTGCTTCTGACCAAAATGTTGCGGATCTGATTCTTGGGATTCACTGCCACATGCTGTCAGTTCACAGTGTACTACCTTGTACCAATGTCTTACTGAGGAATATTTGTTGGCTTGTGCTTGAAACTTTCATCGGACATCTTACTGAAGAAGACTGAATATTGTGCTTCAAAATCTTACCCCCTTAAAGACTTTGCTGGGGAAAGACTAAGTACCTTATGCTGGAAGCTTTTGCGGTTGCTTACTAAAGAAGGCAGAGTACCTTGTGCGAGAAATCATCCATATATCGTACTGAGGAAGATAGATAAATCTTGGCTTGGAAGCTTCTCGGGTATCTTGCGAGGGAAGATTGGATTGCTTACACCAGAAGCTTCTTATTGTGACATGCGGACCGATTTCCACATATATAACCATCTTAATATTTCTGATGTTGATTTCTTGTATGAAACAGGGTTTTGCAGGACTATTCTCTTTTCCGAATATATGCCATATTTTGTCTGCTTCCAGGTACATCGAGTTCCAAAATCATCCTCAACGAAAAATGAAACTTGTATCTGAGCCATACCTTTGATAATATTCTGTCAACCTTGCACACAATTTATCTTCTTACTGATTTAATCATTTTGTTGTGATGAGTGCAAGCTAATGCAAACTTGATCCTGACGGTCCATCCAGGATTTCTTTTGCATCCAGACAAGATATTCCAATTTCACTGTAGTCAGCTGATAATTCCATTCTGTTTAGCTGAGTTTCCAAATATATGCATTTCTTGATGACTCTTCAGGTCCGGTGTCGGCTGACGAGCAACTTTAATAGGGGGAAAATTTGTAACGCCGAAGGCCCAAAGAAAGGAACAACAGAAACGACTAAAACAAAAGCACACAAGCATACTACTAATATAATTAATCAAGCAATCATCACATATTACTGCTACTGACACAATAGTATGCATGCACACCTAAGCACACAAATCTTGCGGAAACTCCGGTACTGCGGTCTAATATGTTGTGACAATGTGCACAAGGACGAATAAATGTGTGGTACAATTGGTGTAAACATCGCTACACCAAGTGCTAGCTTAGCCAGATAGCAACCTGGACTAGCTCGGAGGCGAGGACGTACTTGGTAACCATGCAGTGGGACACGAAGGTCGCAACCATATTATTATCAAGAGGATGGAAAAAGATCCGTACTCGTCCAAGAAATAGGATTGCGGGAAAAACTAAGGCTGCTGACATTGCCCTTTCTTGATAACTAAGATCATTAAGGGTTGCCAACACGACAAAATAAAAGAACGATCCGGGATAGAAGCATGTCTATCAACGAAATGATAGGCGGGACTGAAGGAAAGACATCGGTGCGATACCTGAGCACCATTTTTGCAAACAGTGTCGGGATCACTTGGCATCACACTCCAGGGACAGAAATGACACCAAACACTGAAAGAAAAAGGGACTGGGGAAATGCAAAGGTTGAGCTGTAGTGGAACCGAACCGATGCCAACTACACTCACCAGATAAACCGTTATCACAAATACTAAGGCTATATGCATGCTATGCAACAAACAAATGCAGCAATCAAGTGCAACAAACCAACTGGGGTCCATACAACCGCTTTCTAACGTTCACGTGGTCTAGGGCGTCCTACAGCCAGACCTGCTCTGATACCAAGCCTGTGGCACCCCGGCTCAGAGAAAACCAGAACGCCCCATATTCTAGCCCAAAGATAGAGGAGAAGTCTTCTGGAATACGACACTGCTTAGCATAGAACAAACCAGCCTTCTATTATTACACGAATATGAATACAAGGTCTTCGATATTACAATGGATAACATCGATACGGCGACACTACGCCATCCTCAGTTACTCTATGCAGGCAGCAGAAACAACTCGAAGGAGCGGAATAACTCTAGCAGCGGAACAACGACGACGGTGGTGAACTCCACTCCGCAGGGACTCTGGCTGGAACACTTATCCTAGCTCGCACAAACGGAAACCACGACAAGCAAGCAATCAAACCCGGAATGACCTGCAAACTGGCATGACACGCCAGGTCAGTACATTGAATGTACTTGCATGCTCACAATAACCAGAAGCATTCAAGACAAACAACAGCATGTCAATTACAGGTTAAGCAGAAATTATCATGAGATCATTAGAATAACATGGAATGACCAACATAAACATGATACAACTATCACAACATGAACATATTAATCCGACAATACTAGCATGCAACAGGATGACACTATTATGCACTACTCATTCTGCTCGGGTTACCTCGTAACCAACCCATGCATCACTTACCAACCTCGGACATCACACAGTCATCTTAGGATCAAATCAAGCTTGGTATAAACAATACCGTAGAAATCATTAAATGACCACAAGGAGCTTGACCTTTACCCATGACTCTCGCACAACATCACGAATATACAATGACTCAGTATCCTCGATACCACCGTGATCCTTACAGCGATCACAACCCGACCAACACTTGGCCTGTGATCCTTACGACGATCACAACCCGACAACTAAATGGCCCATGATCCTTACGGCGATCACAACCCGACCACTACATGGCCCGTGATCGTTACGGCGATCACAACCCGACCACTACATGGCCCGTGATCCTTACGGCGATCACAACCAACTTATCTCACTATTATTACGCACATTATTCTTATTACTGTTGACTCATGGTGTGACCTACTTTCGACTGGGCCCTTATCCGTGGGCGCGACTACCGATAGATTTAATATACACTCTGCAGAGGTTAGTACACTGTACCCACACTACGGAACCCATGGCCTCGCACTCCCTTTCGGGTGGACCAACAGCGTTCCGAGAAAACCGCCCTACTGCCATGACACTCTCCCGACCACTCCGACTCACTCCTCATTGAGCTAAGTCATGGGTGGCCCCGTGCCTACCTCCAGACACAACGATCACCGTCGTGGCCCGTCCCACTCTAGGACACGGATCCAAAAACTAACTCAACAATGGGCACACAAGGTTATGCTTTCTTACCGGGCCAGGGTACAGCACGCCCATAACCTTCCCTCGTTGGAGGCACCGGTGAGAGGCACGACAATAGACCCAGTTAGGACTGTCCCATACCGGTAAGCGTGGTTGCACTGGTCAGCATCGAATCAGCGGCACCATGACTCAGCCAACAGTTGTTCAAGTTCAATTTAATCCGGTTAAACTTGAATGCAAATATGCTGAGCCATGATAAAATAACATGATGCCAACTATAATACATGAACATGATATCAACACCATGAGGGTATCACATAACCATCCATCATATCAACAATAACTCATATCCACTGAACATGGCATACTAACTAGCATGACCATCACCAACATCAACATGTACTACTAGCAATCATAAACATATGAAAGGAAATACTAGCAGGTATGACATGATCACAGAGTACAAAACAACATAGCATAACAGTGAACATGCAAATCTAAACATCACCGGAACAACGATAACCATCTTTTCAACAAGCAAATATTAAATAAAGATTCAAGTTGAAAACCATGGCTACTTCATGACTATCATGCAAGTGGGTATTGTAGCTTGCCTTAGGATGAAGAAGGCATCGGGGAGAAGTGCGAGAAGCTCGCGGAACGAATCGCCAGAAAATGTACTCTCTCAGAGGGGGCTGAATAAGGGCAAGGGCATAAAGGTCATTTTCATAGTGTCAAACCATAGTGATAACATGACCAACAGAACGGGCTTGACGAAACGAAGAAGTCAGCGTTGGTTTCACCGTAAACGGAGTTACGGATAAAAAAATATAAGGGTTTTACTGCGAGGGACCTATCTGTAATGAAAAGATTTCCAAACAGGGGCTTGGATAGAAAAACAGAAAAGTTAATCGGGGAAATACGTTTTCACCTTATCCAAATGAACAGTGGCGGGGCTGACGCGTGCGGGTCCCACGGGTGGGGCCCGTCACTTATCTACGTGGGCTAGGCTGGCCAACTCCCAGCCATCTCCGGCGACGCAGAGCATACCGGCGAGCTCAAGGCGATGAGGCGGATCCGTTCAAGGTCAACACGACCGCCGAGGAGGGGTGGAGCATAGGGAAGGCCGCGGCGACGGGGACTACAGAGGCGGTGGCGGGTCGAGGGGCACGACCTTGGAGGGGCTCCGACAATGAGTGGAGTTGCAGGGGAGACTCGCTGGAGTGGTGTGGAGCTACTGGTGGTGGAGAAGGGGAGGGGGAAGCTTGGCTTCAGGCAAATTTGGCCGGAGCACCGCGGTGGCCATGGCGGTGAGGGGGACTACAGAGCGCTCCTAGAGCTTGGGGAAAAGCATGGGCGGGTTCCTGGGAAACTGGTGAGGTCGATGCGGCGCTCGGGGGGCTGCGGGGAGGGCCATTTATAGGCGGGGCGAGGGAGGCCGAGCTGGCACCGCCGGCGACGCGTGCCCGGCACCGCGGACGCGTGTGCTCGTGCATGGGCTCGGGGGAAGGCGACGGCGACGCACATGGAGGAGCTGACGAGGCAGGAGGGGGCCAAAGGAGGGGCAGAGGAGGAGGCCGAGCGCCATAAAAGCTTGGTCGGCCTCAGATCTCTCGTGGGCGCTCATCGGCGAGCGTTGGTGAGGAAGAGGACAGAGGGGGAGAGGGATCCAGGAGAACGGCGACAACAAGAGGAAGACAATGGACAGTCTCACGAGCACGAAAACGGCGAGAGGAGTAGGGGCCCGAGCAAGAAACCAATCTGGACGCAGCCATAGCATGCCAACGCGGTGGTCACCACCAGTGCTGGCATGTGGGGGAGGCAAACAGCTGGCAAACGTTGTCTAGTGGTAAGTTCCTCCAAGGTAGGTTTGATCTGTGGTGGTAACTAGGTTAAACAGGCTACGGTTAAATGGTTATCAATTGCTGAAGTTTACTGCAGTAAACTTTACCAGCTCAATGTGATCAACAGGGAGCTACTAGAAGCCAAAGAAGTTGTCTGGGTGTTTAGGCTAGGAAGGACTATGATCCTGGGGAGTTTGAGGGCAAAAGGATCAAGATTTACTGCAGTTGCTTCACAACTGCATACTTGGTCCAGAAATGAAGATCATGATGGTGCACTCACAAGGAGTGTCCACTTGAGCTCAAATTGGGCAAGGCTTAGTCATTTGGTCATATGAAGATGATGTAAAAAGCTCATGCCAAATGGACAAACCAAAATAGCACTTGCTTCACAAACATCATTTCCGTCCAGAAACTTGGAACAATTATGGTGGTCAAATGGATCTTTGAAATGATGCCAAAATAGGTGGAGAGATGTTGAAATGGTATAAGAATGATCTGGTAATTTATCAGGATTTTTGAAGCAATATAAAATATACTTGCTTCACAACCTGAAAATATTGCCAGAAACAAAGATTTGCTCCTGTGCTCACATAGATAATTGGATGGGGCTGAAAATGGGTGGAAGGGGTTAATATGATCACATTAAGTAGTGTGCAAAAGTTCAACTGATTTGGGTACTCCTAGCTAGTACTTCCTTCACAAAGCTTTTTGTTTGACAGAAACTTTGAAAATTCACTGAGGAAGATTGACTAGTCAAATAAATTTGAACTTATGCATGAGGCAATTATTTGGACATATAAACATGCCCAAAAAGGTTGGGACTCAATAGGAGAAATATAAATGACACTTCCTTCAGAAAGTGACATTCAGGGCAGAATAGGAAATGAATTATTGAAGGATTATTTTTGAACATGGCAATGAACAGTTTTGGAATATTTGATCAAGATATGACCCAAACAATTTATGAGAAATATTTGGGAACTTTTGGAGTGAGGGAAATATAGGTTGCTTCACAACCTGGCGCAATTTGAGTTATTCCTTTAATAGAAAAGGAATATTCCCAATAAAAAGAATATTGGGATTTGGGCTAGGATGGAAATGACAGGGTCCAGGGAAAGATTTGGGAATGACAAGCCACTCTGGAAGCAAAGAAGAGGGCATCTTCTTTAGTTTCCAGACCATTAAGCCACGGAAAAGGAAAACTCAGGCAAAAACCTCGGAAAAACAAAAGAAAAAGAAAGGGCCAAAAATCAGGCTGGCACAATACTCCCTCTGTTTTTATTTACTTCGCATAAAATGGAGGGAGTGGTTGTATAAATGATGCGGGCGGGGGAGGGGAGGGACGTCGGTTTGCTCTCAACTGCAGTCCCACAAGCGAGCAAAAATGCAAGACGAAGCGTGTTCCATTTGGTGAGCGATGTGGAGGGTCCAGCATGCCGGGCTGCAACCGAACGCGACAATAGCGATGTACAGTCAAAACCGATTGAACGATCATCACCGGAACCACTATTCACACCAGAACCTTCGACCGGTCATCACCGGAACCACTATTCACACCAGAACCTTTGCTGCTCGGCCTTACGCCAGCCACTGCCCTAAAACCACACCTAATCTTCAGCCCATTCCCCCACCTTTCAATCCCCTAGACCGCATCAAGCGTCCCCTAGTTCACCGGAAAGCCATGGTGCGCTGCAAGATCACTTACTACAAGATGCTGACGCCGGAGCGTTGCGCAGAAATCACGGCGGCAGTCAGCGCCACAGACCTCCACTCCCAAGCTCGCTTAAATGTACTAGTACTACTAGTACACAATAGCGTCGTCCGTCCAACTTAGCGTGGTGAGATGGTTTCTCGAAGAAGACGATGGAGAAGCGGAGTCAGCGAAGAGTGAAATGATGGTTGCTTCGTCCGTGCTTTTGTGATTTGACGCCTCACTGCTTTGTGATTTGTGATAGAAGGGACAGGGGAGTAGACTCTGTGCTCTATGATGTACTGCATGCGTCCAAGCATGGGAGAAAGAGGAGAGACGTTGCATTTTTCTATTCCTTCGGTCAATCAATCAGGGAGCTCCGGTTCCATCTTTTTGGCTTTGGCAACATCGTCCACAATGGTTCCCATGATGCCAAAAGCTATTTTCACATTTGGCTACACATTGCGGATGCCCTTAACTGTACCACTTGGTTTTGCTCCTATGTGCTATCTATACAAATCTCAATTATATTGATCTAAAAATTATAGAATCAAGATTAGTAAATAGGAGGTGATTTTGCCGCGCTGATGGCGGGGGAGGTTTCTTATATTTAGAGGACATTGTCCTGGCGGTTTGCTAACATGCGGTCCCACGTGTCAGTGCTTTACCAAGCCGATCTGCGTCCCACATGAGGCAGAACAATGGCAGAAGCAACATGTGGTTAAGTTGAAGAAGATGAGGGAGAAGCAAATTCAGCAACGAGTGAAATGATGGTTGCTTTGTCCCTCCAACTTCTTTTTTTAGCATTATTACTTTGGCCCTCCAACTTAACTGCGTGAAAGGTGCAGCTTTGTGATTTGACGCCTCATTGCTCACTACTACGCCGGCGCCATGACTGGGGTGCTTCACCCCCGCTTCTCTACACTGTATTCCGGTATGGCACGTGGACCCGGTAGCTTGATGTCCCACATATCGACGAAAGGGACTAGAAGATTTATGAAAGCGAGCGCTCCACTCTTACGACGGAGGAGTACACGACATGACGGCCCAGTGAACTGTCACTTGTACTGTATAGTACTACAGTTTTGTTGTTTCGCACGATCCATCGATACAAACCCGATTAAATAGGAAAGGGCGGGATTTTTCCCGCGCGGTAGATGATACTGGCCATACATTTCAAAGGAAATTTTAACGTATGCAAACTGAATAATTAAGTAACAATATGATATCTAGTAAAACTAAAAACACATATGATTTATTGTGTTAGAGTGTAGTAGTAGTGATGTATTGCATAGTTGTTAGATGTAACATGCGAGAACGTGTAGAGATGTAGTTTTGGAGGGCCTACGGAGAGAAAAGCATAATACGGTCACCGAACTTCAGAATAAGCTGATTATGGTCACTATATACGTTGTGTGGTGATTATACGGTCTCCTGCTCGCGGTTCAGCATCGGATTGCACTCTATTGACCGGCCAAATAGTCTGCGTGGCGCCATGTTGACTAGTTAAATTGACCATGTTCCTTGTGGGTCCCACCTGTCAGTTCGCATAGGGAAAAGGTCAGATAAACACAAACTTACGCAGGCGCGACAAGACTCCAACCCCTGCGCTGGAATCACCTGGTTTCGATGTGTCTGTCAGGGCATGATGTGTGCGCATGCACGTGTAGGTTGAGCACTTGAGCGTGAGAGTGTGTGTTGGTCGTGTGGTGTACTGGTGTGTGCATGCATGTGTGCGTGTGTGCATGTGAGTGTTGCGTGCGTGCGTGGCTGTGTGTGTATGTGTGAGTGTTGCGTGCGTGCGTGGGTGCATGTGTTTGTGTGAGTGTTGCATGCATGCAGTTCGTGTGCATGCGTGCGTGTGTGTATAATCACCACACCAGCTCCTGTGTGTTAAAACAGACGGCTCAGCATACCAATACAAGGCCACCTTGTCCGCTGTGCCCGCGGTCATGACTTCGAACCACCGTCCAATATTTCTTTGTCGTTTGTTTTCATTCTTACTAGCAAGATGCCCGTGCGTTACATGTAACATCAAGATGCATTTGTATGGCTAGTTTATCTTGTGAGAGAAAAGGATGAACGAGGGAAGGCCTTATTTGCAAATATGGAGAGGTGTGTGGGTACCTTTTGCAAAATTGCCATAGTTTCTTTCCTATCCGTCAGATATAAATCGGAGGGCCTATATTGCAGGATGGCAGGCACACCATCATCACCAACTCTGTTTTTTATAAGAGTGTAGATGTAGAGTAGATACAAGCCGACAGCTGGGCACGATAGTAGTGAGATAATGTGATGCAACACTAGAGGTGCCACGTGGAGCATTTAACTGGTCAACTAGTCATGTCTTGAGCAAATACAGAGTTGTACGGTGAGCCCGTGACTGTATAATAACCACTAAACGTAAATGGTGACCGTAATGAGTGGATTCTGAAGTCCAATGTACGTATCGTGCTTTCGCTTCAAATACAATGATTCTCATTGTATATATCGCGAGAGAAAGATGAAACATGCGTGAATGTGTTGGGGGCTTACTTTTAGAGGACCTGGAGATAGTTTGTGTGCATACGTGAAAGGGGCGTAGAGGGGGGGTATGCGATGGAGAGAGAGATGCTCTTCATTTCTCTTTATTATGACTAACTTTGTATATAGTATAAAAATATACAAATTCACAGTGCGGAATAAATATCATTGTGGGCACCATGCAATGCAAATTAGCATTCGTACTCCTCCATATAACTTTGTAATGTTGTATATATGTAGAAATTCTAAAATAATTTTTTGGCCACACTTTATTCAAAAGGAATGTTGTATGCGAAATAAACGTGAAGAGAGGGCTTTTTAGATCAATGGGGTACGTGATGTAACATGTGTGAATGTGTAGTTGATGCATTTGGCAGGGCCTATAGAGGTATGTGTGTGTATTACGTATTCGAGAGAGGCATGGATAGAGGGGCCAGTGGGGGTGTGGGAGAGATAGCATGAGAAATGAGAGTGGGCTAGAGAGAGAGAGAGAGAGACGAATATGATGTAACGGCGAGAGATTCCCTTGAGTGTGTATATGGAAGGGGGAGGCGATAGAGGCACCAGGATAATTTTTTGTGTGTGTGGTGTTTGTGTTGGTATGTGTGGGTGTGAGAAGATAACGAGACGTGGGGCAGAGGGTGTGCCACTGCGTGAGGTACGGTGGGTCGAGGTGAGGCCCTTCGTTCGGTTCCGTCCTATGCCACATTGGTCGGCCCGTGATAAATTTAGGGAGACCCATGGATGACTAGTCGTACAAGACAAAGATAGCAGAATTGTGAAGGACTCTGTGTCCACTGACAAAGTCAGCTAGGATTTCTAACCCCAGGTTCTCGGACTAAGGTAACCCGTTTATCTCTGATATTACTATTCATCCAACCTAACTTTAAGGGGCATCCTATAGAATGCTCTGCTAGAATCATGCTCGTCGATTAGGAAGAGAGGTGTGAGACAATGCATGAGAGACAGGCCTAAAAATAATGTGCATAGAGGAGACACGTAGGCAGGTCTATGTATATAGAAAGGGTCGATGGGGATTGTGCGTGTGTATGCTTGCGAGAGGAAGAGTGCTTGTGATAAAGGTTAGTGAAAACAGTTGTAAATGGTTACAAGAGGGAGGGAGGGTTATATCTAGAGCATGTGTGCGAGAAAGACACCTCGGGAGAGAGTGTGTGAGAATGTGAGAGACCACCGATGGAGAGTGAAACTACACGTAAAAGATTGATGTACACATTTATTAAAGATATAAATTTTATCCAAACATTAGGATGGGATCATGATATTTGCAATTCGCGTAAGGAACGGTCATTGATCCATCAGACATCTAGATTCTATCGAATTTGAGCATGTCTATGTTATTATTCGACACAATTGATCCACATAGTTAGTATTTTGAACTCCAGACAATGCATCGGTTTAGCAATTAAATATAAACGTGAGTATAGTTCATGTTGTGTGTAAAGCACATTATACATACGAAAGTTACACAATGAACATCATAAATAGCTACCTATGAACTAGCATACATTTGAATTCAACTTCAGGTGGTTTAAAAAAATCGAATTCAACATGAAGTCCATTCAATTATTTGAATTTGATGTCATGGCATTTGTAAATCATACCTAAATTATGGGGGCACCAATCTTTGCTCTAATTTTGTACATAATAGAATATGTAGTCGCATACAAAATAGATTCAAATTTAGCTCCTCCATTCCAAAATAATCGTAGTTATAGGATTTTCAAGTGTCAAAAATTCAAAAGGAAGCGGATAATTTAATGAGATTTTCAAACATACATGGTCAAATATAACGTTGTCTATTTAGGTCTATCCTCATAGGTCAAAAGTACTCTAAACGTGAATGCTTGTGTTTCAAAATTTCGAACGAAGCGCCAAAAGAGCCTCTACTCGCCCGAAACCGTGTGAGAACAATGTTTGGTAGTACAAGGAAATTACTTTTCTAATAACTCTGACCCGTGAAACCTACTGGCCCGACGTCCAAAGATCTAAACCGGGGTAGGTTTGTTGCTTCATCTAGATGCCACGCAATCGCCTCCGAAAAACATTCATACACAATGGCCGCCTAAGCACACATGTGCACGGCCGAAATCGCTCCCGCCCACTATTTGGGACACCTGGGATTACCATCCTACATCTGACCCGTAGTAGGTCCGAAATTTAAGAGGGGGGCAAAGTTTGTACTTTCCCCAAATTTCAAACAAGCGCGTCCCATCTTCTGTTCAAAAAAGCAAAAAACAAGCGTGTCCCAGACTGAAAGATGGTTCCCCCCACCCGTCCAATTCCCCATTCATACTCCGTGGACGCAAAAACTACCTCTCCACCAGCCGCGAAACCTTGGCGTCCTCCGTCCGCCACCCCATCCCACCCATCAACCACTGTCCTCCTCCATCACACCGGAGCCGATACCCCGACGTCATCATCCACCACAACCTCAACCGCAATGCCCTCCATGGCTAGTAGTTGAAGCCGAGGCCGAGCCGTCCATACCCGAGCCTCAACCATGTCGTCCTACGCCTCACCACTGCCGCTCCAACTTCGCCACCATCCACCGCACCGGAGCTGTTCCTGCTACGTCGTCCTTCGCCGCCTCAGATCTGCTTCCCCTCCGTCGATATACGTCCATGGCAACACAGTCAACAATTTGGCCATGGGTTAGTCCAAGGATTCATGGCTCTCCAAAACATCGGTTCCCCCGGGAAGAAAAAGAAGATCGCCGTGACATATGAAGACCACACTGGCAACTGATAAGGGTACTGCTCTTTCCTTATTCATGCAAATCTTACGTGTCTGCTTGCACGGTATTCATCCCACAGAAGACACTAGTTGACCGCTTCTTCTTCATACTAGATATTCCTAGTAACTCGCAATGCACAAGGTTTCTCCTCATATACTATATCACCATTGCTAGAGGTCCGTCGCCCCCCTGAATTTCAATTTTTGGTCAGTTGATTCCCAATTAACGGAAGCATTCCCCAGCGGAACAGGCGCTAGTATGCCTATTACACCGGGGAAGCAGCGCCTTGGTGTTTATCTTAGGGGCGTGTGGGGCCTAGAGCTACTGGCGCCCGATCTGGAGGTCGGCCGGAATTAAAGGGATGGCCTGGGGGCGCTGCCAAGCACGGCAGTGGTGTGAGGTCGAGGGGAGGGCAGGGCGGCGAAGGCAAGGGTCTGGGCCGGTGGTCGCTGGCGGTTCGAGAAAGATCGTCAATAGTGACTGGCGGGAGGTAGAGGAAGGCCATCCGCCCGTTCCTTATAGATCAGATGGTTCATTAAAAAAATCGACTGGCCTATTTATTTTCAGTCGACTGTTATCTTAGATATGACCACATGTGGTGGTGTGCTGGAGGAGTACCTGCATTTCCTGTGCTCATATATTACAAAATCATACGGAGTATAATCTAATTTTGTTTGCCATGCAATGTTGTAGAGCTATCATATGTCTCCTGTCATTTATTTGTCAACCACCTGCTATCTGCTACTTTTACAGTGCACTAGTTCTGCACACACTTCACCCATACTCTCACTATTGTGTTTTTATGCAAGGGTATTTCAGAGTCTGCCTCGAGAGACGCAGCAAAGAAAAGAGAGTAGTTGTGCCAGCTTTCTTCGCGGGTAAGCATGGCACTTAACATCACTATAAAGGTTGCAGTGTCAGCAGATGGAGGCGGTAAACATAGCTCTGTAGTTGATGACCTCGCTCGCAATGAACCCCCATCCCAGGTGCTTGATTTAACTTTGCGGTGTCATATGTGGTTGCATGTTCCATATGGTGTCTAGCTTGTATTCGAAAGGCCGAAGTAGGTCTTCATTAAGATAAGGAAAGATATCTTTTACATGAACCACCATCCCGTCAGCACCAGAAGACAAATAGCTAGTCAGGGCACTCGCCGAGCCAGTGACAAGCCCAACAAAGACAGGCATCACCTGGAAGCCAACTAAAAATCCGCGATGGTGGCGAAGCAGCCCGCCTCCCACCAGGCTCCCAGGTCCTAGATGATCATGCTCACCTCTCCAACCGGATGTCTAGCTTGTATTGCTTCCAATTTGGTAAATTGCATCTGCTTAGCTTACATAGTATACCTTTGAATATGACATGCCTTTTTGTTTTTGGTACATACTAGTACAGCTGTGTATTAACCATGTTCTTACATCAAACTATTGTTCTTGTGTATCCCTCATCAATCACTTATGATGAGGCAGGCAGGCAAGTGGACTACTCCTCATTTAAAGAATGCAGCGTCAACCTCCCGACATGATTCTCAAGAAACAGCAAGGCTAGATGAAGATAGTGAACGTAGCTCTGTAGTTGATTACCGCATTTCCCCTACACTAGCATCGCAGGTGCTTGCTGAGGGAGTCCTGGATTAGGGGGTATCCGGACAGCCATACTATATACTTTGGCCGGACTGTTGGACCGTGAAGATAAAAGACTCAAGACTTCGTCCCGTGTCCGAATGGGACTCTCCTTTGTGTGGAAGACAATCTTGGCGATCCAGATATTATATTTCCTTTTTTGTAACCGACTCCATGTAGACCCTAGTCCTCTCTAGTGTCTATATAAACCGGAGAGTTTAGTCCTTAGAGACAGAATCATAATCATCATAGACTAGCTTCTGGGGTTTAGCCTCGACGATCTCGTGGTAGATCAACTCTTGTAACACTCATATCATCAATATCAATCAAGCAGGAAGTAGGGTTTTACCTCCATCGAGAGGGCCCAAACCTGGGTAAACACCGTGTCCCTTGCCTCCTGTTACCATTAGCCTTAGACGCACAGATCGGGACCCCCTACCCGAGATCCGCCGGTTTTGACACCGACATTGGTGCTTTCATTGAGAGTTCCTCTGTGTCGTCGCTGCGAGGCTCGATGGCTCCTTCAATCATCAACAACAACGCGGTCCAGGGTGGGACTTTCCTCCCCGGACAGATCTTCGTGTTCGGCGGCTTCGCACTGCGGGCCAATTCGCTTGGCCATCTGGAGCAGATCGACAGCTACGCCCCTGGCCATCAGGTCAGGTTCGGAAACCTAAATTACACAACCGATATCCGCGGAGACTTGATCTTCAATGGATTCGGTCCTATGCCAGGAGCGCCGGACAGTCACGACGAGAACGGCTTAGACCTGCTGTCGGACAGTGCTCGGGATATCGCCCCTGCAGGAACCCCGGACCTAAATCCGAGGTAGATTGTGTCGCCCAAGATGGAGGGATGGACCCCACCCCGGAGGTTGCACCCTTATCGGTGATAGAGCCAAACACTGACTTCATCCCAAGGAAGCCTGTGACTCCAGACCCCTAGACTCGTATCCGGCTGTAGGTTCCAGTCCGCGCACCTCCGAGCCCGTCGAATCTAGTTGGGCTCCGGTAATGGAGTTCACTGCTGCGGATATTTTCCAACACTAGCCCTTTGGCGACATGCTAAACTCGTTAAAGCCTCTCTCTTTGTCAGGAGACTCTCGGCCGAACTATGTCCGACTCGAGTGGGAAGCTGGCAACAAGGAAATTCGTTGCCGACCCACCACCCACTTCATAGCCACGGTCGACGATTTGACCTATGTGCTTGATTTCGACTCCGAAGACATTGACGGTATGGACGACGATGTAGGAAAAGAACAGGAACCACCACCCATGGGGTGGTGGACAGCCACCTCTTCATATGATATATATATATGGTGGACACTTTGAAAGAAACAACGGCAATGAGGCAAAGGAGGATAACCCTTCAAGGAAGAAAGCAAAGCATGGGCGTCATCAGCGCCGCTCCAAGCCCCGCCACAGCAATACCGGCACTGGAGACGAAAACAATCTGGACGGTGCCGAAGATGAATGCAGCCCCGACGAGCCTGCCTTGGAGCAGGCCGAACAGGAAGACGGGCAGGACAGCCCAAACGAACAGGCGACGGACGGATATCCGGAGGAGGACAACTACATGCCCCCCTCCGAAAATGAGTTTAGCCTCGGCGATGAAGAGTTCGGCGTACCTGAGGACCCCGTAGAGCAGGAGCGCTTCAAGCGCCGGCTTATCACCACTGCGAGGAGCCTGAAAAAGAAGCAGCAGCAGCTCCAAGCTGATCAAGACCTGCTCACAGACAGATGGACAGAAGTCCTGGCAGCCGAGGAATATGGACTCAAGCGCCACACGGCTGACCGACCACCTCGTGGCTAGGATAAAACGGCATATCAACCCGAATACCAGCCCGCACCCCCACGCCAGTTCACTACGGCCCGGGGCAATACGCAGGACCTGCAAGACATATTGGAAAACAACGCAGGACAACCAAGATCGATCTACGGATCACGGGGGCGCGCCACAGCACATGACGATGACCATCATGCCGGATACACTAACAATAAGTCCGGCCGGGCCGAGCACAACCGACCAGACTTAGTCGGTCTACGTCGCGACATAGCCCGGCATAGAGGCGCCACACACCCCCTTTGCTTCACTGATGAAGTGATGGATCACGAATTTCTAGAAGGGTTTAAACCCGTAAACATTGAATCATACGATGGCACAACGGACCCCGCAGTTTGGATCAAAGACTTCCTTCTCCACATTCACATGGCTCGCGGAGATGATCTACACGCCATCAAGTACCTTCCCCTTAAGCTCAAAGGACCAGCCAGGCACTGGCTAAATAGCTTGCCGGCAAACTCCATCGGCAGTTGGGAAAACTTGGAGGACGCTTTCCTCGACAACTTCCAAGGCACATACGTGCGACCATTGGATGCCGATGACTTGAGCCACATCACCCAATAGCCCGGAGAGTCAGCTAGAAAATTCTGGACTCGGTTCCTAACTAAAAAGAACCAAATTGTCGACTGTCCGGATGCCGAAGCCATGGCAGCCTTCAAGCATAATATCCGTGACGAGTGGCTCGCCCGGCACCTCAGCCAGGAAAAACCAAAATCCATGGCGGCCCTCACGACACTCATGACACGCTTTTGCGCAGGCGAGGATAGCTGGTTGGCTCGCAGCATCACCACGCCAATAAACTCCGGCACTTCAGACGTTCGCGACAATAACGGCAAGCCAAGGCGCAACAGACATAAGCGTCGGAACAATGGCAACAACGCTGAAGACACGGCAGTCAACGCCGGACTCAGTGGCTCAAAATCCGGTCAGCTGAAAAAGCCATTCAAAAGAAACAATCAGGGACCATCCAGTCTGGACCGCATACTTGACTGCTCATGCCAAATTCATGGCACCCCGGATAAGCCAGCAAATCACACTAATAGAGACTGCTGGGTGTTCAAGCAGGCCAGTAAGATAAATGCCGAGAACAAGGAAAAGAGGTTGCACAGCAACGACGGCAAAGAAACCCGGCATCTGAACACGTGGGGACAGAAGAAATTTCCTCCCCAGGTGAAGATGGTCAACATGATCTACGCCACCCACATCCCCAAACGGCAACGAAGGCGAGCACTATGGGACATCTATGCGATGGAGCCAGTTGCCCCAAAATTCAGCCCATGGTCAGACTGTCTGATCACCTTTGATCGTAGGGATCACCCTACCAGCATCCATCACGGCGGTTCGGCCGCATTAGTCTTAGACCCAATCAACGACGGATTTCACCTCACAAGAGTCCTTATGGACGGACAACAGCCTGAACCTGCTTTATCAGGACATAGTGCGCAAAATGGGCATTGACCCTTCAAGGATCAAGCCTACCAAAACTACCTTTAAAGGTGTAATTATAGGGGTAGAGGCCCGTTGCACGGGCTCCATAACACTGGAGGTGGTCTTTGGATCTTCGGATAACTTCCGAAGCGAGGAGTTAATCTTCGACATCGTCCCTTTTCGTAGCGGCTATCATGCACTACTTGGACGAACCGCATTCGCTCGATTCAATGCAGTACCACACTATGCATACCTGAAGCTCAAGATGCCAGGACCTTGCAGGGTCATAACAGTCAACGGAAACATGGACCGCTCTCTCCGTACAGAAGAGAATACTGCAGCCCTCGTGGCAGAAGTGCAAAGCAGCTTCCCCCGACAAACCACCAATCCGGCGACAACAACTCCGAACACCATCAAACGAGTCCGAAGTACCCCGCAACAGGATCGCCAGGCACACCAAGAGCACGACTAGCAGTCCGGCCTCCGCTCTAGCCCCATTAAGGCAACATTTGTGCCGCGCGTACACAATTACGCACTCGAAATACCATGGGCACTGGCGGAGGCGCAATAGTGGCACAGTCAACAATGCGGTTCAGCCGCAACATACTTTAATAACCCCCTTTATCTTTCAGGACCCTGCTTCAGGGCAGCCTCTTCAGAAGAGTCGGATTATCGGACTTCCATAGGAGAGCAATCCAAGGAGGCAAAAGGCTTTATGCACGAAAAGAAACCCAGGTGTAATCTATTCACGATCATTATACCTGTTTTATTTACCTATATGCGGCCCGCCCTTGGATAGGACATGTCAAATAGTCCTATTTACCTCTGCTTAACGCATTCATTGTAAACATACGGTTAGACGTATTATACATCAATGGAAAATTATATACATCATAAACTTATTATTCCTATCTGCACATTTTTTCTATAAATGTTTATTGCATCCCACTTTGGTACGTTTAGTTTGCCAGGGGCTTCTTATGGCGCCCCATAATATGGCAAGGTAAGTTCGAACACTTTCAATAGTACGGCACCCCGAACTTATAGCATTATATGCATCAGCTCCGAATCATGTCTTGGGTCAATAGTTGGGTTAGCCCGGCTCCCTTGTTTTGGTAACTTACGTTATGTTATATCGGCTAAGGTAGCGCAGGGAGAACTACTGCGATTGTGTCCCGGTTCTTCCGGACGAGCACCTCAGTAGAGAAAGCCAAAAACTGACTGACATGATGTGGCGAGAGCTGGTCGCTGTTCAAGAGGTCTTAAAATCCTTAAAGTTTTTTTCTGCTTTAGACGAGGAATCGGCCTCGTCCGATTTAGGCGTGTCTAGCGCCCCGATTCGGCTTTCCGAATTCTAGGGGTTCGCCGAAATTTAAAATTGTAGACTTCTATAGCTAAGTGAAAGTTATAAAGCCGCATAGTCCGATTGGCTTGTTCGCCGCGCCAAACACCTCCTTTAGGGACAAAAAATTTGGGTAAAGAGTGTCTGGGTTTTTCCAGGAACACCCCGATACTAGTTATATGGGGGCGGAAGCCGACGACTGGCCTACTTTCAGAATTTTATAAACAGACACATAGAAGGTAATATTTTAAATCAAAAAGCGCTATATAGTGCAAGTAACTTCATCTTTATATTACAAAAATGACAGAAGTACATTCACTCCAAGATCGTATCCTTGGTACATTCATCGGCCACGAGACGAGCGCCTTTCATAACGCCATCATAATATTTTTCCGGATAGTGATGCGCCTTGCCCTTTGGTGGTCCATCCTTCACCAGCTTCTCTGTGTCCAGCTTGCCCCAATGCACCTTCGCACGAGCAAAGGCTCGGCGGGCACCCTCAATGCAAACAGAATGCTTGATCACTTCAAGCCGCGGACATGCATTCACCATCCGCTTTATCAGGCCGAAGTAGCTGGCGGGCAAGGGCTCACCAGGCCACATCCGGACTATGAAATCTTTCATAGCCACTTCGGCTGCCCTGTGGAGTTCAACCAACTGCTTCAGTTGGTCACTCAAAGGCATCGGGTGTCCAACTCCAACATACTGGGACCAGAACAGCTTCTCCGTTGAGCTCCCCTCCTCAGCACGGTAGAACTCCGCAGCATCAGATACGCTGCATGGCAGATCTGCGAATGCCCCTGGAGAGCTCCGAATTCGGGTAAGTAAAAGAAACGCCTCCTCCACATGCTTGCTTTGCATAAAAAATGTCTTACCCGCCGCTATCTTCTTGGCCGCTTGGATTTCCTGCTGGGCCTTTTCGGCTTCGGCCTTGGCATCTTTCATGCTCAAAAGGGCCTTCGGAAGCTCAGACTCCTTCGTCTTGAAGTCACGCTCCAAGGACTCGAACTTCTTGCAGGATGACTTGAGATTCCCCCATGAGTACATTGGGAAAACTCCATCTGGTGATGGTTAGAAAAACACACCGGACAGGGGGAGGGGGTGCGCGGCATGGAGTCTGTGGTCCTCGGACGTGGGAGGAGGTGTTTCGGAGCCCTTGAACAGCACCTTCCATGCGCCCTTGAGCTTCATGTCGTAGAGCTCTCGGAACGTCTGGTGTTCGGCCGGGACGAACTCCCACAGATTAAAAGCCCGTCTTTAGCACGGAAGAATTCGGCGGTTGAGCATGACCTGGACTATGTTGACGAGCTTGATGTTCTTGTCAATCATATTCTTGATGCAGTTCTGGAGTCCGGTCAGCTCCGCAGGCTCGCCCCAGGCCAGGCCCTTCTTTTCCCAGGAAGTGAGTCGCATGTGAATTCCGGATCGAAATCTGGGGGCCGCCGCCCAGTTGGCGTCGCGTGGCTCGGTGATATAGAACCACCCTGATTGCCACCCTTTCACGGTCTCCGCAAAGGAGCCGTCAAGCCAGGTGACATTGGGAATCTTGCCCACCATGTCACCTTCGCATTCCGCTTGCTGGCTGCTCACGATCTTCGGCTTCACGCAGAAGATTCGTAGCCACAAGCCGAAGTGAGGCTTGATGCGGAGGAAGGCCTCGCACACGACGATAAACGCCGAGATGTTGAGGACGAAATTTGGGGCTAGATCGTGGAAATCTAGCCCATAGTAGAACATGAGCCCGCGGACGAAGGGATGAAGTGGAAATCCCAGTCCACGGACGAAGTGGGCAAGGAACATGACCCTCTCGCGGGGTTCCGGAGTTGGAATGACCTGCCCTGCGTTCGGTAGCCGGTGCGCAATGTCTGCGAACAAGTATCCAGCCGCCTAGAGCTTCGTAATATGCTCCTCCTTCACGGTGGAGGCCACCCACTTGCCTCCTGCTCCGGACATGTTTGGCTGTGCGGAGAAAGGTGTGAACTAGGGCGCTGGAGCTCAAGGGTGCGGGAATGGATAAGCAGAAGAGGAAAAAGGCGTGGGTGAAGATGGGGAAACCCTTATCCCTTTATAGAGGCGAGGTGAGCGGTGTGCCTGCCCACTTGCCTGTTAAACATCGCTTATTTCCCAAGCGCCGCGATTGATGGAGCGGTTGGGTTACCCATGCCCGTACTGATGCGAATCCCGTGATAAGGGGACATGATCTCTGCTTCGACAAGACGTGCTGAGGAAACCGCCTCGCAATATGCGTTGTGGCTGGTTATGGGAAAACGGTTCGAATAATGATCTGACCGTAGTGTCGTGTCATGTTGTCTAAAGTTGTCAGCAGATTACATTTGTGAAATATCATTCTCTCTATGGTGTATGCAAAGATCGTCTTGCAGATTGATACGTCTCCAATGTATCTATAATTTATGAAGCATTCATGCTATATTATTATCTGTTTTGAATGATTATGGGCTTTATTATACACTTTTATATTACTTTTGGGACTAACCTATTAACCGGAGGCCCAGCCCATATTGCTGTTTTATTGCCTGTTTCAGTATTTCAAAGAAAAGGAATATCAAACGGAGTCCAAACAGAATGAAACCTTCGGCATCGTGATTTTTTTGAAGAATATCATCATGGAGGCTTGGAGATCAAGTCAGAAGACTCTCGAGGAGCCCAGGAGATAGGGGCGCCCCCCCCCCATAGGGCGCGGCTCTCTGTCTCGTGGACCCCTCGAGCACCCCCCGACCGACTTCTTTCGCCTATATATGCCTACGTACCCTAAAAACATCGAATATCAAGATAGATCGGGAGTTTCGCCGCCGCAAGCCTCTGTAGCCACCAAAAACCTCTCGGGAGCCCGTTCCAGCACCCTGCCGGAGGGGGAATACATCACCGGTGGCCATCTTCATCATCCCGGTGCTCTCCATGACGAGGAGGGAGTAGTACACCCTCGGGGCTGAGGGTATGTACGAGTAGCTATGTGTTTGATCTCTCTCTCTCGTGTTCTCTCTCGTGCTCCCTCTATGGCACGATCTTGATGTATACCGAGCTTTGCTATTTTAGTTGGATCTTATGATGTTTCTCTCTCGTGAATTGAGTTCCCCCTTTGAAGTTATCTTATCGGATTGAGTCTTTTATGAGAACACTTGATGTATGTCTTGTCGTGCTTATCTGTGGTGACAATGGGATATCATGTGCCACTTGATCTATGTTTTGGTGACCAACTAGCGGGTTCCGCCCATGAACCTATGCATAGGGGTTGGCACACGTTCTTGACTCTCCGGTAGAAACTTTGGGGCACTCTTTGAAGTACTTTGTGTTGGTTGGATGAATCTAAGATTGTGTGATGCATATCGTATAATCATGCCGACGGATACTTGAGGTGACAATGGAGTATCTAGGTGACATTAGGGTTTTGGTTGATTTGTGTCTTAAGGTGTTATTCTAGTACGAACTCTTGCATAGATTGATCTGAAAGAATAACTTTGAGGTGGTTTCGTACCCTACCATAATCTCTACGTTTGTTCTCCGCTATTAGTGGCTTTGAAGTGACTCTTTGTTGCATGTTGAGGGATTGTTATATGATCTATCTATGTTATTATTGTTGAGAGAACTTGCACTAGTGAAAGTATGAACCCTAGGCCTTGTTTCCTATCATTGCAATATCGTTTACGCTCACATTTACCACTTGTTACCTTGCTGTTTTTATAATTTCAGATTACAAATACCTTTATCTACTATCTATTTTGCACTTGTATCACCATCTCTTCGCCGAACTAGTGCACCTATACAATTTACCATTGTATTGGGTGTGTTGGGGACACAAGAGACTCTTTGTTATTTGGTTGCAGGGTTGTTTGAGAGAGACCATCTTCATCCTACACCTCCTACGGATTGATAAACCTTAGGTCATCCACTTGAGGGAAATTTGCTACTGTCCTACAAACCTGTGCACTTCCAGGCCCAACAACGTCTACAAGAAGAAGGTTGTGTAGTAGACATCAAGCTCTTTTCTGGCACCGTTGCCGGGGAGGTGAGTGCTTGAAGGTATATCTTTAGATCTTGCAATCGAATCTTTTTGTTTCTTGTTTTATCACTAGTTTAGTTTAAAGAAGAAAATTGCAAAAAAAATGGAGTTAAGTTTGTCTCATACGCTTCGTCTTTTTAATATCTTTCATGAGTTTGATGGAAAGGAAAATTGTGCTCAAGTGCTAGAAGAAGAATGCTTTAAAATACTTGGTACTAAATCTTTGAATGATGAGCATGATTGCAATGTTGTTACTATAAACTCCTTGAATATCCATAGTACTAATGAGGATTGCTCTAGTCATGATGAAAGTATATCTTATGATCATGTCAAATTTTGTGGAGTGCATGTTTGCATGAACACACCAAATCGAGAAGATATATATTGCAAGAGGCATAAGCATCTAGAAACTAAATGGTTGCAAGAAAGGCTAAATGTGAGTGCTGAAAATTTGAATTTCCTTTGCCGTACATGTGAATTTTGCAATGAACGTGGTCATTTACATCTCTTATGCAAATTGTTTCATGATCGAATTGTGTCCAAAAATTGTGATGATTTGATATCCCTTGCTCATTACAATGAACTTAGTTTGCTTTTGGGTTATGAAGAATTGAAACGTTTACTCAAGGACCTTCCAGAATTTGCCCATAAGAAATTCCTTGATATTGATCTAGAGAAGATTTATTTGTATTGTGCGGTGAATTGCATTGAAAATCCTTATATTGCCAATTACATGAAGAAAAGAAAGCAAATAGAAGATGATGAGAAAACTAATGAAAGGGAAAAGACTTCCCAATATCCTCCTATTATTTCTTATGATGAATCGGGTAAAGAGGAGTAGCTTTCTATTCAACCAATCTAGTCAATAAGGAGATCAAAGAGGAAGGTTGAACCCACACATAATGAGAAGAAGAAAACGAAAAGAAGGGGAAACAAAGGTAAAAAGGTATCCCTTCCAAATGATGTTGCTCCTACTACTTGTGATGATGATAATTGCTATACTTGTGGTGCTATCCATACTATTAATGATGAGAGTGATTATACTTATGATATGAAAAGGCCCAAACTTGGGGAAGCTATGCTTGATGAGAATGACATATTTGAGAATATATTTGCTGAAATTAATGTTTGTCCCAAGCTTGGGGATGCTACATTTAGTGAAGATGATATTTTTAGCATCCCAAGTTTTGATATGCAAAGTTGTAATGATGATAGCATGCCTCCTACCTATGATGATTATATTGATGAAAGTGGGTTCGGAAGAGTGTAAACTTTAGGAAGTAGTGATAACACTATTTTGGAGGATGTTGAATTTTATTGTGATTAATACGAAAGTGGATTTGGAAGAGTGTCAACTTTATTTAGTGATTCCACTATCTTGGGAGAGGTTTCAATTGATTATGATGAGAACGAAGTTGCTACTTATGATGATTATTGTGATGAAACTTATGCTATAAAAAGTAGTGATGATTATATTTATAAAACTTGTCATGATTATGATTACCCTTTTTCTGAACATTACTCTTTTAATGTGGAAACATTTTTTAGTGTTCAAGTCTCTTATGATACTCTCACTATTCTGAATGAGAAGAGTTTTGCTTATGTGGAGAGTAGTAAATTTTCTATGCTTGTAGATCATGAAAAGAATGCTTTAGGTGCTGGTTATATTGTTGAATTCATTCATGATGCTACTGAAAATTACTATGAGGGAGGAACTTATGCTTGTAGGAATTGCAATAATGTCAAGTTTCCTCTCTATGTGCTTAAAGTTTTGAAGCTATGCTTGTTTTACCTTCCTTTGCTAGTTGATTATTGTTCCCATAAGTTATTTGCTCACAAAATCCATAGGCATAGGAAGTGGGTTAGGCTTAAATGTGCTATTCATATTCTTCATGATGCTCTCTTTATGTTTCAATTCTTATCTTTTATGTGAGCATCATTGTCATCATCATGCCTAGCTAAAAGGGCATTAAAGAAAAGCGCTTGTTGGGAGACAACCCAATATTTACCCTTACTGTTTTTTTGTGTCCACATGATTATGCTACTGTAGTAATCATGTTTTATAGCTTTTGTTTCAATAAAGTGCCAAGTAGAACCTTTGGGGAGACTTGGGTGAAGTTTATGTGATCTTGCTGTAAAAAACAGAAACTTTTGCGCTCACGAGAATAGCTGCCATTTTTTACTGGACAGTGCTTTTAGGTTGATTCTTTTTGAAGATTATTAATAGAAAAATTCCTCACGTCCAGCAATTTAATTCATAATTGTTGGGGTTCCAGAAGTATACGTTTGATACAGATTACTACACACTGTTCTGTTTTTGACAGATTTTGTTTTCATTGTGTTGTTTGCTTATTTTGATGAATCTATGAGTAATATCGGAGGGTATGAACCATAGAGAAGTTAGAATACAGTAGATATTACACCAATATGAATTTAGAATGAGTTCATTACAGTACCAAAGTGGTGGTTTTATTTTCTTATACTAACGGAGCTTATGAGTTTTGTGTTGAGTTTTGTGTGGTTGAAGTTTTCAAGTTTTGGGTAAAGATTCGATGGACTATGGAATAAGGAGTGGCAAGAGCCTAAGATTGGGGATGCCCAAGGCACCCCAAGGTAATATTCAAGGACAACCAAGAGCCTAAGCTTGGGGATGCCCCGGATGGCATCCCCTCTTTCGTCTTTGTTCATCGGTAACTTTACTTGGAGCTATATTTTTATTCGCCACATGATATGTGTTTTGCTTGGAGCATCATTTTATTTTGTTAGTTTTTGCTTTATGTTAGTTAGAATAATGTTTTGCATCTTTAGTTTCAATAAAAATGTCAAGGATAGCCTTTGCCATGCTTATTTTGCTAGTATGCATGTTGCTGTTTGAAAACAGAAAGTTTACCGCTGTTGCAAATATTCCCTAGAAAAGTCAGAGAATGGTATAACATTGAATCTTTTTGCATTCTGAGCTCTGATAAATTTATTACAGTGGAAATTTTAGTTCATAATTGTTGGAGTCAGGGAAGTATTGATACTCTTGCATTCCTTACAGACTGTACTGTTTTGGCAGATTGCTGTTATGTTTGCATTGTTTGCATATGTTTGCTTGTTTAATGATTCTATTTAAGGATAGGAGTATTAAATATGCAGAGGCATTTAGTATGCAATGTTGAATAATAATTTAAGTGATTTGTTTCATTAGAAAATGATAAGGTTTTGCATTGGTTTATACTAACCTATCTCACGAGTTCTTGTTGAGTTTGTTGTGAATGAAGCTTTTGATAAAAAGAGAAACCATGATATGAGAGGAATTAAGGAGACACAAAAGTTCAATCTTGGGGATTCCCAAGGAACCCCAAAATAATATTTCAATAAGTCTCAAGCATCTAAGCTTGGGGATGCCCCGGTAGACATCCCACCTTTCTTCTTCGGCAATCATCGGTTAGTATCGGTTGAGCCTAAGTTTTTGCTTCTTCACATGAGTTGTGCTATCCTTGCAATGTCATTTTATTTTGCTTTGCTTGCTGTTTGAATAAAATACCAAGATCTGAAATCCTTTAATGAGAGAGAGTCTTTGCATAGTTGCATAATTATTTAGCTACTCATTGATCTTCACTTATATCTTTTTGGAGTAGTTTTTCATTTACTCGTGTGCTATATCCTATGAGTAAATTGTTGAATGAGTTGAATGTCATAAATCTGAAATTATATATGTTTCATTTGCTTATCCCATGGGGAGTAATGACTTCACATCTAAGAAGTAGAGGTTGTAAATTCATTGACGGTTAGCAAGCATTGTATTAGTCATTTGAACAATTCATGAAAGAATATTGAAGGAAGAGAGATTTCACATATAAATATATTATCATAGACATCTTTTATAATTGTGAGCACTCATTAAGTATGGCATGCTAAAGAGTTGATGTTGGACAAGGAAGACAACGTAACGGGTTATGTTTTCTCACATCTCAGTTAAAGTATATTGTCATGGATCATTCAAACATGTTGAGCTTGCCTTTCCCCCTCATGCTAGCCAAAAATTCCTAGCACCAAGTAGAGATACTACTTGTGCTTCCAAATATCCTTAAACCCAGTTTTGCCATGAGAGTCCACCATATCTACCTATGGATTGAGTAAGATCTTTCAAGTAAGTTGTCATTGGTGCAAGCAATAAAAATTGCTCTCTAAATATGCATGACTTATTAGTGCAGAGAAAATAAGCTTTGTACGAACTTGTTATGGAAGCAATAAAAGCGACGGACTGCATAATAAAGGTCCATATACAAGGGGCAATATAAAGTGACGTTCTTTCGCATTAAGATTTTGTGTATCCAACCCTAAAAGCGCATGACAACCTCTGCTTCCCTCTGCAAAGGGCCTATCTTTTACTTTATGTCTTTTACTTTTATGCAAGAGTCAAGGTGATCTTCACCTTTCCCTTTTTCATTTTATCCTTTGGCAAGCACTTTGTGTCAGGGTGATCCTGATATATATATCCAATTGGATGTAGGTTAGCACGAACTATTATTGTTGATATCACCCAAGCGTGAATACGTTTGGAGGCAACATTATAAGCCCCAATCTTTCTCTGTGTCTAATTAAAACTTCATAACCACAAGTATTGCGTGAGTGTTAGCAATTATAGAAGACTGTATGATAGTTGAGTATGTGAAGTTTGCTAAATCAAAGCTCTGACATAGACTCTTCCTGAAAATAGGATGAATTGCAATTGTTTGATGACTAAGAATGAAGTTTGCTAGTTTTCAAGAAAGTTTATGGTCTATGCTTTGACATGTGAATTGCTTGTTACTTTATTGTGAGAAGTTTTATGAGATGAACTACTGTTATGACATATAATGTTGCTAGTAAAGGTGATTGATATTATCATTGATCAAACTTGTGCACCTTCTAGCATTCACACTTCATAAATTCTTTATTTATCATTTACCTACTCGAGGACAAGTAGGAATTAAGCTTGGGGATGCTGATACGTCTCCAACGTATCTATAATTTATGAAGCATTCATGCTATATTATTATCTGTTTTGAATGATTATGGGCTTTATTATACACTTTTATATTACTTTTGCGACTAATCTATTAACCGAAGGCCCAGCCCATATTGCTGTTTTATTGCCTGTTTCAGTATTTCGAAGAAAAGGAATATCAAACAGAGTCCAAACAGAATGAAACCTTCGGCATCGTGATTTTTTGGAAGAATATCATCCTGGAGGCTTGGAGATCAAGTCAGAAGACCCTCGAGGAGCCCAGGAGATAGGGGCGCCCCCCCTAGAGGGCGCGGCTCCTGTCTCGTGGACCCCTCGAGCACCCCTCGACCGACTTCTTTCGCCTATATATGCCTATGTACCCTTAAAACATCGAATATCAAGATAGATCGGGAGTTCCGCTGCCGCAAGCCTCTGTAGCCACCAAAAACCTCTCGGGAGCCCATTCTGGCACCCTGCTGGAGGGGGAATCCATAACCGGTGGCCATCTTCATCATCCTAGCGCTCTCCATGACAAGGAGGGAGTAGTTCACCCTCGGGGCTGAGAGTATGTACCAGTAGCTATGTGTTTGATCTCTCTCTCTCTCTCTCGTGTTCTCTCTCGTGTTCCCTCTATGTAGGGTTGGACCAAAAGCTCATAGCTCGCGAGCTTAATGAGCGCTCGATAGTTCGGCTCGTTAAGCTCGGAGCTCGCTTCCTAATGAATAGAGCCAATCATAGATTTCAGCTCGTTAAGTTTAATGAGCTTAATGAACGAGCTAACGAGTTTCACGAGTAGCTCGTTAAGCTCGTTAGTAACAACATAACACATATTTTCATCTTACGTGACAAACTTTTTGTAGTAACTCAGCCCATCAATTCAATCTAATCGACATATGAGGCAACAAACTAGTGCATTTCTATTTGTAGTCACCATATTCATCTTGAAAACCACACCTACACATTCATCATGTATATCGAAACACATTATAACCTGTTAACAAGCGCTCGTGAGAGCTCACGAGGTTAACGAGCTTCAAACGAGCCGAGCCGAGCAGGGTTTTCTTCTTGTTAATCTTAACGAGCTTAATGAGCCGAGCCTTAACGAGCACGAGCTTAACGAGTACGAGCTTAACAAGTCGAGCTGCTCGTTAGTCCACCCCTACCTCTATGGCACGATCTTGATGTATCCCGAGCTTTGCTATTGTAGTTGGATCTTATGATGTTTCTCCCCCTCTACTCTCTTGTGATGAATTGAGTTCCCCCTTTCAAGTTATCTTATCGGATTGAGTCTTTTATGAGAACACTTAATGTATGTCTTGCCGTGCTTATCTGTGGTGACAATGGGATATCATGTGCCACTTGATGTATGTTTTGGTGACCAACTTGCGGGTTCCGCCCATGAACCTATGCATAGGGGTTGGCACACGTGCTTGACTCACCGGTAGAAACTTTGGGGCACTCTTTGAAGTACTTTGTGTTGGTTGGATGAATCTGAGATTGTGTAATGCATATCGTATAATCATGCCCACGGATACTTGAGGTGACAATGGAGTATCTAGGTGACATTAGGGTTTTGGTTGATTTGCGTCTTAAGGTGTTATTCTAGTACGAACTCTTGCATAGATTGATCCGAAAGAATAACTTTGAGGTGGTTTCGTACCCTACCATAATCTCTATGTTTGCTCTCCACTATTAGTGGCTTTGGAGTGACTCTTTGTTGCATGTTGAGGGATTGTTATATGATCTATCTATGTTATTATTGTTGAGAGAACTTGCACTAGTGAAAGTATGAACCCTAGGCCTTGTTTCCTATCAGTGCAATATCGTTTACGCTCATGTTTACCAATTGTTACCTTGCTGTTTTTATAATTTCAGATTACAAATACCTTTATCTACTATCTATTTTGCACTTGTATCACCATCTCTTCGCCGAACTAGTGCACCTATAAAATTTACCATTGTATTGGGTGTGTTGGGGACACAAGAGACTCTTTGTTATTTGGTTGCAGGGTTGTTTGAGAGAGACCATCTTCATCCTACGCCTCCTACGGATTGATAAACCTTAGGTCATCCACTTGAGGGAAATTTTTCTACCGTCCTACAAACCTGTGCACTTGCAGGCCCAACAACGTCTACAAGAAGAAGGTTGTGTAGTAGACATCACAGATCCGGACACAGTTTAAGTGTTCGATAATTACTTTGGAGTATTCAGAGATGGAACCTGCCTTGCAATGCTGAAAATAAACTGCACGCCGGACTCATCATCATTGAAGCCTAGTTCAGGGGCTACCGAGGGAGTCCTGGATTAGGGGGTATCCGGACAGCCAGACTATATACTTTGGCCGGACTGTTGGACCGTGAAGATACAAGACTCAAGACTTCGTCCCGTGTCCGGATGGGTCTCTCCTTTGCGTGGAAGACAAGCTTGGCGATACAGATATTATATTTCCTTCTTTGTAACTGACTCCATGTAAACCCTAGCCCTCTCCGGTGTCTATATAAACCGGAGAGTTTAGTCCTTAGAGACAGAATCATAATCATCATAGGCTAGCTTCTAGGGTTTAGCCTCTACGATCTCGTGGTAGATCAACTCTTGTAACACTCATATCATCAATATCAATCAAGCAGGAAGTAGGGTTTTACCTCCATCGAGAGGGCCCAAACCTGGGTAAACACTGTGTCCCTTGCCTCCTGTTACCATTAGCCTTAGACGCATAGATCGGGACCCCCTACCCGAGATCCGCCGGTTTTGACACCGACACTTGCTCTAACTTGGCAGCGTGATATGTGGTTGTATGTTGCATATGGTGTCTAGATTGTAATTCTTCCAATCTGGTTAAACTGCATGTGCTAGTCTGCTTAGCTTATACATTATACCTGTTAATGTGACATGCCTTCCTGTATTTAGTACATAGTACATCTGTCTATTAAGCATGCCCTTACATAAAACTATTGTTTTTTTGTATCCCGCATCAATCAATATGACGAGACACCTTTAGTATATGCAGTGTGATATTAGTTGCATCTTTCATATGATTTATAGCATGCTCTGCTTCTAATTTGTTGAAATTCCATTTTTGATGGGACGCTTTTAACTTGGCAGAGTCATATTGGTTGCATCTTTCATGTGGTGTCTAGCTTGCATTGCTTCTTATTTGTTGGAATGGTTTCTGCTTAGTTTCCACAAACAGTTGTGAACATGCCATACCGTCCTGTTTTTCGTACATATTCCATCCTGGTATCATGTGTTTGCCTTACATCAAAGTAGTGATTGTCAGTATCATGCATGAATGAGTTTTGAAGAGAGAATTTTATTGCTTTTTCTTGTCGGTTTTACTGGACAATTCGAAATCAATAAAGCAGAAGAAAGTTAGCAAGGAAGCGGATAAAGGTGCTCCTTCCAAACGGAGGGCCTCTACAGTTTCTACTCCTCCACCCCCCCCCCCTCCCCCAAGATGATTTCCAAGAAAACACATGCATAGACACTCAACAAAGATGTGCTTATGATGAGCACGTCTCCCCTAGTGCACCATCATCGGTGCTCCCTCTAACTTGGCACTGTTATATGTGGTTGAATGTTATGTGTGATGTGTATCTTGTATTGCTTCTAATTTTGTTGAATTCCATCTGCTTACTTTACACATTATACTTGAATAAGACACGTGTTCCTGTTTCTAGAACATACAATATCTGTCTATCACACCATGTTCTTACATCAAATTACTACTTTTGTGTAACCTGTAACAATCATTTATCATAAGACATGTTTGACTTCGGAGTGTGATATAGGTTACATCTCGCATTATTTTTCTAGCTTGTACGACTAATTTGTTGAAATGACACTTATGATAAGACAATTTTAACTTGGTAGTGATATACGTTGCATCTTTCATATGGTGTCTAGCTTTTATTGCTTATAATTTGTTGAAATGCCTTCTCCTTAGTTTACACATCATAAGCTGTGAATATGCAATGCTGTGAATATGCAATGGCACTAATGATGAGAGACCTCTAACTTGGTAGTGTGATGTTGTTTGCATCTTGCATATGATTTATTTCTTGTACTGCTTCACATTTGTTTAAACGCCATTTATGATGAGACACTGTTAACTTGGCAAAGCGATATTTGTAGCATCTTTCATATGGTGTCTACCTTCCATTGCATTGCTTCTAATTTGGTGAAATGTCTTCTGCTTAGTTTACACATCATAGTTCTGGTTATCTCTTCCGTCCTGTTTTTCGTACATATTACATCCTCCTATCATGTGGTTGTCTAACATCAAAGTTCAGTTCGTCTGCATCACGCATCAATTTGTTCGGAAAAACTAAATTGTTATTCGTTTTTCTTGTCGGCTTGAGTTAACATGGCACAGAGAAAGAGGAAGAAACACAGAATGGCAGGGAATGAGTTGCGGATGAATCCTGCAGATTCTGCTGGTACTGATGGTGCAATAGAAGGTCAAAGTCCAGCGGAAAATTCTACAAACAGGGCATCCCATGCTACACGAGCTGCAAAAAAACCAAATAGAAACAAATTGCTGCCACCAAACAAGCAGAGACAACCCTAGTTCTTGCAACACCTACCACAATACTACCAGCTGCACGAGTTACTCGTGCGTCAACTGAGCTAGCAGCATGTTCCCAAGCTCCCTTGCCACCTGACACTACTTCCCAAGAACTCTTGACACAAGACGAGTTGGCAAGATCAGATGAACTTTGTGAGCTTCAACAGCAAGAAGGTAGTTGCTGGAGTCAAGTTACAGTTGCATGCTTCTTTATATGTAGTCTCACAGTTTGATGTACACTTACACTTCCTAAGTTCGTTGTTGTACTAGCACCTAGGCACAAGAAGAAACAAACATCAGGGATAATGCTCGATAGGTTAACTAAATCTATAGGAGGAAGAATGGAGATCCATTTTGAGGCAGGTTTAAAAAGGCCACATGATGCTATAGAGTCAGCCAAGTTAGTATCGGAGGCAGCGGTTGCTGTTAAGTGTCATGTACGTATCCTCCCAACATGGATTCAGTACAGGGATGACAAAGACAAAACCCAGTTCAACACCTTCCTCGACCATTTCTCTGTAAGTATGGTTATGTATGGAAACTAGTAATATCGTCTTGCTTTGTCCCATACATTCTAGATTGCTGATAATGAGACTCCATAATTTTCAACAGATGAGGTTCAAGTTGGATAGCCAAGATGATGCAACCAGACAAGCTTGCACCCATGTTTTCAAGTCTGCTCTGCGACAGTATCGATATAACTTGAGGAAAACTTAGTTTGAAGGCAAGGCTAACAGTGCTTTCCCAAACATCTCCAGTGGAATATATATCGGATGAAGACTTGAGGGGCTGTCAAAACTGGCGGATCTCGGGTAGAGGGTCCCGATCTGTGCGTCTAAGGCTAATGGTAACAAGAGGCAAGGGACAAAATGTTTACCCAGGTTCGGGCCATCTCGATGGAGGTAAAACTCTACTTCCTGCTTGATTGATATTGATGATATGAGTGTTACAAGAGTTGATCTACCACGAGATCGTAGAGGCTAAACCCTAGAAGCTAGCCTATGATGATTATGATTTTGTCTCTAAGGGGTAAACTCTCCGGTTTATATAGACACTGGAGAGGGCTAGGGTTTACATGGAGTCGGTTACAAAGAAGGAAATATAATATCCGGATCGCCAAGCTTGTCTTCCACGCAAAGGAGAGTCCCTTCCGGACACGGGACGAAGTCTTGAGTCTTGTATCTTCACGGTCCAATA
Source organism: Triticum dicoccoides (assembly GCF_002162155.2). NCBI lineage: Eukaryota > Viridiplantae > Streptophyta > Magnoliopsida > Poales > Poaceae > Triticum > Triticum dicoccoides. Next base: position 756,624,161 of record NC_041385.1, read on the forward strand.
GTCCGGCCAAAGTACATAGTCCGGCTGTTCGGATATCCCCTGAGGGAGTCCTGGATTAGGGGGTGTCCGGATAGCCGGACTATAACCTTTGGCCGGACTCCTGGACTATGAAGATACAAGATTGAAGACTTCGTCCCGTGTCGGGATGGGACTTTCCTTGGCGTGGAAGGGAAGCTTGGCGATACGGATATGTATATCTCCTCCCATTATAACCGACTCTGTGTAACCCTAGCCCTCTCCGGTGTCTATATAAACCGGAGGATTTTAGTCCGTAGAAAGAACAACAATCATACCATAGGCTAGCTTCTAGGGTTTAGCCTACTTGATCTCGTGGTAGATCTACTCTTGTACTACCCATATCATCAATATTAATCAAGCAGGAGTAGGGTTTTACCTCCATCGAGAGGGCCCGAACCTGGGTAAAAACATCGTGCCCCTCGTCTCCCGTTACCATCCGCCTAGACGCACAGTTCGGGACCCTCTACCCGAGAAACGCCGGTTTTGACACCGACATTGGTGCTTTCATTGAGAGTTCCTCTGTGTCGTCATCTTTAGGCCCGATGGCTCCTTCGATCATCAACAACGATGCGGTCCAGGGTGAGACTTTTCTCCCCGGATAGATCTTCGTATTCGTTGGCTTTGCACTGCGGGCCAATTCGATTGGCCATCTGGAGCAGATCGAATGCTACGCCCCTGGCCATCAGGTCAGATTTGGAAGTTTGAACTACACGGCTGACGTCCGCGGAGACTTGATCTTCGACGGGTTCGAGCCACAGCCAAGCGCGCCACACTGTCACGATGGGCATGATCTAGCTCTGCCGCCGAACAGTGCCCAGGAGGCCGCACCAGTGTCCGCTCGGACCCCTAGCTCAGAGCCGACTGCGCCAATCAAGGACGGGTGGCTGGACACCGCCCCGGGGGCTGCAATCTCTACGGCGATCGAGCCAAACACCAGCCTTGTCCTTTGTGAAGCTCATGACTCCAAGGTGCCGAACTTCGAACCTTCCGCGCCCCTGCCGATCGAATCCGATGTGGCGCCGATCATGGAGTTCGCCGCCGCGGACATCTTTCAGCACTCGCCCTTCGGCGATATTCTGAATTCACTAAAGTCTCTCTCTTTATCAGGAGAGCCCTGATCGTACTATGATCAGCAAGGATGGGATTCGGATGACGAAGAAATTCAAAGCCCACCCACCACCCACTTCGTAGCCACTGTCGATGATTTAACCGACATGCTCGACTTCGACTCCGAAGACATCGACGGTATGGACGACGATGTAGGAGACGAACATGAACCAGCGCCTATAGGGCACTGGACAACCACCTCATCTCACGATGTATACATGGTGGACACACCTAAAAGAAACGACGACGAGGAACAAAGGGACGCAACGAGGGATCACTCCCTCGAAAAGCAGTCAAAGCGGCGGCGTAAGCGCTGCTCCAAACCCCACCTCGGCAGAGACCTAGCCATAGAGCAAGGCGAACCGACGGACGATGAACATGCCATCGAGCAACCGTCCGAACAGGGCAACTTGGATAAACAAACCGAACAACCCGTCCACGACAAAGATAATAGCCCAGACAACCTCATGCTGGACAAGTTGTTGGAGCAGAAGAACCTCCACAAAAGGCTCGTCACCACTGCGTGTAGCCTGAAAAAGCAGAAGCGGAAGCTCAAAATAGAGGAAGATGCACTTAGAATTAGATGGGGCAAAGTACTCAACACCGCAGGCAAATACGGTGACAGTCGCCACACAAAGAGCTATCTGAAGCAAAAATTACTGCCGGAATTTGATGAGGAGGCCTTAGAGCCCCCGCAATCAAAAAATAAGGAAGCCACCCGGTCGGATAAACAACCCCATGGCCAACATAGAGCGGCAAATGGCGCCGCACACAAGCCGGCACCTGATCCACACAAGGATTCGCATCAAAAAGACGGCCCAACCAGATCTATCTACGGGCCAAGAAAGCAAGCTCTAGTAAGCAATGCAACCCAACAAGTATCCGAACATCACGACACACCCAAATACAGGGGTGCCGCACACCCCCTATGTTTCACCGATGAGGTGCTGGACCATGAATTTCCGGCGGGATTCAAGCCCGTAAACATAGAGGCATACGACGGAACAACAGACCCTGGAGTCTGGATTGAGGATTATATCCTCCACATACACATGGCTAGAGGAGATGACCTCCACGCCATAAAATACTTACCCCTCAAGCTCAAAGGGCCATCCCGGCATTGGCTTAAAAGCCTTCCCAAAAACACCACCGGAAGTTGGGAAGAGCTCGAGGATGCTTTTCGGGCAAATTTTCCAGGGACCTATGTCCGACCTCCGGATGCAGACGATCTAAGTCATATAACTCAACAACCCGGAGAGTCAGCCCGGAAACTCTGGAATAGATTTCTTACTAAAAAGAACCAGATAGTCGACTGTCCGGACGCCGAAGCCTTAGCAGCTTTCAAACACAGCGTTCGAGATGAATGGCTCGCCAGACACCTCGGCCAAGAAAAGCCAAGAACAATGGCCGCATTAACAAGCCTCATGACCCGCTTTTGCGCAGGAGAGGATAGCTGGTTGGCAAGAAGAAGTACTAGTGACCCAAGTACATCCGAAGTTAGGGATGGAAATGGGAAACCGCGACGTAGCAAGGACCAGCGCCGAACCAAGGGAAACAGCCCGACGAGCACGACACTCAACGCCGGATTCAAAAGCTCTCGGCAGAATCAGAAAAAGCTGCCCCTCAAGGATAACAGGGACGAGCTATCTAACCTAAACAAAATCTTGGACAAAATATGCCAAATCCACAATACTCCCGGGAAGCCTGCAAACCATACCCACAGAGATTGTTGGGTCTTCAAGCAATCCAGCAAACTCAACGCCGAACACAAGGGGCTCGACATACCAAGCGAGGACGATGACGAACCCCACAAGCAGAGTGTGAGAACCCGGAATTATCTTCCAGATCCTCCCGTGTTTAATTGTCAACCCAGGGATCATTGTTGACAACACAGTGAAATGGTATCATTGCAGAATACATAAAAGCATTACAAGTAGTATATTTGTCACAAGACATACCTAGTGAAATGTCTCATGACTTTTACAATCAGAAAACAGCGGAAAGTAAAATGCGTAGTGACTCCATCTCAGCCACAGGCAGTCGATGTAGTCCATGTGACCTCACTCCTACGGATCGCCATAGTAGTCATAGTCATCACCTTCATCTTCATGGAACTCTGTTGTCAACAAAAATATTGCCATGAGTACATTACGTACTCAACATGCCTCCCACGGGGAAGGACCTAGTAGCTACATGTGGCTTCAAAGGAAGGCTGTATGCCTCATTTGCATAAAGCTAATTTTGTTTGACAAATAAAGTAGTTGAATAATAGCGGTTTTAGATGAAAACATGTTTTATCTCCAGAATAATATCTTTCTTCAAGTGAGGATCCTCGATCAACTCACGTCCTTCATAGGTTTCAAGAATAGGGGCAAAGAGGGAATAAGCAAGACAGGTCCCGTACGTCAAGAAAGATTCATGTGTAGCCCTTGACCGTGGACACGGCTATTCGAATAGTTTTACACTCTGCAGAGGTTGTACACTTTACCCACATGACACAATCCCGACTTGTTGCCACCAGTGGCTGCTGGCATAGTACACCATTTGGTATACCGACAGGGAGATTGTGACGAGGTCTTTCATTAGACCAAACTTACTGTGCCAAGCCCACTAGGTTTCAACATGGAAGTAACCACAGTTCATAGTCCGGGCCCCCCTTTTGTGCCGAGGACACTCCTCGCAAGGCAGCTATCCCATCTGCGGTACGGCGATGACGACAATAAGAGTGAACTAACTAATTAATCAAGCCAGTGCCCATATAGCATGTGGTTGTACTGTTATCACAATCTTCAAATCCAAGACTTATTAGGCATCATGCGGCACGGACGACTGATTGCCCCCTTCAACTAGTGAAGGGCGGCCAATCGCTCCTTCAATCCTTGATTCAGCTATCACCCGCACCAGTATTCAGATGGTAAGTTTCACCCAGAGTAGAAGAGAGTAGAGGAGATCAACAAGGGCCAACTGGCCTAGCTCAGCGATACGTTTCAACTATCAATGACTCAGAGGTCATTTAACAAAGGACCTATAGGATAAGCATGGCTAAGCATTACTACTATACCAGAATACTATAATTCTACTCAGGTGTCAAATGAATAGGCGACAAGCGGATCAAGTTAATGTGTCAATCAACACGCTAGCTACGAGAATTAAAAAATAGCATGCATATAGTAACCATAAAACACAATGCAATTTTGTAAACATAGGATAAGTATGATCAAAGAAGGAGGCATGCCTTCGTTGTTGAGTCCTTCTTTGATAACCTGGTTTTGTCCATCTCCAACATTGTCGTCACTCCCTACTCGTCGTAACGATAGCAAAAGACAAACAATAAATACCAAATCAATAACAAATACAAATCGAAACGAAATTAAGTGGATGGATAAGATATTGATCAAGATGGATATTCTAGAACAAGGTAGCATGATAGAAAGGTAAGAGATATGATTCAGCGAAGGGACAAGGTTAAGTTGACATGGTTGAGGAAGGCTTTGTAATCAAGACTAAAGTTCTGTTATGAACTAGTAGTGCCCACCACACATCTCGACAAACTATGTAGGAAACTACTATCTAACAAACACAATGGCATCAACACACATGAAAAGGAACCATCCTATGCATTGAATCACACAATTACAACATGACATGATGAAGGTAATACTTAACCACAAATAGATATTTAGATAGAATCTTAATATTTATAATGGTCAATAGTAGTCAAACATATACATCAACTATATAATAATTCGAAAGGCAATAGTTCCATAAGACAAACGAACAAACATTACAAACCATACTAGTTAAGCAATCAAACATCACTCAACAACATGAATCGAATTGACCTAGGTCTAACCCTATAACATTATTAATATAAAATAGGATCAACTCTATTATAACAAACCAAGTCATTTGTCAAACAATTAACAAGAAACTATACAAGACATGGAACAAAAGAGTGAACTACTATCCAGGCATGATATGATTAAGATTAATAATCAACCACAAGTAAATATTTGGATGTATCCAAATATTTATAATGGTTAACAATAAGCAAAGACTAAACACCAATCATAACTACTATTAGCAAGCATTTCTATGACAAAAGACAAACCAATGCTATCACAAAACTAATTGGAAAATTAAATTACCAGACACATCATACAAGGCATGTGAGTATAGAATCGTGAAGAGGTCTTATCTAATAACACAAGCATTAAACATATGAGTGACCATGAGAAGACACTTAAACTAGGACACTCTTTATAATAAAGGAAACAACTAATATCCAAATGACCTCTAGCAAAAACATTACCGCAACATGGTTAACAACAAAGCAACAATGTGCACTAAGCATATGAGAAAGACACAACTCAACTATTGAAAGGTAAACTATCCTAATCATGTGATGAGCTAATGCAGCATGTGCCAAACACTCATAACACTAACATCAGACAAGTCAAGCATATATGAGCAACACAAGTACAACTATAACACATGGAATATAATAACACATGAAAGATAACTAGCATGACTTGATGTCTAGACTTAGGCATACCACAAATGCAATAGTAAGCTAAACCAGATATGATGCTAAGCATAGATGATCATGACACGAGATACCAAAATATGCTACTAATAAAATGCAATGTGTAACTATGAGATAACCTAGTTGATAACAAGTGACCTAAAGATCAAGCATGACGTTAGCATACAACACTACCATGCTAGTTATGATAAATGAGAACATGGAAGCATACTAAGCACGTACAAAAGTATACAACTAGATCATCTCATCAACCAAATCAACATGTGTTATAGAAGCATGAATAACAAGATGACATGAATTTCCCATCTAGTACGACATACACTTGCAAGTACATAGATAGCTAGACAACTTAGGCATGATCTAGTACCTGAATTGCTACGCACATGCTATACAACCTAATCATGCAATCACAATAACATGACATAGTATTGATAAAGCACAATTTACTCAATAGAAGAATGTATGAGACCAACAAACTACTATCATGTATATCTAACAATTAAAGGCTAACCAATGCATGAACATAATATACAAACTAGCAATGATATACCACATGTAGCCATATAACCAAAATATGCATTATACTTTGAGTAAGTAGTAACATGGCATGTCTAGCAACTAAGCATGTCCAACTACCATCCTAGGTAAACAAAACATCTAGGATAATTAACAAGAAGTATAAATTAAATTCTATGATACAAGCAATAACAATACAATTCTGAATCATGACATGAAGCAACCAACCACATAAAATAATGGATAACAAATATCTACAAAACAAGAGGATCATCTAGGCAATAGTATATTATGCGACAAGAACCACAATGGGTTTGTTCTCAAATAAGAAAGCATATCATTTGACTTCTAGCATAAAAGAACTATGCAACAACACGTATGAAAAAAAATGTGAACATCGATCATAGACAAGACAATGATTTCGAACCAATAGAACAAACATGTGACATGGATGGAAATGAATATTTAAACCATATCTAAGATATCACCATGCTAATCAAAATTAAATAATCAATACATCAAGTATTTCATAATTAAAGAAAGGGTCGCGCTAACTGCCACACGTGTGGCAGGAAGGGAGACGCACCACACGTCTCTAATGTAAACAGATTGCCACGTCATCGCATGCATGCATGCAGGAATCTTTTTGGATTTTCAGTTTTTAAAATGTTTTATCTCTTAAACGAAAAAATCGATTGAAAATCCGTTTTCACCATTAAATCCCTCGCGATGAGATCTTCGAAACTAGATCCCATGTTGATATGTTTTGATGAAAAAAAATTGGATTAAAAGTTGTCATGTCTATTGCATATGAATTGCCATGATGTTTACATTGAAGTTGCCATGATATGTTTCAGCTATTTTCTTCTACATTTAAAAGTAAAGTTTGACATTTATAAAACAGGGAATTAAGAAACTAGACTTGACATGAACCATAAACTAAAATTGCCATGATACATGCACGTAAAATTGCCATGGTTCATACAAAAAATAATTTTCATGGTCAAAGTACTGGAGTTGCCATCATCAAAATACTAAAATTGCCATGATCTACAAACTAAAATTGCCACATTGCAACTTTAGTTTAAGCCCTATAGCAACTTTAGTTTAAGCCCTATAGCAACTGCAGTGTAAACATCGTGGCAATTTCTGGCAAAAAAAATTCGTCGAAACATATCAACAAGGGGTCTAGTTTTGAAGATCTTGTCGAGACGGATTTAATGGTGAAAACGGATTTTTAGTTCGCTTTTTTATTTAGGAGATAAAACATTTTTAAACCGAAAACCAAAAAAATTCTGCTGATGTCATCTATTCATACGTGGCAAAATGAATGGTGATGGAGGCGTGTCGGCGATGTGCAAACGCCCACACGTGTGGGCGTTAACATTTCCGTAAAGAAATCAAGCAAAAACAATAATTCTACAAGGTTCTACGCACGGAGAATATCACTAGAAATCTATACATATTTTTAATATAGAACAACAAACAGTACCAAATATTTCTAAAATAATAAATAAAAGATTTCATCAATAATGATCTAAATCTAGTTAAAATAATAACACCGCCAAGCACGAACGAACAATGATAATCAAATACACCAATCAACTTCTACACGTGGTAAACATTCACAAACACTTGTACACTCGCATAACACATGACTACAAAATTATATGATATTTAGTAACTCAAAATCAATCTATATTAAAAACACAAAATGCTACACATGACTATAATTCATAAACACGCATGTATAAAAGGGAAATACGTGCTACCACAAATTATCGAGCTGAAACGATGTACAACTATTTTAGCAATTTAAACAAGAGTAAACTAAATCTAGTAAACCAGATGACACAAATTATGAGATAGCTAGCACACACTCCTACCCATATCAAGAACACAAGAAAATAACATATTAATAAATAGTCCGATCAACAACCAAAAATCTATAATAAAACTCGATTAACCAAACAAGTAATCTAACTCCACTACGGGATTGCTACAACCATATAAAACATTTCTTCTATTGTGGTCAAGATCAAACGATGAACAAAAGCGATGGAAATATGACCATGGCCTACGGTTTATGTGACGGATAGCATCAACGCGACCAACGATAAACATAGGAGGAACCATGATGTCTAGGAGATAACTTGAGTTATATTTTGAAGGTGCACAAACGGAATTGGATAGAAGCTCACCGAGCGCGACGAATCGATCCGACGAACTCGATGAACAGTGTAGACGAACATGCTGAATTCTTCGGGTGTGATCGACGGGACATGTTCCTTCTTTCCTGAATGGAACCATGGTGTGCAGGGGAACCTTCTGGCGCGAGGGCATGGATGGAGATGGTCCGAGTCACCGGGATCGAAACCTTGCGTCCATGGAGCTTCAAAAGTTCAGTGAGGGTTCTTTGGCAGAGGAGGAAGAGAGAGGGCATGAGGACTCTTGGGAATGAGAAAGGAGATCATGGTGGACGTCTAGGTATCTTCAAAACTGAAAATGATTGAGATTTATGGGAGTTGAGGGGAGGGCATGAGAGTGGCTGAACGTTTCTTCTTCTCTGTACTGTGTGCGCTTACGCGAGGGTGGAGGAAGGAGAAGTGCTTGGGTTTGACGTTGGAAGATGGACAAGTATCTTCATAATTGTAAAGGTAGCAATTAAAGGGAAAGAGGAGGAGTTTCCATCATGCCTGTACGCTTCCTATTATGTGTGCGTTTTCTCTTCTCGTATATGTGTGTTGGTTGTTCCCCTTATGGAGTTGTGAACGTACAGGAGGAGAGGCGTTCATTGGATGGGCCAAGTGGATGGAAGCCCATGTGGAGAGGAGGGGAGGGAAAAAATAGATGGGCTAAGCCCATGTGACTTGAGAAAGAAAACAAAAACAATTGGATGAATCCAGGGAAGAGAAGAGAGATGTACAGATGCATGTATTGGTGGATTTGTCCCAGAAACAATGTATGCGTGGATGGAAAGTATGAGTAAGATAGGTGGACAATTTAAATGGTAGAACGTATCTAATGGTCCAATGGAATTTGGCCCGAGATTGAGAAAAAGGAAAAGAAATAGATTTCCATTTTAGGAAATCTAGAGAAGGAAAAGAAGCTCGAGCAATCAAACGAATTTTAGTAACCCAAAGAAAATTCAAGGCACATATTTAAATATGCCAAAGAAGAGAAAATAAAGCCCGGCTAAAAGAAAAGAACTAAACTCAAATTTTAATTTATTTTCACGTTAGTTTAAATTAAATTCTTCAAATTATAAAAGTCCAATTTAAGCTTTGTTAACAAATAAAACAAGTGAAATTTTCTCACCCTGATTTTTGGAAAACTTTTTCTTAAACATCCCGAGAATCGGGATCTTACACAGAGCACCGGAGAACAAAAGAAGTTCCCACAAGAAGTCAAAACAGTAAACTCACTTCACGTGACAAAAGGGAAAAACAGAGTGGCGCCTATAGAGATACGCGCCATACGGCCTGTCCTAGAGGAGTCCCGCCATTGGTTGTTAAACCAATCACCTTCGACCATCAGGATTACTCTAGAAGTATCCGGAACGCAGGCTGGACTGCCTTGATATTAGATCCGATAATTGACGTACTCCACTTTACACAAGTCCTAATGGACGGCGGCAGTGGTCTAAACCTGCTATATCAGGACACAATCCGCAAAATGGGGATAAACCCAACAAAAATTTGCCATAGCAACACTTCCTTTCAAGGGGTAACGCCAGGCCCAGATACGCATTGTACGGGTTCTCTACTACTAGAAGTTATGTTCGGTTCCCCCGACAACTTCCGCCGCGAAAAGCTAACCTTCCACATCGCCCCATTTACAAGTAGCTATCAAGCACTACTGGGACGCGAAGCTTTCGCCCGCTTTAACGCAATACCGCATTATGCATCCCTTACGCTTAAAATGCCCGGTCCGCGAGGCATCATCTCATTAAAGGGAAAAATCGAGTGTTCCTCGAGCGCGGAAGACTGTACGGCTGCCTTGACAGCCACACATTAAACCGGCTTCACTAATCAAAGCACCTAAACAGGTCGTTCAGACCATGGACATGGCTAGATGAGTCCGGCGTAAACATACAAGGGCTTACAAGCCGCATACCCCCGTACAAGGGGCTCCGCGCGTGTACAACAAGAGACAATAAAGCTCAATTTTACCCATTTTCTGAATTATACTTTGTTTATTTAACATAACATAGATTTTCGCACGATCTTTTTCAACTAAGTTCCTCTCTTTTACAGACGAACACCATGCTACACCCGTCCAGGATACGACACAACGGAGACACAGGCGCAGACGTGCAGTAGGGACCCATTCCAAGGATTTTTTTCAGATTAAGACCCTGCGTAAACCTTTTTCACTGTCTCTTGTTGATACACATCCCCCAGCTTCTTGGTATAACCGAGGAGGAGGCTGGCATCTTGGCATGTGGCCACGTCAGAATTTTGCGCGTAACTGGACACCAGGGGCTTCTTACCAAGGGTGTTGTTCAGCCCGTTTTCATAAAGACCGAATACCTTAGGGAGTGTTCGGCGTCGCGAGTTTGGCCTTATATGCATCAGCTCCGAATCATGTCTTTGGTCAAATGTTGGGTTTGCCCGGCTCCTGTGTTTTGCTGCCTTACGTTCCGCTCTATCAGCTAAGGCGGCACCAGGAGAACTACTGCGATTGTGCCACGGTTCGGCCAGGCGAGCACCTCGGTAGAGAAAGCCGAAAACTGACTGTCATGATATAGCGTGAGACTGGTCAACCACTCGATGAACCGCTGGAATCTTTAGAAATCCTCTGCATTAACGAAGGGTCGTTTCCCGGCCAGGCACACACGCGCCCCGAATTCGGGTGAGCGCGGTGCCCCTAGGGGCTATATAGTAGCCCCACTGTCAAACTCCTATGGCTAAGTGAAAGTGATAAAGCATTATAGTCTGGTTGCCTAGTTCGCTGCGCTATCACCTCCTTAATAGGAGCAAGACCTTGGATCAAGTGTGAGAATGCGCCTTCTGCGAACACCCCCGCATTATATGCGTGGGGGCTGAAGCCGAAGACTGCCATCTTTCAGGTTATATACACATATACATTAACGGTCGCACAGGAGGTATTCTAATTCTTGAAGGCACAAGTATAAAAAGCTTTTATATTCCATCCAAACATTGTTCTACAATAATACATGTTATTCGAACATAATATCCTTTGAGCACTGCGTCTCTATTAAACGAGTGCCCTGCAGAACTTCCTGAAAATAGTGCTCGGCAGGTACTCGGCTCTCATCCGAATCTTGGGATGCAACAGCGATGGCCTTCATCTCCACCCAGTATGTCTTGACACGGGCAAGAGCTATCCGCGCACCCTCTATGCACGCTGACCACTTCATTGCATTAATATGCGGTACCGCACCAAGGAACTGCTGCACCAAGCTAAAATAACTCTTTTGCTCGAGCCTTTCCGGCCACAGATGACTCACGACATGTTTCATGGCGAGTCCGGATAACCTATTCATCTCCGCCCATGCGGCCAAACGATCAGTTAATGGAAGTGGGCGCTCTGGATTGTGGAACTGCGATCAAAAAAGCTTTTCCACTTCGGGGTCCTTTTGATCTCGGAAGTGTTCAGCCGCGTCCGTAGCACTCGCCGCCATGTCCAGAAAAGTGTTCGCCGCACTCCACAGCCGGTCCAACGGAGCATATTTAGGATCCCCGAACTTCATCCACAGCATAAAGGGCTTTCCAGCTGTGATATCTCCGGCCTAACGTAGCTCCTCCTTCATAGCTCTCATTGCAGAGCGAGTATCCTTGGCCTCGATAGTGGCCTTATCTAGGTCCTTCTATGTCGTCTGATCTTCTTTTTCAAGAAGCTTGCAGTGGTCGGCAGCATTCTTAAAATTTACAGCCATCCCGGTCATTTCCTTCTTGCTTTGGCAGTGAGCAGCCTGTTCGGCTTTCAGCTCTTAAGCCGCCTTCAAGGCAGTCGCATCGCTTTTCCTGGCCTGCTCCTTGGCTCGGGCAAGTTCCGCCCGAAGGTTCTCCATGGCAGCAGCACCATCTGCATCAAGCACACATTGTAAGGTACGGGCATCAAGCTCCTCTTACCAGGTGTCTTCGGAGAAATTACATACCTTGTGCCTCGTCAAGCCGCTTGTTGACAAGCGCGATGTCGGCATCTGCCACGTCAAGTTGCCGCTTTAGCTCGGCAAATTCATCAGTCCGGCTAGCCACCGGACACTTCACCACCTACATAGGAAAGGCGACATATTATACCTGGGATTATGATCCTCGGTGCGCCGTCATTTTTGACAACGCACAGAGTCTCAGGGGCTACTATCTGTGGCCTCATACAACCTGCTCTCCGTGGACGAAATCCTTCCAATCACCATATCCATCAACGCACGGTGTTCTTCTGAGATAGATGCTCGCCCGAGCAGATCCTTCAGCTCCTCCGACCGTGCACCGGACGGTGACGGACTCGTCCGATGGCCGTTTTCGAAGGCCGTACACGGAGGGCCTTGGGGGCCATACGACTGCCTTCTGGCCCTGCCGGATTCGGAGAAACCCTCCATGACGACACCTCAGGGTCGCCCGCCTCACAAGGCGATACGGCAGGGGGAGGCGTTCCGCTCTCCATCATCTCCGGACAAAGATCCCCTAAAGATGAGCTCTGCTGAGAAGGGCTGAGATCCGAACTACAAGGTAAAATTTCGGTTATCTTCCTCTGAAATAGAACAGGGATGTCTCTCATTTTAAAACTCCCCTCTTTACTTACGGCTCGGTGGAGAGCTGATCCCCTTGGGGGCGCAATGCAACCGAGGCACCCCCCGGCGCCGGACCCTCTGACGAAGATTTCTTCCGCCGCTTTGAGACCATGGTCTCCGGGTCTTCAGAGGCGGTCCTCTTCTTCCCCTGGTTAGAGGAATTCTCGATTCCTCCTTTCCTGACAGCCTCCTTCAGGGAGGCAGTAGCTTCCTTGTTCCCCTCTTCGCCTTCTTCCAAAGGCGCAATCTCCAGCATCCTGGTTAACACGGGATCCGTAGTCTCAGGGAGGGGGGACGGACACCTGATTAGCTTTGCTTTCGCTATCCACTCCTGTTTAAGGGACAACTCTTTTAAGGGCAATTCTATGATAAATATACGGATAGCGTGTCCGGGTACAAGGCTACTTACCTGCATCCTCGGACGAGTCCGGGCACATTGCTTGTGATCCAAAGAACAATTTGTACATCTTCATGGGCGTCGCGCCCACAAAATGTTGGAGGGATCATGGTCCCTCCGGATTAAACTCCCACAGGCGGAGGGGGCGACGTTTGCAGGGAAGGATGCGGTGAATCAACATGACCTGCGTCACTACAACCAGATTGATGTCTCTTTCTAAGAGATCTCGAATGCGGCCCTGCAACAAGGGCACGTCCTTGGACGGCCCCCAGTTAAACCCTTTATTGACCCATGACGCTAGCTGTGATGGGGGACCTGAGCGAAAGGCAGATGGCTCCACCCACTTGGTGCCCCTGGGAGCTGTGATATAAAACCACTCTCATTGCCATAAGCTGAACTCCTCTTGAAAAGAGCCCTCGGGCCATGGAGCGTCAGCTTTCTTGCTTATAACGGCACCTCCGCACTCCGCGTGCTGCCCCTCGATCATCTTCGGCTCTACTTTGAAGGTCTTAAGCCACAATCCGAAGTGAGGAGTAATACGGAGGAAGGCCTCGCACACGACAATGAACGATGAGATATGGAGGATGGACTCCGGAGCTAAGTCGTGAAATTCCAGCCCGTAATAAAATATGAGCCCCCTCACGAAGGGGTCCGTCAGGAAGCCTAGCCCCCGAAGGAAGTGAGACGCGAACACCATGCTCACACCCGGCTTGGGAGTGGGAATAACCCGCCCTTGAGCAGGCAGCCTATGCGAGATTTCGCCGGTTAGATACCTGGCATCCCTTAGCTTTAGCATGTCTTCTTCTGTAATGGAGGAAGGCATCCACCGGCCTTGAAGGTCGGAGCCGGACATCATCGAAGGTCCGAAGCGGCTGAATCTGGAGCTTTGGGTGTTGGAGCTCAAGGTGAGAGTCAGATTCGATTGAGATTGAAAGAAAGGAGTCGAGCCTTGGTCTCTTTATAAAGAGGTTGAATACCAAGAGCCCTCCCCGTGACCGTTTGGGACTCGCCTTCGATTGAGGAGACACACCAACAGGCACGATTGGGTTACCCACGCCCGTATTGATGAGAATCCCAGAATAAGGGGACATGATCTCTGCTTTGACAAGACGTGCCAAGGAAACCGCCTCGCTAAATGTGCTGAGGTGGGACAGTAAAACGATTCGAATAAAGGCTTGGCCGTGGCGTGATGTCACGCTGTGAAATACGTCAGCAGATTAGATTTGTGCAAATATTATTCTCTCTTCGGTGGTACGTGGAACTTATTTTGTAGAGCCGGACACTATCCTTGTGTTCAAAATCTTCTATGAAGTATTCGGAGGAGGAACCCGCCTTGCAATGTCGAAGACAATCTGCGCGCCGGACTCGTCGTCGTTGAAGCCTGGTTCAGGGGCTACTGAGGGAGTCCTGGATTAGGGGGTGTCCGGATAGCCGGACTATAACCTTTGGCCGGACTCCTGGACTATGAAGATACAAGATTGAAGACTTCGTCCCGTGTCTGGATGGGACTTTCCATGGCATGGAAGGCAAGCTTGGCGATACGAATATGTAGATCTCCTCCCATTGTAACCGACTCTGTGTAACCTTAGCCCTCTCCGGTGTCTATATAAACCGGAGGGTTTTAGTCCGTAGAACGAACAACAATCATACCATAGGCTAGCTTCTAGGGTTTAGCCTCTCTGATCTCATGGTAGATCTACTCTTGTACTACCCATATCATCAATATTAATCAAGCAAGAGTAGGTTTTTACCTCCATCGAGAGGGCCTGAACCTGGGTAAAAACATCGTGCCCCTCGTCTCCTGTTACCATCCACCTAGACGCACAGTTCGGGACCCCCTACCCGAGATCCGCCGGTTTTGACACCGACACCCCCTAATCCAGGACTCCCTCAGTAGCCCCTGAACCAGGCTTCAATGACGATGAGTCCGGCGTGCAGTTTTGTCTTTGGCATTGCAAGGTGGGTTCCATCTCCGAATACTCCAAAGTAATTATCTAACACTTGAATCATGTCCGGATCCGCAAGACGATCTTCAAATACCACCGTAGAGATCATGGCACCTCATGAATCTTGATCTGCTGGCAATTTTTGTACGGTGTGTTCTTATGCCGTGGTCTGGTCCAACATGAACCGGTTTTTCTTGGCCTGCCTCGATACTCTTTGCGAGGCGGTTTTATCGGCACGCCCTGCCAAAGCAGAGATCGTGTCTCCCCTTATCGCGGGATTTTTCATCAAAACGGGAGCGTGTAACCCCATGACGCCTGTTGGTATGATTCCATATTTTTAGGCAAGTCCCGAGCGGTTATGCTGAGGACGCTTGATAAAGGGACTGAGGCCTATCCCTCTTTTCCTCCACCCTTGTGCCTTTTCGCATCTCGAGTTCTAACACCCGAAACCCAAACTCGAGCACCCCGGATCCTCCACCATGTCCGGATCCAACCAAGGCTGGTGGGTTGCCTCCTCGGTCATAGAGGAGGACATTGCGAAGCTTAGGGAGGTCGGATATCTGACCGCCGACATCAAGCACAGGCTTCCTGCTCCAGAGCAGGTCATCCCTACTCCCGAACCCAACGAGAGTGTCGTATTTGTTTCTCACTTCCTTCGCGGCTTCGGTTTCACCCTTGATCCCTTTGTGAGAGGGCTCATGTTCTATTACGGGTTAGATTTTCACGATCTAGCTCCGGGTGCTATCCTCCATATTTTGTCGTTTATCATTTTGTGTGAAGCTTTTCTCCACGTCACTCCACACTTCGTCTTATGGCTCAGGACCTTCAATGTGAAGCCGAGTATGACTAAGGGGCGACATGCGGAGTGCGGAGGTGCTGTAATAAGCAGGAATGCCGGCGCCCCATGGCCAGAGGGCTCCTTCCCAGATGTTTCCGACCTATGGCAACGGAGGTGGTTTTATGTCACGGCTCCTAGAGGCACAAAGTGGGTGGCTGCCCCCGACTTCCGTTCGGGTCCTCCTTCTCAACTGGCGTCATGGACCGATATTCGACGGGATTGGGGATCTGCTAGTGATGTACCAACATTGCAAAGCCGTATCCGGGAGCTTCTTGAGAGGGAAATTAGTCCCGTCAGCATAATTCAGGTAATGCTAATCCGACGGATGTTGCCATGCAAACGCCGGCCTCTCCAGATGTGGGAGTTCAATCCAGAGGGTCCGCGGACTATTCTGCACTTCTTTGGCCTAATGCTCAAAGGAATGTGTAAATTATTCTTCGGACCACAAGTAAAGTGTCGCGATACCACCGAGGATGGGGGCCTGAGCTGCAATCACCCAGATTCCCAAGTAAGTAGCCCAGAAACCGAACACATAGTCTATTTTTATCATAATCATTATTCTGAAAATCCTTCGTGGCCAGGAATGGCTTAGCAAGGCGGAGAAAATCGGGTGTCCGACGCCACTTCCCGAAGGCTCGCCAAGTCCCGCTATAGCTAAGATGCTTGGTCGTGTGCTAAGTAAGGTGCTCTCAGGGAAAGACGAAGGGAAGAACAGAGAAGCAGAACTTCACATATTGCGCATCCAGACCGGAGGAATTACCACCTCCCCAAAGGAGGATAGTCGGGGAGGGGAATCAAAGGCCTCCTCCCCGCGTGGGAAGAAGAGGGCCGCCTCCGAAGACCTGGAGATGGAGGTGCCCAGACAAGGGAAGAAAGCTTCACCATGGGGCCCTGCCCCAAAGGGCGTCCTCACCGCGCCATGCCCACCAACAGGCCATCCCTCAACCGAGTTGTAAGTTAATCATAAATACGAAGGTACTACTTCCTTCTCTGAGATCCATTCTTTGCAGTCCGGCTAGTAGCTCTTCTCGACAGAGTTCGTCGTCGGGGGATCTCCTCTCGGAGATGATGGAGAGTGAGTCCCCACCAACCTCTCTGCCTCGTGAGGCGGGCGACCCCGAGGTGTCGTCATGGAGGAGCCCATACCTGCCAAAGCCAGAAGCTAATACTTCGGCCACCCTGAGCAAGGAGCGTTCAGCTCCCACGGGGGGCAATAAGAAGGGCCCAGCACAATTCGACGTCTGGCCGGACACACTGGCGGGCCTTCTAGAGCGATCTGACCTCTCGGAGGAGCACCGTTCATTAATGAACACGGTGCTCGGGAGGATTTCATCCGCCACAAGCGGGTTGAATGAAGCCTTTACGATCCTGCTCAGAGGCTTTGAGGTATGTAATGAAAGATACATAAGTTTTGGCTGTGATGCACACACTAGTTGTGCTCCATATGGATGGTAGCCCCTGAGACTCTGGTTGTCCGCCCTAGGCGGCAAACGGAGGAACATATTTGTGTAAGTAATGATCGCGCTGTGTTTATGCGCAGGTGTCTAAGGATCTGGTAGCCGACCGGTCCGTTGAAGTTGCCAGACTAAGGAGGCAGATTGGATCGATTGATGTCGATATCACACTGGTGATCGAGCGGCTCAACGAGTCACAAGGTATTTGCTCTGCTTTCCATATTATTTTTTGTAGGAAAAACTGAGAGGAGCATAATGCTAATGTTATATGTTTGGACTGCAGACGGTGCTGCTGCCGTGGAAGCCCTGAGGGCGGAACTTGCCCTAGCCAAGGAACAGGCCTGGGCGAGCAATGAGGCTGCCCTTAAGGCAGCTGAAGAGTTGAGAGCCGAACAGTTGCTCGTCGCCGGAGCGAAGAAAAGATAGCCGAGATGGCTGTGGAGCTGAAAAATGCCGTCGACCGGTATGAGCTCCATGAAAAAGATAATAAGGCTAATGCGGCTAACCTGAAAAAGGCTCTTGATGCGGCCAAGAAGACGCGTTCCGAGATTAGGGATGCGCGGGAGGAGCTTCGACAGGCCGGGGAAATCGTGGCTGGAAACCCTTATTTGCTGCGGATGAAGTTTTTAGATCCGAAGTACGCCCCTCTGGATCGATGCTGGAGTCCTGCAGACGCCTACGCGGATTTGGTGAAGAGTGTGGCTGATGCAGCCAAGTTCTTTGAGGATCAGAAAGATGATGAAGTGGAAAAGATGTTCTGGTCGCAGTTCAGCGCTCCAACGCGTACATTACCTTTGAGTGAGAGGGTGGCTACTGTGGCCGAGCTCCACAGGTTGTCTGGACTTGCAATGCGGTCTGTAATAGACCATCTGTGGCCAAAGGGGCCTAAGTCGGACAGTTACTTTGGTTTAGTGCAACAATTCCTTGGTGCCGTATCACGGATCGATGCCGTGAAGAGGTCGGCGTGCATAGAGGGTGCACGGATGGCTCTTGCCCGTGTTAAAGCATACTGGACACATATGGAGGCCACCATCATTGCGACCCAAAATCCGGCGGGCGGCCAGGGTCCGGCCGAGCATATCTTGGAGTAGGTAGTAGAAGGTGCTCGCTTAATAGAGGATCAGTGCTCGAAGAATGTCATGTTCGAGTGACAGATCATGTCATTGTAAAAACAATGTTATTTTGATTAAGGGGGCTATATTTATACTTTGTACCCAAAAGTATTATTGTGCCTCCTGTGCGGCCGTTTTTATGTATATGTGTAATCTGAAAGTTAGCAGTCGTTGGCTTCAGCCCCCACGCATACAATGTGGGGGTGTTCGCAAAAAGGATGCGTAATCACACTTGATCCAACATCTTGGTCCATTAAGGAGGTGATCGCATGTCGAACTAGGCAACCGTACTATATAGCTGTAACACTTTCACTTAGCCATAGGAGTTTGACGGTGGGGCTACTATGTAGCCCCTGGTACCTTCGCATGCATCCGAATACGGGCGTGTGTGTACATGACCGGGAAGCGGTCCTTCATTAATGCGGAGGGATCCTAAGATTCCAATAGGTCTTCGATTGGTTGAATAGTCTCTCCCTATATCATGACAGTCAGTTTTCGGCTTTCTCTACTAAGGTGCTCATCCGGAATAACCAGGGCACAATCGCAGTAGTTCTCCTTTGGCCACCTTAGCTGATAAGAACGGAACATAAGGCGGCAAACCCAGGAGCCGAGCAAACCCAACATTTGACCCAAGACATGATTCGGAGCTGATGCATATAAGGCCGAACTCGCGATGCCGAACACTCCCGAAGGTATTCGGACTTTATAACGTATACTCGGCTGAGTAACACCCTTTAATATGAACCCTGTATTCCCAGGTACGTGCATTAATTTGTCGTGGCGAAATGCCAATAGCGGCAGTATCCTCTGCGGGTGTAGTACCCATGGGATGTTCTATATATAGACCAAAGATATTTTCCATAGGTTCACCAGAGTAAGTTCTATATATAGACCAAAGATATTTTGTTTGGTTTTGCTGCCTCCTTAATATCTTCTGTTCTGGTACTACTAATGTAAAAACTCAACTTTTCAGCGAGCTATGGAAAAAATGGTGGAACTGCCACCTTTTGAAGGTGGTGAGGCAACTATAACCGCAATGTCAGCTCTTGCTGCAGTGGGTCAGTACCTATCCACTAGCAGTGCCAAAAGCACGTTCTTGCATAATACTGGGTTGGTTGTTAAGGCAATCTCGTCCAAACTACCTCATGATCAAGATATGAAAGCTCAAAGCAATCTTGTATCTGCGCTCCAGACACAAGTCCAGTCCCTAACAGAGACCCTTTGTGAAACAATGAGAGACATTGTTCGATGTCGTCAAGATATATGCATGGTTTTGAAACCAGACTATCAGACATTTGCTATGTTGTTCAGGAGCTTAGGAGAAATGAAGGCGAGGTTATGGTGCTCCATCGGACAAAACAACATGAAAACATAACGGTCAGGTCAAATGAACTGAGCTTCTGAACTTATGGTGGTGCATTTATTTGCTAGACTGTTAAGTGTTATGCCAACCTTCCTTTTGTTATATAGTTGTAGTTTGTTTTGGTGCGATACAAAATTTATTCTTAATGTGTAGCCACCGGCTGAAGAAAACAGCAAGCCATTTTTGTATAGTGTAGGGTGTTCCCTATATTTGCACTGGTGGCGATCTTTGATGTCGAGTGGATGTAATCTGTGCAATCGCCTTAATAGCCTAGCGTTAGTTTCGGCCTTATTTATTTCCTAGTCTTCTTTTTCCCTGGTTTGCTAGTGGCCGCAACAACCATGGGCCATATACGGGCCGTAGGATCCATGGGTCTCCTATGGGCCGTCGATAAATGGGCCTCCAACAGGGCCGTAGAATCGGTGGGCCTCGGGCCGTCAGATAAATGGGTCTACATGGACCGTAAACGGACGTAATTGGTATCGGCCCAGCACGGTAACGGGCCGTTAACAGGCCGGAGGACAGCAAAGGCTTAATTCTGTCACAGGCATAACGGGTCGTTAATGGGACAGAATATAGGACGGGCTGGAAACGGCGCAACGGGTTAACAAGCCAGAAACGGGCCGACTCTTGCCATGGGCCGAATTTGGCCCATTAGGGGAACATGCCAGTAACGGGTCGGAAGTAATCGAGGTCCGGAAAGGAGCCCAAGAACGTATGGGCCGTCAATAGGCCGAAAGCTAACACGGGTTGGAAACGGCCCATGTGAATCACGGGTCGTTAACGGGTACAAAGAAAATTACTGTTCATTATGGGCTAGAGTCACCGTGGGCCTCTAAAGGGCCTAAAGATACGAAGGCCTCATATGAGCCGAAAGACGTCATGGGCCATACATGGGCTGAAAGTGAAATGGGCTGGTGTTATATTCGACGGCCCACATGACGTTGTTGGGCCGATTTCCATTAGGGCGTAACGGTCCGTAAGTTACCACGCCGTGAGTTACCGGTCCGTAAAATGGGCTATTTGCAAAGAGACCGTTAACAGACTTTTCATGGGCCAGCCCGTTAACTTTTGACCAAGTCAAACGGGCCGGCTTTGTAAGCTAAATGGGCCAGTGGTGGGCCATGGCACGTGTCGACATATCATAGGCGCTTATCTGACCCACTGACGAGCTGACACGTGTTTCCTCCGGCCAATAAGAATTTTACATGTGGAAATTTCCCATTGGTCGGGGCTGTTAACGGGTTATCGGATCCAAAACCCGACCCGATAGCTTAACAGTGTTCCATTACGGTGGATGCCACGTGTTGGTCACCCTTGACGAAAGCACTTCTGTGACGCGCGATTTATCGTCACGGAAGTAGACACTTCCGTGATGATAATTTTGGTAATGTCATGGAACACTTCTACGACAGCACAGCTATGACTATCTTGATTCTGTCATAAAATTGTCATGGATGTACATGCATGACAAAAAAACGCGACCTACCGTGACAAACTCGTATCATCACGGAAGTGTATTTTTTTATAGTGCTTGCTGAAAACCACTTGTCATTTCCTTCTGCTCCTCATTGGGTTCGACACTCTTACTTATTTAAAAGGGCTACAATTGACCGCATATACTTGTGGGTCATCAAGACAATTTTCTGGAGCCGTTTCCGGGGAGTGAAGCGCTCTTGGTAAGTGGAAATTGGTAAGGAAACATTATTACTACGTGCTGAAATTTATTGTCACTTGCTACTATGGAGAACAATCCTTTGAGGGGTTTGTTCGGGGTATCTTCACCTCGACCGGAACCAAAGATCGGAACCATAATTAGTTACCCCTCAACCTACTGCACCTACTGAAAATATTGAATATGAAATATTCCTTCGGGTATGTTAGAGCAACTGCTAGTTAATCCTTAAGCAGGAGATGGAACCGAACATCCTGATATGCACTTGATATATTTGGATGAAATTTGTGGATTATTTAAGCTTGCAGGTTTGCTCGGAGATGATGCTAAGAAGAAGGTATTCCCTCTATCTTTGAAGGGAAAAGCATTGACATGGTATAGGCTATGCAATGATATTGGATCTTAGAACTGGAACCGTTTGAAATTGGAATTTCATCAAAAAATTATCCTATGCATCTAGTTATCGTGATCGGAATTATATATATAATTTTTGGCCTTGTGAAGGAGAAAGTATTTCTCTAGCTTGGGGGGGCTTAGTCAATATTATATTCATGCCCCAATCATGAGCTCTCACGAGAAATTATTATTCGGAATTTTTATGCTCGGCTTTCTTGTAATAATCAATCCATGCTCGATACTTCTTGTACTTGTTCTTTTATGAAGAAGACTATTGAATTACGGTGGGATATTTTAGAAAGAACTAAACGCGACTCTGGAGATTGGGAACTTGACGAACGTAAAGAGTCAGGTATTGAACCTAAGTTTGATTGTGTTAAATCTTTTATGAATACCGAATCTTTTCAAAAGTTTAGCACTAAATATGGACTTGACTCTGAGATAGTAGCTTCCTTTTGTGAATCCTTTTCTACTCATGTTGATCTCCCTAAGGAGAAGTGGTTTAAATATCAACCACCAATTAAAGAAGAAATTAAAGAACCGGTAAAATCTACAGAGGAAACTATCATTTACAATGTTGATCCAGTTGTTCCCACTTCCTATATTGAAAATTCACCTTTTCCTGTTAGGATGAAGGAACATGCTAAAGCTTCAACTATGGTTAACAAAAGTTATGTTAGAACACTCAAACCATCTGAACAAATCAAAGTTGAACCTAGTGTAGCTATTGTTAAAGATCTCTTAGTTGATAATATTGATGGGCATGTTATCTACTTCTGTAGTGAAGCTTCTAGAATTGCCAAACCTGAAGGAAAAGATAAACATAGACCAGTTGTTGGCATGCTTGTTGTCTTAGTTAAGATAGGAGATCATTGTTATCATGGGTTATGTGACCTAGGTGCTAGTGTGAGTGTTATTCCTTTCTCCTTATATTAAGAAATTAAAGATGAAATAGCACGCTGAAATAGAAGACATAGATGTTACTACTAAACTTGCTAATAGAGATACTATATCACCAATTGGGATTCTTAGAGATGTTGAAGTCTTGTGTGGAAAAATAAAATACCCTACTGATTTTCTTGTTCTTAGAACCCCATAAGATGACTTTTGTCCCATTATTTTTGGTAGACCTTTCTTGAACACCGTCAATGCTAAAATAGATTGTGAGAAACAAACTGTCGGTGTTAGCTTTGGTGATGAATCTCATGAGTTTAATTTTTCCAAGTTTAGTAAACAACCTCATAAGAAAGATTTGCCTAGTGAGGATGAAATTATTGGCCTTGCTTCTATTGCTGTGCCTCTTACTGATCCTTTGGAACAATATTTGCTAGACCACAAAAATGATTTGCATATGCGTGAAAGAAATGAAATACATAGAATCTTTTTCGAACAACAACCTCTTCTTAAACACAATTTTCCTATTAAAACTCTAGGAGGTCCTCCTCCACCTAAAGGTGATCCTGTGTTTGAATTAAAACAACTACCAGATACTTTGAAATATGCTTATCTTGATGAAAAGAAGATATATCCTGTTATTATTAGTGCTAACCTTTCAGAATATGAAGAAGAAAGATTATTGAAAGTTCTAAGGAAGCACGGGTCTGCTATTGGATATACTCTTGATTATCTTAAGGGCATTAGTCCCACTCTATGTCAGCACAAGATTAATATGGAACCTGATGCTAAACCCGTTGTTGATCACCAACGTCGGTTAAATCCAAAAATGAAAGAAGTGGTAAGAACGGAAATATTGAAACTTCTAGAAGCAGGTATAATCTATCCTATAGCTGATAATAGATGGGTAAGTCATGTTCATTGTGTTCCTAAGAAAGGAGGTATTACTGTTGTTCCTAATGATAAGAATGAGCTTATTCCACAAAGAATTGTCACAAGCTATAGAATGGTAAAAATTAAATAAAGCTACTAGAAAAGATCATTACCCTCTGCCTTTTATTGATCAAATGTTAGAAATATTATCTAAGCACACACATTTTTGCTTCCTTGATGGATACTTTGGCTTTTCACAAATACCTGTTTTACAATCTGATCAAGAAAAGACCACTTTTACGTGTCCTTTTGGAACATTTGCTTATAGACGTATGCCTTTCGGTTTATGTAATGCACCTGCTACCTTTCAAAGATGTATGACTGTTATATTCTCTGATTTTTGTGAAAAGATTGTTGAGGTTTTCATGGATGACTTTTCTGTTTATGGGATGTATTTTGATGATTGTTTAAGCAATCTTGATCGAGTCTTGCAGAGATGTGAACAAAGAAATCTCGTTTTGAATTGGGAGAAGTGCCACTTTATGGTTAACGAAGGTATTGTCTTGGGCCATAAAATTTATGAAAGAGGCATTGAGGTAGACAAAGCTAAGGTTGATGCAATTGAGAAAATGTCATGTCCTAAAGATATCAAAGGTATTCGTAGTTTCCTTGGTCATGTTGGCTTCTATAGGAGGTTTATCAAAGACTTGTTTAAAATTTCTAGGCCTCTTACTAATCTTTTGCAAAAGGATATTCCCTTCGTGTTTGATGATGATTATATGGAAGCCTTTAAATCACTAAAGAAAGCCTTAATTACTGCACCTGTTGTTCAACTACCTGATTCGAACTTGCCTTTTGATATTATGTGTGATGCTAGTGATTATGTTATTGGTGTAGTTCTAGGACAAAGAGTTGATAAGAAACTAAATGTTATTCATTATGCTAGTAAAACTCTAGACCTTGCTCAACGAGACTATGCTACTACTGAAAAAGAATTCTTAGCAGTGGTGTTTGCTTGTGATAAATTCAGATCTTACATTGTTGATTCTAAAGTAATTGTTCACACCGATCATGCTGCTATAAAATATCTTATGGAAAACAAAGATGCTAAACCTAGACTCATTAGGTGGTTTCTTCTGCTACAAGAATTTGATTTGCATATCACTAATAGGGAGGAGCAGAGAACCCCATAGCTGATAACTTGTCTAGACTTGGAAATATTCTTGATGACCCACAACCAATTAATGATAGCTTCCCTGATGAAAAACTAGCTGCATGTAAATGTTTCTCATAATACACCTTGGTATGCTGACTATGCTAATTATATTGTTGCTAAATACATACCACCTAGCTTCACATACCAACAAAAGAAAAAATGCTTCTATGATTTAAGACATTACTTTTGGGATGACCCACCTCTTTATAAAGAAGGAGTAGACGGTATTATTAGACGTTGTGTACCTGAGCATAAACAGTAACAAATCCTACGGAAATGTCACTCTGAAGCTTATGGAGGACATCACGCGGGATATAGAACCGCTCATAAGGTATTGCAATGTGGTTATTATTGGCCTACTCTCTTCAAGGATGTCCGTAAGTTTGTCTCATCATGTGATGAATGCCAAAGAATAGGTGATATCGGTAACCGTTAAGAAATGCCTATGAATTATTCACTTTCTGTTGAACCATTTTACGTTTGGGGGTTTAACTTCATGGGATCTTTTCCTCCATCTAATGGGTATACACATATTTTGGTTGCTGTGGATTATGCTACTAGATGGGTAGAAGCTATTCCAATCGGTAGTGCTGATCACAACACCTCTATTAAAATGCTTAAGGAAGTTATTTTCCCAAGGTTTGGAGTCCCTAGATATTTAATGACTGATGGTGGTTCACACTTTATTCATGGTGCTTTCCGTAAAATGCTTGCTAAGTATGATGTTAACCATAGAACTGAGTCACCTTATCATCCTCAGTCTAGTGGTCAAGTTGAACCTAGCAATAGAGAAATAAAACTAATCTTACAAAACACTGTTAGTAGGTCCCGGAAGAATTGGTCTAAGAAATTAGATGATGCACTTTGGGCTTATAGAACGGCTTATAAAAATCCTATGGGTATGTCTCCATATAAAATGGTTTATGGAAAAGCTTATCATTTACCTCTTGAGTTAGAACACAAAGCATTTTGGGCAATAAAAGAACTCAGTTATGATTTCAAACTTGCTGGGGAAAGAGGTTATTTAATATTAGCTCATTAGATGAATGGAGAATCCAGGCTTATGAAAATGCTAAGTTATTCAAAGAAAAAGTTAAAAGATGGCTTCACAAAAGAATCCAAAAGCATGAGTTCAAAGTAGGAGAATATGTTCTTTTGTACAACTCCCGTTTTAGATTCTTTGCAGGAAAACTCCTCTCCAAATGGGAAGGACCCTATGTCATCAAGGAGTTCTATCGATCCGGAGCTATCAAAATAAATAATGCCGAAGGGACTAACCCGAAGGTTGTCAATGGGCAACGAATAAAACACTATATCTCAGGTACGCCCATTAATGTTGAAAACAATGTTATCCAAACTTTGACACCGGAAGAACACATAAAGGAAACCTTCCGGAACACTCCAGAATCATGAAAATAAGGAGGTGCGTGATACGGTAAGTAAACGAACTCTGAAAAATCTGCAAAAATATTTTTTTGTCAGTTTTGGAATATTTAGAAAATTAAGAAAATAAGAAACTTCCAGGAACTGAACTCCGTTTTTCTTCCATTCTACTTTTTCACCAAGATAAAAGATCTATATATACCTCACGAACCTGTTAACCTCCGTATCGCAGAGAAATCTCCTGTTTTCTTTTCTTGTTGTTTTCTGTCTGATCTGTTGAGCTAGGCATCATGTCTTCTCCCCCCTGATCGTATGGAAGAAGATGCTTGGTTGATGATGATCGAGCTGAAGAGAGAAGACCCCGTTGGAGCAGCAAAGGACGATAAGAGCAAGGAGGCCACTGGAGATCAAGTGCTGGTGGACGAGCAAGCATTGCCCGCCGATGAGGAAGAGGAAGATATCCCTGAACCCTACTATGCTCATCTTACCCCCGTTGAGATTGCAGCCTTCGGGATCATTAATAGGGTTCATATACAAAATAAGTATCTCAATCGTGAAAATATTTTGCATATGGAGCACATTGCATCCCTACGGAGAGTCATTCGAAGATTGGAGAGCCTGTTGATCCTTAAAGACCGGATTGCTTCTACTTCATCAGCACCACCTTCTTCATCACCACCACCTTCTTCATCACCACCAAAAGACAAGTGAGTATTGGGTATGGGTGACGGTGTCCTGGACTAGGGGGTACTCACCACGTCGTCTCCCGATCAGTTGGATTGGGCCGAGGACCCCCATAGCCGTATACTCATGGGCCAGTTCGGACAACCCCTGCCGCATACAAGGAAGACTCCACAAGACTTGGCGCCCAAGACAAGGACTCTCCTAAACCCTAGGCCTCCGGTATCTTATATAAACCGAGGCCAGGCTAGTCAATAGACAATCTCATATTCATTACTGCAATCTTATGGTAGACACATGTACTCTGTACTACACCCATATGAATACAATCAAAAGCAGAATGTAGGGTATTATCTCATCAAGAGAGCCTGAAACTAGGTAAAACCCCGTGTCCATGTTACCATCGCTCCAAGACGCCTAGTTTAGGACCCCTACTACGAGATACGCCAGATATTGAACCGACATTGGTGCTTTCATTGAGAGCCTGTAGATCAGGTTATATCTTTCAGTTGAAATTCATATAGAATAAATTGATTCCTTTGTGAATAGTCTCTACGGCCATGCTATTCTGCTTGTAGATCAGTTTTTGTCTTGCTGGCGGCGGTTATTTTTGCGCAAGATCCAACATTGGCAGGCTGGCGTGCGCGCACAAGTCACTTCACATAAGATGGGGGCGGAGGGACAAGCGCAGACGTAAAGAACAATTCAGATGTTGCTCCTCAATCCTCATCGGTTGAATTGTGCTCGCCCACGCAGGAGTATAAAGCCAATTACTAGTACTATCCAAGCTAAGTATCCAACTCTATTTTGTTCTCCATAGTACTTTCTACTACGTGAAGTAGAGATCAATTTAATTCTAGTACTAGCTCTATTGAATACTTCTTGATCCGCTCAAGTGTCATCTGAAGTTCTAACTGCTGCGACCACATCGTGGGAAATTTAATCAATTTGTTTGAGATATGGTTTTAGATCGGATCAGAAATTTCTTTTGCGTTGGCGGCGGCTAAGCATTAAAAATCTACATGGCCGAGAATGGCGGTGACGTACGTACATCAGCAATCTACTGGTTGGCTGAGTGCTGGCTTCGCTCGCACCCGTTTCAGACAGCGCGATACATAGAGAGATATTCCATCCTCCCTTTTCTTTTTGTTATATTTTATTAAAGCATGGCGACAGCCTTTTCGCGAGCGATCTGTTTTCCATGCATGTTGCACATACTAGATCAATTGGTTTACACAAAATGACAGACTTTTGGGTCGCGTCGCCACCGAAAAAATAAGGCGACATAACTAGGGTTTCGGCCGCCGCCGCCGCCGGCGGCGGCGTGTGCGGCAACAAGTCGGACCACGGTTCACACGTTGTGGTTTAATCCTTCCTGCATGGGTTGATTCTACGGCATGAGGTTTTCATGCACTACCTCGTTGTCTATGGCTCCTGGAGTCTAAGCATCGAGTACTTGTCTGTTGATTGGATCTGAAGATTCTGTTCGACTTGTTCAAGGATTTCTGTCCCGGCGCTGCGTGTGGCAGCGATCGGTTTTTTGTCCCGGCGTTGGCTTTGACAGTGTTCGGTTCTTCTTCCTGCAATACTGGCTGATCCGTCGGCGAGATACGTGCAGTCCCACTCTCCGTCTAATCGGATTTTGACAGGTGTGGTTACACCCGGCAAGTCTCAGTCATCAAATCATCGGCGTACTGGTGGTGAGGTCGAGGGTGATTGTCGGGCGCAATGAAACTCATATGTTGGAACTGTCGCGGTATGGCCAGTACCGCGGCTGAGCGTGCCCTTCTGGATGTCGAGAAGCAATGGGGGCCGGATGTCGTCTTTCTGTCTGAGACACATCTGAATACTGTTAAGGCGGAAAACCTTAGAAAGAAATTGAAGATGGATAGAATGGAAGTGCAGGAAAGTGTGGGAGCTAGTGGAGGTTTACTACTGTTTTGGCGCAGTCTGGTAGTTATTCATATCCGGGATAAAAGCAAGAACTTCATCGATGTCACTATGGGTACAGGCCCGGATGAAACTTGGAGATTCACAGGATTTTATGGAGAGCCAAAATGGGAGGATAAGCAGTAATCATGGGGATATCTCCGAGCATTGCATCTACAAACAAACTTACCATGGATGGTAGTTGGTGACTTTGACGAAATTTTGTACTCTCATGAAAAGGAGGGGGACGCCCCCCGGCCGATGCAAATGATGCAAAATTTCCGAGATGCGCTAGTGGACTGTGAACCGGAAGATATGGGTTGTACGGGAGAATTGTTTACGTGGCGACGAAGAAGATTAAAGGAGCGGCTAGATCGAGCTGTATGTAATGGACAATTCCTTGGCCTATGCCCGCACGTGAAGGTAACAAATGCGCCGCATACTAAATCAGATCACAGACCTATCTTCGTGGATACAGAAGGTGATGTGGCGGGTGACCAAAATCGGCAATTCCAGAAGCAGTTTGAGGCGAGATGGCTTCAAGAGGAAAATGTCATGCAGCTTGTCACAGACGCATGGGAGCGAACGGACCCTCTGGCACCCATTGCGGTCCGAACAGCGAGCGTACATGCTGATATGCATGTCTGGGATCGTGAGATCCTCAAGGCACCGCATCAGCGTCTCAAGGAGCTCAAGGCGGAGTTGGATAAGTTGCGGTCGGGCCCTCTCACTGACGAGTCGGCGGACAGGCAACATGTGTTACTAATTGAAATAGAAGAAAACTTGGAGAAGGAGGAGATCTACTGGGTACAGCGTAGTCGTGCCAACTGGCTGAAGTTTGGCGACCGTAATACCAATTTTTTCAGTAATTTTTCTTCTGCTAGAAAGAAAAGGAATCATATAAGAAGGCTGCTTGGTGATGATGGCATATGGAGGGAGGACAATGAATCAATGAAGAGCCTTATCAGTGAGTATTTTCAGCATCTCTTCTCTTCAGAAGTGAACGCACCTTCTTTAAACGTTTTGAATAAAGTTAAAAGATGTGTGACGGACTACATGAATGAATCACTACTTGCACCTTATACAGAAGAGGAGGTAAAGAAAGCACTATTTAGTATAGGTGATTTAAAGGCGCCAGGACCAGATGGCCTACATGCAAATTTTTTTAAAAAATTCTGGCCCCTTCTTGGTGATATTTTGGTGAAGGAAGTTTTGGCAGCCATTAATTCAGGGGTTATTCCAGAGGGGTGGAACTCTACCACCATTGTCTTGATCCCAAAAGTGGACAATCCAGAGAAGATCACCCAATACAGACCTATTAGTTTATGTAATGTGGTGTATAAGGTGATCTCGAAGATGTTGGCTGCCAGATTAAAGGTATTACTTCCAGATATAATCAGTGAAACTCAGAGTGCTTTTGTTCCTGGACGTATCATAACTGATAATGTAATTGTGGCTTATAAGTGTTTACATACCATGAAAAAAAGGAAGAAAGGAAAATTTGGAACTTGTGTAGTGAAGCTGGACATGCACAAAGCATATGATCGAGTAGAATGGGTGTTTTTGGAGGCAATATTATCCAAGCTGGGGTTTAATGCAAGTTGGGTCCAGCTGGTCATGTCTTGTGTTACTTCCGTGGAGTATAAGGTACGATTTAATTCGAACGAGACACTTCCGTTTACTCCAACGAGGGGACTGAGACAGGGAGACCCTCTATCCCCATATATGTTTCTCTTATGTGTGGAGGGTTTATCAGCCCTAATTAATCATGAGGTGGAAGTTGGCAATCTGAATGGTGTCCAGGTGTGTAGAGATTCCCCAACAGTTTGTCATTTATTATTTGCTGACGATTCACTTATCCTGATGAGAGCAGATGAGTCAAATGGAAAAACATTGCGCGAGATTTTGGATGAATATTGTGCAGCTTCAGGCCAACTGGTGAGTGTAGCAAAGTGTTCAATCTTCTTCAGCCCAAACACTGGAGATTAAGGCTGTAGTTTGCCAAATCCTGGACATAATGACGGAGTCTCTCTCAGATAAGTATCTGGGGCTACCGTCCATGATTGGAGTTGATCGAGTAGACTGCTTCAAACATATTACTGAGAGAATCCAAGCTATGGTGAACGGATGGAAAGAGAGAACTCTCTCCTATGGAGGGAAGGAGGCGTTGTTGAAAGCGGTGGCCCAAGCCATCCCAACATATGCGATGAGTGTGTTCAAATTCCCAAAGAAAGTATGCAAGGGGATCACTGATGCAATGTTGCACTATTGGTGGGGTGATGGGGAAAACCAGCGGAAGATGCATTCGTTCTTCTGGTGGAAAATGTGTGTGCCAAAAGAGAGAGGAGGAATGGGCTTCCGAGATGTCCATAGTTTCAACTTGGCGATGCTAGCAAAACAATGTTGGAGGCTTATTGAGAATTATGGATCCTTGTGTGCTCGCGTCCTTAGAGCAAGATACTACCCTACGGGAGACATTCTCAATTGTGAACTTAAAAACGTATCCTCTTACGTATCGCAAAGTATTTGGGCTGGTGTCCAGACTTTCAAAAAAGGGGTGCATCTGGAGAGTGGGAGACGGTGCAAAGATAAATATATGGAATGACTGCTAGATACCGAACAGTGCGTCAAGGAAAATCATCACTGTCCAGGGAAACCAAGTGCTAACCCGGGTATGTGAGTTAATAGACCCAATTTCTGGAGAGTGGGATGAGCAGTTGATCCGTGAGAACTTCTGGCACATTGATGCCGAGCGCATCTTGCAGATCCCTTTATTTCATGCGGAGACAGAAGATTTTGTAGCATGGCAATTAACAAAGAATGGGGTTTTCTCAGTTCGGTCTACGTATTATAAACAATGGGAGGCAATTTTTGATGAGAATGATCTGGGCCTAGTACGTTACTCCACGGCGCCACACCCAATCTGGCGCAAGTTATGGAGTCTGAAGGTGCCAGCAAAGATAAAGATTTTTTTATGGCGATGCTTACACAATGTTATCCCATGCTTCAGTGTTCACGCAAATCACCATATAGGGAGTATATCTCAATGCCCAGTCTGCCAAGATGGTGCGGAGGGTATATGTCATGTCCTATTCCAGTGTGCATGATCGAAGGCCGTTTGGGATGCACTCGGACTTAGTGAAGAGATTCAATTTGCTGTTGTAATAGACCGAGCTGGTGCGTCTGTTATCGATTTCTTATTATGCGATGAAGCTTATCAGAAGGCATACACTGGTCAGGTTGAGCTATCGGAGATGATAGCCACAACATGCTGGTATCTGTGGTGGCAGCGAAGAGAATTCGTCAAAGGGGAGGAGCTGCAAACGCCGGAGAGGACAGCACCTGCGTTCTTGGCGCTTGCCCTCAACTACGCTCGTGCTGTAGGGAAAGGTCCGACTGTTGCTAAATTAAAAAAGTGGCCATCTATCTTACCAGGGCATCTAGTTCTGAATGTGGACGCATCCTATTTTGCTGGGACAAATTCAGGTGCATGCGGGGCGGTTGTCAGGGATCATAAAGGTCGTTTCATCACAGCTGCAACAGCAAGACTTGAACACGCCGCTGATGTTGTCGCGGCAGAAACAGCGGCACTGTTTGAAGGTTTAAAATTAGCCCTAAATGTGGGATGTGCTAAGTTGATGGTAAGAATTGATAATAGTGTTGTGGTAGATGCAATAAAGCTAAACGAAGGCCATTCAATGGTTGCAGCACCTGTGTTAGATGATTGTCAAAATATCTTGGATGATTTTGGGAAGGTTACTATTGAGCATTGCTTTAGAGAGTCAAATGTAGTAGCTCACGAGCTGGCAAAATGAGGGTGTGCAAACGATCCTCACGTTTGGGCGGATGCACCTCCTAATTTTCTTGTTAAATTCCTAGCGGATGATGTAACTGTTATTTGAGCTAATAAAGTATACCTTCCCGTCAAAAAAAAATACTAGATCAATTGGTTTAACCCTAGCGTTTGTACGAGATGAAGGTCCAAAGGAAAATTGCTACCGGCGGTGTGCTCGCACGCAACATCCTGTGTTCTACCGCGGCAGGAAGATCAGCAGACGGCGATGTCTAATCGCAGCGATCGCCCCCCGTCAAGATCAACTGGGTACTGGCCTCGCGTGTCGCCGTCGCCGGGTCCGAGGAGTACGCGCCGAGCACGTCCTGTACCATGCAACTACAGGCCGAAGACACTCCCGCACTGGCCGCGCCCATCACGGAATTCTTTCCTTTTTCTTTATGCTTTTTTATATTTTAATTTAGTACATAGATGTCGCTATCGTGCACTAGTACCTTGGCAAAAAATATTTTTCTTTGCCACATAACTAACTCAATCAAGTGCTAGTTTTTGCAGCACGACTTGTTAAGTCTAACTGATGAGCAATGCAAACTAGCTTTGCATTAGTGTCTTCGCCCGTGCGTCTTCGTTCGCAATCTTACGAACATTGCGTCCGCAAACAGACCTCGGCTCTCAGGCTATATTTCTCTAATTATTTACTTCACTTACATTGATTATAAGTGGAGGATTTCTTATTATTATTATTATTATATTTTTGGACTGCACTATTTTACGTGTGTAGGAAATCAACTTCGATTGTGTCACATGGTCAACTCTGTGGGCCGATGGCGTCATCCTGCCGGCATCGATCAAGTCGTGGCGTAGCCTCAGCGCGCGTCGTTGTACCAGCATCTCCGCGGCAACTCTGTCGGGACGACCTAAGGCGATTCAGGACATATTTCTCTAATTATTTACTTTACTTAAATTCATTAAGTAAAGGATTTTTTTATATTATTATCTCTGGCTTGCGGTATTTTACCTGTGCAGGCAATTGACTTAGATCGGGCCGCACTATCCCCTCGGCATGGTGTCCTCCTCGCCCACCTCCATCGACCGAATTGTGTTGTTGCCTTGGAGCGGTGCCCTGTGTTGGCAGCCCCGCATCGTCGCTTCATCAACCTACTCGGCCGGAGACTCCGGTGTCACCCGGCAGCCTGCTCCATCACCTCGGCTAGACTAGGGGCTTCACCTCTTCGGAGTGCCGAGCTCTTCGCTCGGCCACATCGGGCTTGGGGGCTGAGACCTTGTCCCGCACCAAGCTCGGACCGCGTCATTGATGCCGAACACATTAACCAGCTAAGTCGCTTTCATGCTCAAAAACTTTCAATTTTAAATTTTGTTCGGTTCGACCAAGCATTATACTTTTTGGCACAAAGTTGTTTGTGACAAAGTTCCTTGTCAAAACTTTGTTTGTGACACACATATTCAAATACCCCGTTTATTTGGGGGCTCCCTTGATGGAGATTTTCCTCTTGCATATGATTATACTTGTACGGTTTCGTTCCTTGTTCATGTATTACGCCACAATATGCACCATATTGACCTAAGCGATTTGCAAGCTGGGTTTCCTTGCTCCTGTGTTACCCCTGCGTTCCCGATTTTTGGCTAGGGAGTAAAGGGAGCATCTTTGTGATTGTCACGATCGGGTCATCCGAGCCGGACCTCAGACTAGGTGAA
Source organism: Triticum dicoccoides (assembly GCF_002162155.2). Taxonomy (NCBI): domain Eukaryota; kingdom Viridiplantae; phylum Streptophyta; class Magnoliopsida; order Poales; family Poaceae; genus Triticum; species Triticum dicoccoides. The sequence goes on from NC_041385.1 coordinate 756,658,771, forward strand.
GCCGAAAGCTAGCGCTCTTACTGTTTTCAATAATGGTCGGCACACAACGGAACTCACGAGTATAAAAAATCTATTGCACAGGTCTCATAGTAATAATGAGCAACCGAAGAAAGGTATCGGTGGGGGTACTATTTTCTTCGAAGACGCTTCTTACACTTCGTCGGTAATATAGCATAAGTTCCCTGAGCGCACTTTGTCTGTTACAGCCTTATGGCCTGATTGCCTGGTTATCAGAAACACCGTCGATATTCTCGACAGGGGGAGTACATAACACATTTCGGTCCTTGGCCGAAGAGGGAGAAGCCGACGGTCGGTTATGACGCGTATAAAGTTTGGATGAACACAGATATGATATAAGTACTTCGGTACATACAATCATTATACAAAAAAACCTTTTTCCCAAGTCACTTTGGGGCTCTTAAAATTTATATGTGAGCTATAAATGGGTTTTCTTCTTGGTCGACAGAAGCACAATTTTTTTCCAGTTTTCGGATTGGCACCGAACACTTGATCTTGTTCGGACGTCATGTTTTTCCTGGCGTTTTTTGGTTTTCCAAGCTTTTGGCACTTTCCAACTATTTGTGTGTTTTCCGCATAAGTATCGCAGTGCAACGCCGGACACCTCTAGGGATTCAGCAAAAATTCTCGGATATTGCTATATATGCATCAGTTTTGAATTGTGTCTTCAGTCAATATTTGGGTTTCCCGGCTCCTGTGCTTGCCTCCTATGTTCCGCTTTGTTCGGCTAGGTGTGCAAAGAGAGAACCACTGCGATTGTGCTTCCAGCTCGCATGGTTAAGCACCGCAGTGGAGAAAGCTGAAAACTGATTGTCACAATAAGCGTAAACTGGTCAGCGGTCTGATGACTGTATTAAATGATGGGTCGTTCATAACATTGGCCGAAGTGTTTACTGCTTGACCTCGGCTATCGCCGAACACTTACCGGGGGACTACTTGCTCCCAAGAAAGGAACCGATAGCGGGACTATTTTCTTTGGACGATGTTTCTTATGTTAAACAATAATATAACATGTCTCTCTGTGTACCTTTGTTTATAAAACCGTATGGCCGGATTGCCTTGTTTGCCGTAAATTTCTTTGCCCTCATAAAGGCTTTATAAAGTAGGACAAACACTCCTCGACTGCTGGCCGAGGAGGTTGAAGCTGATGGTCGGTCAACAAAATTTTGTATAATGTGGATCCGAGCATTAATGATGTAAAGTACTTGGATACATAGAGTCATTACACATAATTTGTGATTTTACTATGGATATCGATCCTTAATTCGGCCTCCCGTGCCCGCATTAAGGCTCGGGGGCTACTAGGCTTCGGGCTTATTATTTACAAATATTAAAAGGGCACATCGATCCCCTGATCTGGTGTTGCCACCCGACCAATGTCTCAAGGGCTACTACATTGACAATCCAATGCAAAAAATTTAAAGTGCAATATAGTTTTCGAGGAGATTATTATCCTCAGGTTGGTCGGCCGCACCCAACCTGAGTCTCGAGGACTTTGCACACCGCGTTTCTATTCCTAAGTATGTTGTCGAGCTGGGAATTGATCCTCGGGCTCATTTTATGAATCGTCCTGAGTCTCAGGGGCTACTAGGGTCAGCGGTTTGATTTTTTCCTTCAGGTGGATCCCGGATATTAGGCCAACACGCACCTTGAGGGCTATTGGCTATACATCTCGGCAGAGATTACATTGCATAATTCGGAATTAAATTCATACAAATCAGCCCATGTCCGAGGTGGTGCACCACCTCGGATATAGTCCGGCGTTGGTGCTCGACTACAATAGACACCCTGGAAGCAGTCCGGCATAAAGCTCGGACGCTAGTGGCTGGCTCCGTAGAGGGCATTTTTGGCATTAAGCTCGGCTAAACTCCTTCAACTTTTTTGAACCAAGGTGATCTATGACACCTCGAATATAGTCCGACTTTGGAGCTTGGACATAGTCTGGCGTTGGAGCTCGGATACATTCCGGCGTTGGAACTCGGAAGCGGTCCGGCGTTGGTGCTCGGCTGCTAAAGATACCTCGAATGCAGTCCGGCGTTGGAGCTCGGACGCAAGAGGACGTTGCCGCTCATGAACAACTTCAAACCCGAGGTATAGCATAAAAGTAACAAGGCATTGATAAAGGCCGGAAATTTAAAGGGGCTCCTCGGATACCCGACGTGTAAACTCTTCGGAGTCACCTCGGCGATCCTCAAGATCAAAGACAAGAAGATTGGTTGAACCAGTTTTCAAGACCAACGACCGAAGGTGAAGAACAGTTCGGAAGAATCGAGGAGCATCCCCAACTTGAAGACCGGTTCAGGGGGCTACTGACGGTGTCCTGGACTAGGGGGTACTCACCACGTTGTCTCCCGATCAGTTGGATTGCGCCAAGGACCCCCATGGCCGTATACTCATGGGCTAGTTCGGACAACCCCTGCCGCATACAAGGAAGACTCCACAAGACATGGCGCCCAAGACAAGGACTCTCCTAAACTTTAGGCCTCCGGTGTCTTATATAAACCGAGGCCAGGCTAGTCAATAGATAATCTCATATTCATTACTACAATCTCATGGTAGACACATGTACTCTGTACTACACCCATATGAATACAATCAAAAGCAGCATGTAGGGTATTATCTCATCAAGAGAGCCCGAAGCTGGGTAAAACCCCGTGTCCACGTTACCATCGCTCCAAGACGCCTAGCTTAGGACCCCTACTATGAGATATGCCGGATATTGAACCGACAATGGGCACTCCCCTTGGCTTTGGCCAAGCTTGGGGGAGGTGCCCCGATATCGTAAAAATCTCCACTATCTTTTGCCTTTACTTTCTTAGTTCGATCAATGGTTATCTTTTGCTATTAGATGAAGAAAAGTTTAGTTCGATCCTTTATTTTTATGGGTTTGCTTAGTGATGAATCCTTGTAATCGTGTGTGAGATATAATAAAGTTTAGTTTGAGTTTTGCCTTCTTTACCTTTTTGTTGCAATAAAAGAAAGGAAATAAAAAGAAAGAGATCATATGCTAATCTTATGGTAAGTGATGACATTACACAAGGAAAAGTATAAGTAGAAAATTTTATTGTAGATTGACAAACATAGCATTGGTCAATGATGCAACTCATGAAAGAATTAATAAGGGAAGAGAAGATTCACATATAAATATACTATCATGGAAATCTTTTATGATTGTGAGCCATTAAAATATTATATGCCAAAATTATTGACGTTGGACAAGGAAGACAACCTAGTGATTTATGTTTGTTCATATTCACATAGAAGTCATATTGTCATAGATCCTTCAACATGTGGTGCTTGCCCTACCTTTGCTAGCCAAAAATTCCGCACTAAGTAGAGATACTACTTTTGCATCCAAAACCCTTAAACCCTATCTTGTTTGAGAGTCCACCATACCTACCTATGGATTGAGTAAGATCCTTCAAGTAAGTTGTCATTGGTGCAAAAAGGGGCAATAAAATTTCTTATAAAAATGTGAGATCATTTGGTGTAAGGGAAAATTGAGCATTGTACGAACTTGTGATGGTGAAGAATAAAAGCAACAGACTGTATAATAAAGGTTGCCATCACAAGGGGCAATATAATGTGACATTCTCTTGCACTAAGGGGTTGAGCATACAAACAAAAAGCGCATGGCAACTGCTACCTCTTGAGCATTGTGTTGGTTTTCCCTTGAAGAGGAAAGGGTGATGTAGCAAAGTAGCGTAAGTATTTCCCTCAGTTTTTGAGAACCAAGGTATCAATCCAGTAGGAGGCTCCTCACAAGTCCCTCGCACCTACACAAACAAACAAGAACCTCGCAACCAACGCGGTAAAGGGATTGTCAATCCCTTCACAGTAACTTGCGAAAGTGAGATCTGATAGAGATAATAAGATAAGATAAATATTTTTGGTATTTTTATGATATAGATTGAAAAGTAAAAGATGCAAATAAAAGTAGATAGGAAACTTATATGATAAAAGATAGACCCGGGGGCCATAGGTTTCACTAGTGGCTTTTCTCAAGATAGCATGAGTATTACGGTGGGTGGACAAATTACTGTCGAGCAATTGATAGAAAAGTGCATAGTTATGAGAATATCTAGGCATGATCATGTATATAGGCATCATGACCATGACGAGTAGATCGAAACGATTCTGCATCTACTACTATTACTCCACACATCAACTGCTATCCAGCATGAATCTAGAGTATTCAGTTCATAAGAACAGAGTAACGCATTAAGAAAGATGACATGATGTAGAGGGATAAACTCATGCAATATGATATAAACCCCATCTTTTTATCCTTGATGGCAACAACACAATATGTGCCTTGCTGCCCTTGCTGTCACTGGGAAAGGACACTGCAAGATTGAACCCAAAGATAAGCACTTCTCCCATTGCAAGAAAAATCAATCTAGTAGGCCAAACCAAACTGATAATTTGAAGAGACTTGCAAAGATAACCAATCATACATAAAAGAATTTAGAGGAGATTCAAATATTTCTCATAGATAAACTTGATCATAAACCCACAATTCATTGGATCTCGACAAACACACCGTAAAAAGAGTTACATCGAATAGATCTCCAAGAAGATCGAGGAGAACATTGTATTGAGATTCAAAGAGAGAGAAGAAGCCATCTAGCTAATAACTATAGACCCGAAGGTCTATGGTAAACTACTCACAACTCATCGGAGAGGCCTTGGAGATGATGTAGAGGCCCTCCATGGTCGATTCCCCCTCAGGCGGAGCACCGACGAAGGCTCCAAGATGGGATCTCGCAGATACAGAAGGTTGCGGCAGTGGAAATAGTTTTTCGTGGTGCTCCTGGATGTTTTTGGGGTACGTGGATATATATAGGCGAAGGAGGTAGGTCAGGCGAAGGTGGGGGACATGCCCTCTTGCTTCGTGGCCGCCTCGGCTGCTTCTTGGCGTCCACTCCAAGTCTCCTGGATTGTGTTTGTTCCAAAAAGATCGCTCCTGAAGGTTTCATTCCGTTTGGACTCCGTTTGATATTCCTTTTCTTCCAAACACTGAAATAGGCAAAAGAACAGCAGTTCGGGCTGGGCCTCCGGTTAGTAGGTTAGTCCCAAAAATGATATAAAAGTGTAAAGTAAAGCCCATAAACATCCAAAACAGGTAATATAATAGCATGGAACAATCAAAAATTATAGATACGTTGGAGACGTATCAGCAACCTCTGCTTCCCTCTGCGAAGGGCCTATCTTTTACTTTCGTGTATTTACTTTTATGCAAGACTCAAAGTTTTTTTCTCTATTCCTTTTATTTTTCTCCTTTGGCAAGCATCATGTGGTGAGGAAAGAACTAGGCACACATGTCCAGTTGAATATGGGTAGCATAAGTTATTATTGTTGACATCATCCTTGAAGTGAGTGTGTTGGGAGGCGAAACCATAAGCCCCTATCTTTCTTTGTGTCCGGTTGAAACGTTTTGCCCATGTGTACGCGGTGAGTGTTAGCAATCATAGAAGACTAAATTATGGTTGAGTAAGTGGACTTGCCTAAAGGCTCCGATGTGTGACCCTTCCTGAAAATATGATGAATTGTAGTTGCAAAGTTGACTTAGAACATAGTTTGTTGGTTTCCAATAGAGTTTATGCTTTATACTTCGATGTTGTGATGAATTGTCACTTGTTCATGAGAAGTATGTGATAATTTTTTTATATTAAAGTTTGCTGCTGTTATAATAAGTCACATGATGCTGCTATGGCTGTATTTTTGTTTTTTATCGACACCTCTCTCTCTAAGCATGTGGACATGTTTTTGTATTTCGATTTTCGCTTGAGGACAATCGAGGTCTAAGCTTGGGGGAGTTGATACGTCCATTTTGCATCATGTTTTCCTACTGTTATTTATGTTGCTTTATTTCATAATAATGCTTTTTGGAGTAATTATGATGCCTTTTCTCTCATAAATTGCAAGGTATGCACCAAGGGGGAGAATTCTGGCAGCTGGAAATCTGGACCTAAAAAAGCTACATCAAGCTACCTATTCTGCACAACTCCAAATGAGCAGAAACTCCCTGAGGAATTTTTATGGAATATTTAATAAATATTGGAGCAAATAAGTACCAGAGGAGGGCCACCAGGTGGGCACAACCCACCTGGGCGCGCCAGGAGGCCCATGCGCGCCCTGGTGGGTGTTGTCCTCCTCGGCCCACCTCCGGTGCCCATCTTCTGGTATATAAGTCATTTTTACCTAGAAAAAATCAGGAGAGGGCTTTCGGGATGAAGCGCCGCCGCCTCGAGGTGGAACTTGGGCAGGAGCACTTTTGCCCTCCGGTAGAGCGATTCCGCCGGGGAACTTCCCTCCCGGAGGGGGAAATCATCGTCATCATCATCACCAACAACTCTCCCATCATGGGGAGGGCTATCTTCATCAACATCTTCACAGCACCAACTCCTCTCAAACCCTAGTTCACCTCTTGTGTTCAATCTTTCTATCAAAAATATAGATTTGTGCTTGTGGGTGACTAGTAGTGTTGATTACATCTTGTAGTTGATTACTACATGGTTTATTTGGTGGAAGATTATAAGTTCATATTCATTATGCTATTTAATACCCCTCTGATCTTGAGCGTGTTTATCATTTGTGAGTAGTCACCTTCGTTCTTGAGGTCACAGGGGAAATCATGTTGCAAGTAATCATGTGAACTTGATATGTGTTTGATATTTTGATGGTATGTATGTTCTCATTCTCTTAGTGGTGTCATGTGAACGTCGACTACATGACACTTCACCATATTTGGGCCTAAGGGAATGCATTGTGGAGTAGTTATTAGATGGTGGGGTGCGAGAGTGACAGAAGCTTAAACCCCAGTTTATGCGCTATTCCGTAAGGGACCGATTGGATCCAAAAGTTTAATGCTATGGTTAGAATTTATTCTTAATACTTTTCTCGTAGTTGCGGATGCTTGCGATAGGTTTAATCATAAGTAGGAGGTTTGTTCAAGTAAGAACAGCACCTAAGCACCGGTCCACCCACATATCAAATTATCAAAGTACCGAACACGAATTAAGCCAACATGATGAAAGTGACTAGATGAAATTCCCGTGTACCCTCAAGAACACTTTGCTTCTCATAAGAAACCGTTTTGGCCTGTCCTTTGCCTCAAAAGGATTGGGATACCATGCTGCACTTTTTTACTACTATTGTTACTTGCTCATTACAAATTATCCTGCTATCAAACTACTCCGCTACTCACAATTTTAGCACTTGCAGACATTACCTTGCTGAAAACCACTTGTCATTTCCTTCTGCTCCTCATTGGGTTCGACACTCTTACTTATCGAAAAGGTCTACAGTTTACCCCATATACTTGTGGGTCATCAGAGGCTTCTCTCTTGAACATAGCATACAGCGGGTAGACAAATTATTGTTGGGTAATTGATAGAAAAGCATATAGTTATGACGATATTCAAGGCAATGATCATGTATATAGGCATCACGTCAGAGACAAGTAGACCGACTCATGCCTGCATCTACTACTATTGCTCCACACATTGGCCGCTTTCCAGCATGCATCTAGAGTATGAAGTTCATAAAGAACGGAGTAACACCTTAAGCAAGATGACATGATGTAGACAAAGTAAACTCGAGCAATTTGAATAAGCCCCATCATTTTCCCCTTGATGGCAACAATACAAATATGTGTCTTGTCTCCTTCTGTCACTGGGATATAGATCACCGCAAGATTGAACCCATTACAAAGCACCTCTTCCATTGCAAGATAAATCAATCTTGTTGGCCAAACCAAACCGATAGATCGGAGTGAAATACAAAGTTATTCAGAAAGATCAGAAACTTGCGGTGGCAGAAAAAGTGCTTCGTCTGGCTCTCTGTTGGTTTCCTGATTTTAGAGCATTTATAGAGCTGGAATGAGGTCAAACAGAGAAACGAGAGGCCCACAAGGTATTTGGGTGCCCCCCCCCCCGGGGCGCGCCCAAGTGCCGTGTCGCCTACTCCTTTGCCTTCTGGCCTCCTCCCGAAGCTTCTAGGGTCTCTTATGTCCAGAAAAAAATCATCAATAAGTTTTGTAGCATTTGGACATTGTTTGGTACTGATTTCCTGGAAAACCAAAACTGGCAAAAAATAGCAACTGGCACTTGGCACTGAGTTATAGGTTAGTCCCAGAAAATGATACATAATTGCTTATAAAACATCCAAGATTGATACTATAATAGCATGGAACAATCAAAAATTGTAGATACGTTGGAGACGTATCTGCATTCCCAAGCTTAATTCTTGATCATCCTTGAGTAGGTAAATGATAAAAACTGAATTTTTAATGTGGAATGCTACCTAAAATGTCTAGCATGTAATCTTTTTTAGGTATGAATATTAAGATCCAAATGATTCAAAGCAATAGTCTATAATTTGGTATAACGACATCAATACTCAAGCATACTAACAAACAATCATGCCTTTAAAATTGACAATGCTAAAGAAAGTTATCCCTACAAAATAATATAGCCTTGTCATGCTTCATCTTCTTAACACAAAATATTTATCATGCGCAACCCCGATGACAAGACGAGCAATTGGTTCATACTTTTTAACATGCTTCAACCTTTTCAACCCCCACGCAATACATGAGCGCGAGCCATGGATATAGCACTATGGATGGAACAAAATACAGTGGTAGAAATAATATTGGGAAGACAAAAAAGTAGAAAGTCTCACATCGACGAGGCTAATCAATGAGCTGTGGAGATGCCCATCAATTGTTGTCAATGCAAGGAGTAGGGATTCCCATGCAACGAATGCACTAAGAGTTATAAGTGTATGAAAACTCAAAAATAAAACTAAGTGGGTGTGCATCCAACTTGTTTTCTCATGAATACCTCGGTCATTTGAGGAAGCCCATCATCGGAATATACAAGCCAAGTTCTATACTAAAAATTCCCACTAGTATATGAAAAATGAAAGCATAGGGGACTCTCTATATGAAAAACATGGTACTACTTTGAATCACAAGTGTGGAAAAAGATAGTACCATTACCCCTTCTCTTTTTATCTCATTTGTTTTGGTGGGCTCTTTTTGGCCTCTTATTTATGTATTATTTATTTCCTCATTGGGATAATGTTGTAATTATGAACAATGATGATGATCACACTTCTATTTACTTACAATTCAAAATTACAACTCGATTCTAGAACAAAATATGACTCTATATGAATGACTCTCGCAGTGTACCAGGATGTGCAATGATCTAGCGTAACATATATAAAAATGATGAAAGGTGGTTGAGCCACAAATACTATGTCAGCTATATGATCATGCAAAGCAATATGACAAAGCAATATGACAATGATGATGTGTGTCATAAAAACTGAACGGTGGAAGTTGCATGACAATATATCTCAGAATGGCTATGAAAATGCCCTAATAGGTAGGTATGCTGGTTGTTTTGAGGTAGATATAAGGAGGCTTATGTGTGATAGAGTGCATTATATCACGGGGTTTGGATGCACTGGTGAAGTTTGCACCAACTCCCGAGGTGGGAAAGGGTAATGCACGGTACCGAAGAGGCTAGCAAATTGCGGAAAGGTGGGAGTGTGTATAATGCATGAACTCACATTAGTCATAAAGAACTCACATACTTATTGTGAAAGTTATTAGCCCTCGAAGCAAAGTACTACTACGCATGCCCCTAGGGGATAGATTGGTAGGAAAAGACCATCGCTCATCCCCGGCCGCCACTCATAAGGAAGACAATCAATAATAAATCATACTCCAACTTCTTAGCATAACGAGAGACTATACGTGCATGCTATGGGAATCAAAAACCTTCACGTCGGTATTCTTACTAAACCACAATCATTCATTAGTACCTCCCACATATTACCATCCTTATATCGCAAAACTATTGCAAGGAATCAAACTTATCATATTCCGTGATCTACATGAAAGTTTTTATTATATCCTTCTTGAATACCTATTATATTAGGACCAACTTCATAACCCATACATATTGCCATTACTTTTAGAAGACTCTCAAAATGATTTAAGTGAAGCTGAGCTTGCCTTGGGGAAGCCCATCTCACGATGGTCCAAAGCAATCGTCGCTTCGATCTTGTCTTTCTTGCCGTATGACCTCGCCTCACGAAATCACAGCTCGCGCGGGAACGAACCAACCACCCTGCAATCTCTACTGATCTCGCCTCGTCCATGGCATGCACATCGGTACACCCTGCTCCCTCTCTGATGACGGCGCGCACACCACTCCCACTCATGACACCATGGCTTCTCAACTGGTTACGGCCGGCCAGCTCGTGATAATCATCGTCGCTCTCCAAACAAATTGAAGTTGGATTGGTTAGTTACTAGCCGTACCAACGGCTCCCATGTAAATACATCAAAGCCTCGATACATTGGATGCACATACAGAGTCGGTCCAAACCATTCCTAGGCTCGCAGCGATGTAAAACAATTATTTTTAATGCTGAACTTTTATACTTATTTTAAACTAAGTGTATAATATTATAATGTTAAGTCTATTACTCAATCACATAAGAATGTTTTAAATAATAGTTATATTATTCATTATTACACAATTGTAATGTGTATCGTTGAAAATTTTGGTTTATACAAAATTTAAATTGTATGATTTACCAAGAAGTCTCTTACTTGATAAAATAATTCTTCAAATTAATTTCCTAATATTGCTTAACCTATATAGTGTATACACATATATTTGCATGTCTATGGGTTTGTTCATATATCTTTTAGTATTATTGAATAACATAGTAGATATTTCTAAATTATACACACTAACAAATATTTTAATAGTGGTTTTTATTATATATTAGACAATCATATTCATAGAAACTTCTAGGGTATAGCAAATGTGACTTCTAAATTGAGCTCACTAATAGAATAATCAAAAACCAATAGAGTTATTGATGGTACTTTTGCGCGTGATTTAGTTATATGACATGCCCATCTAGATCCACTTGTCTTGATTTGGTGCAAATGAGATTCCTAGTCCATTTCTCAAATGAAAAATTGTGCATTGTATTAAACATTAATATCTTGTTTATTATGATACTAAGACATCCATCATAAAGGGAAACTAACATATTTAAACTCAACTTCGCTAGTTAGATTGGTTTGCCCCATGATAACCCACAAGTATAGGGGGTCGCAACAGTTTTCGAGGGTAGAGTATTCAACCCAAATTTATTGATTCGACACAAGGGGATCCAAAGAATATTCTCAAGTATTAGCAGCTGAGTTGTCAATTCAACCACACCTGAAAAACTTAATATCTGCAGCAAAGTATTTAGTAGAAAAGTAGTATGGAAGTAACGGTAATGTTGACATAAAAGTAACAGTAGCAGTTTTGTAGCAATCTTAACAGTGGCAACGGAAAAGTAACTTGATAAAGATTAATATGAAACGAGCTCATAGGCAATGGATTAATGATGGATAATTATGTCTGATGGCATTCATCATGCAACAGTTATAACCTAGAGTGACACAGAATTAACTCCAATTCCACAATATAATGTAGGCATGTATACGTGCTTATGGAAAAGAACTTGCATGACATCTTTTGTCCTACCCTCCCGTGGCAGCGGGGTCCTAATGGAAACTAAGGGATATTAATGTCTCCTTTTAATAGAGAACCGGACCAAAGCTTTAGCACTTAGTGAATACATGAACTCCTCAAACTATGGTCATCACCGGGAAGTGTCTCGACTATTGTCACTCCGGGGGTGCTGGATCATAACATGTAGTAGGTGACTAGAGATTGCAAGATAGGGTCAGGAACTCACTATATTCATGAAAGCATAATAGGTTCAGATCTAAAATCATGGCACTCGGGCCCTAGTGACAAGCATTAAGCATGGCAAAGTCATAGCAACATCAATCTTAGAACATAATAGATACTAGGGATCAAACCCTAACAAAACTAACTCGATTACATGGTAAATCTCATCCAGCCCATCACCGTCCAGCAAGCCTATGATGGGATTACTCACGCACGGCGGTGAGCATCATAAAATTGGTGATGGAGGACGGTTGATGATGACGATGGCAACAGATTCCCCTCTCCGGAGCCACAAACGGACTCCAAATCTGCCCTCCTGAGGAAGAACAGGGCTTGGTGGCGGCTCCTTATCGTAAAATGTGATGAATCCTTCTCTCTTGTTTTTTTTCTCCTCGAACGTGAATATATGGAGTTGGAGTTGAGGTCGGTGGAGGTCCAAGGGGCCCACAAGACATAGGGCGCGCCCAGGGGGTAAGGCGCGCCCCCACTCTTGTGGATAGGGTGTGGGTCCCCTTCGGTTGATTCTTTCGCCAATATTTTTTATTTATTCCAAAAGTTATCTCTGTGAAGTTTCAGCTCATTCCGAGAACTTTTATTTCTGCACAAAAATAACACCATGGCAGTTCTGCTAAAAACAACATCAGTCCAGGTTAGTTCCATTCAAATCATGCAAATTAGAGTCCAAAACAAGGGCAAAAGAGTTTGGAGAAGTAGATACGATGGAGATGTATCACCCCACGTGGTATAAACTATTAGTATGTGGTGTGTATTTGTGCTCCTTCAAATTGAGGCTCAATTTTATGTATTTAATAAAAAATAGATTTAATGTATAATTGTATAGTGTTTACTAGTTTAATATTAGCGGAGGCTCTGGGTGGTCACCCCTTTTGCCCGGCCTATGCGCCAGCCCTCTGTATATATAATTGAAATTGTACTTTATTTTCTTTCCTTTGTCATACAATATGTGTAGAGCTGCAACCAGTAATTCAAATACATCAAGTAATCCCTCAGTCTTTCCATGATAATATGTTTCTTATTTATATCACAAGAGTTATAGTACAAGCCGCGTACACATCGACTGACAAAATTAAAAAAATAGCAGAACGCTAGCGTTTGCACAAAGAAACACCGGCCAAGAAAGAAAATTACAATCAAGACCCAAGAATCCTTTAAACTTGACACCAACGCCTATCACCATCCTCCGGCGCCACCACAACAGTCACCAAAGGAGAAAATGATGAAGCACCTCCTCACTCGAACTCGACGCGGCTCCATGGCTGATATGCGGCTTTGTGGACCTCCAAGGTGGCTCGCCCAAGGCGAAGCCATTGCCGTTGAAAGGATCAGACTAGGGCAACACCCTAGACACGCCATGGAAATCCAGATCTGCCCCTCCCCACACACACATGACTAAGACGTCGGAGAAGAACACCATACTTGCGAGCCACGAACCACGAACCCACCACATGATCCACCATCTTCAAGATGTCATTGATGCAGACCATAATCTGCATCCACTCCTAGACTACCTCCCAAGCTCCGCGTTGGCACTGAAGCGAAAGTCATTGCAACGACGAAGCTCGATGACACAAGTACACCACATGGATGTCGTCCCGCCACGCCATCATTGCTTCAACAGACTGGTTTAGATGATGAATGACCGAAAAACCTAATAGGGCCTAAAACCTACACGATCCACATGTGTGGATCTGATGCACCCCTCGCCACCGCTGACCGAGGTCGCTGGCGGAGGGGAGCCACCGGAGGACAGCAGTGGAAGGACCTAGTTGGCTAGGGCGCCCTTTCTCTCTCCCAACCCCCTTGGAAGAAAGAAAAATGATTGAACAAACGGATCCATACTCCCTCTGTTCCATATTGGTTATCACTCAGAACGGATGCATCTAGCACTAAAATACGTCTTAATACATTCATGTCAGAGACAACTAATGTGAAACGAAGGAAGTAATTAGTACATCACGAGTAGTTAGGCCCTGTTTGGTTCATAAGTCCTAGGACTTTTTTAGTCCCGACTTATAAGTTATAAGTCCCTAAAAAGTTCCTACCTGTTTGGTTCCTGAGACTTAACATGGACTAAAAGACCATATTACAACTATAAGTCCCTATAAGACTCTCTTTGAGATTGTTATTTTATAAGTCCCAAATGCCCACTTTAAGTCCTTATAAGTCCCTCCTGTTTGGTTTAGATGGGACTTAAAGGGACTTTTTTAAGTCCATACACCAATAAGTCCCTGTAACCAAACACCCTCTTAGTTATAGACACGGAGCAAAACTTTTCGCAAAGGTAAATGTTTCTGCCCGGCGCGCACACCCTATGATTTGGTAAGATGGAACGCACATCCCCCCTCTACTCTGCCATGGTCGAACGCCAGTTCTGCTGGGACTGGCTTCCATTAGAGCTGCAACCTACATTTCGTTTTGCTGGACTGGCTCCATCGGAGCCGCAACCGGCAAAAGAATTCCCCTGGAACTGGCTTCCACGAAAGTTGCAACCGGCATTATTTTTTCCTGGAATTATCATTGGCGAAGCTGCACAGAGCTGCAACTCCCGTGTCAGAGCTGCAACCATTGTCGGTAGAAGTTGCAACCCACCTGTAGTTGTGCTACAGCCTGTAGGTGCTGCGGCGAGCCAACGAGGTCGAGGGCGGTGATCGTGTGAAGTGGGGTGATGGAGCTGCAACCAGTGATTGTTGTGTTAGAACCAGCTGACGACAAAGCTGCAATCGACTTCGTCCATGTTGTGCATCTGTGATGGCCACCATGACGAGTCCGGGAGGGGGAAATGGGGGAGAGAAGGGGCGCCGTGCTGCTAGAGATGCAGCGAGCCTGTGAGCGGCGCCAATTGGTGGATCTCCTCTCAACGATGATCTCAAAGAGGACGGAGCCCCTGGTTCTGCCGATGCTACTTGGAGATGTTAGTCAGGATACTACTGTAGTTGGTTGCAGACCTGCTGCTCTCGCTGCTATCAAAGGTCTGAAGGTCCTCAAAGATCCTTTTCACAAGATCATCCTTTAGACCTTTGATAGGCAAGTTCCTCCTACAATAACTCTGTCCCAACACAGAGCAAAGTCGCCGCCTCCTTCGCCCGGTGCATCGTCTAATCCTCGCCCTTCTTCTTGGACGCCAATGCCAGCCATACTCCACGGAGCTCCTTCCAACGACGTCCTTGGCCTGACAATTGAATGAATGAATTGACAATTGTTTCTTCAGTGGTTAGGCTGCATGGGATTCGATGCCCTGTTTCTCCAGAGTTTAGTCATGCTGACCGTGGACATTGTGAATGGCAAGGAAGACGAAGAGGAAGGCGGAACAGGACTACAGGAGGACTGAGCTGGAGTTGGCATATACTGTGAATAATCTAAGTTGGGAGAGAAGAAAAGAAGAACAAGGCCACTTCATTTTTGGCGAGGCTTACAGTAGCAGCGACTTTAGCATGTGTTTCTTTGCTGAACTAAGTTGTATCTTTTCACTACTCTTTGAAATACAAAGCTAGTGATGTTTATCATAGATTATGGTGGCTTGTACTTTCATCATATCTCCCAAAATTTGTGTAGCCAGACAAATTGAGAGGTCAACTATAGTGGGGAAAAAACAAGAGATGGACAAATTAGAAATCTAATAGAGAGGAGAAACCTCTAGCTGCACAACCAGAAGCCTTGAAACACAACATGTTGTCGTCCGCAAAAAGCAAGTCACTCACCGACGGAGCAGACTAAGCTACCATGATGCCGCTGAGGTGCGATGACTGACTATTAATTTTTAAGAGGCGTGAAAGGCCCTGGACTGCCAACAAGAACAAGTATGGAGAGATAGGGTCCTCTTGGTGGATACCTCGAGTTGGTTTAAAGCTCTCTAATTTTTTATCATTAAACAACACCGAGAAATTTCGTAGTGATCCAAGCTGGTGCAAACCCCAACTTAGTCATAATTGTCTTCAGATAGTCGTACTCAACTTTGTCATAGGCGTTCGTCCTATCCAGTTTGAGCGCACATAACCTATTCTTATTAGTGTTTTTACGCTTCATGAAATGCAGACACACATATGCTGAGATGATATTATCAGTAATCAAACATCCTGGGACAAAAGCAGATATGCAAACAGCGCATAGGCCATAGTGGCACAACCCCGCATGGGCCCGACTCAGTAACATCCGCTAGCCTCCCGCTCGCTCGCTCGCGGCCCGATGGTTTTTCCAGCTCTCATTTGCTGTAGTTGTTCGTTGTTCTTAGAAAAAACTACCCTTCCCTATAAAACTGGCTGATTTTCTTATTAAAAATAAAATTTTCATGAATTTGAGGAAATGGCCACTATCGTGGTTCTAAGTCTGACAGTAGAAAGGGGGTAGGTATAGAGAGGCAAGATCTTAGCTATGGTGAAGATGTACACACGATGTTTACGAGTTCAGGTCCTTCTCGGAGGAAGTAATAGCCCTACGTCTTGGTGCCCGGAGGCGGTCGATTGGATTATATGTGTTGGATTACAGAGGGTGCGAACCCTTGTGCCAGAGGAGGGGGTGGCTTATATAGAATGCGCCAAGACCCCAGCCCCACTCCATTACAAGGAAACTAATGTACATAAAGTATGGGCGTTACTGGTAACGCCAGCATTAAGTACTCTTAATGCCCATGAAGACTAAGGAGTAAATATCTGGCCGTTGTGTGTTCTCCTGACTACTGGTCTTTGGTATGGTCAAGTGATCTTCCTCGTGGTCGACTGTCGACAGGTAACGGCTGTCGAGTGATGTGACCATCAAGTGGATTCCACTCGACGTATGAGACTGGTCCTCTTCTGTTGACTCTTGGTCTTTTCATATCCCAGGGTAGTGACCTTGGGTAGGGCTCGTAAGTCGAGCCTATGACCCTACCCCGGGTCTGTATCATCGTCAGTAGCCCCCGAATGGATTAAGGTGTGAGAGGAAAGTAAAACGACGTCGAACTTGTCCTGTGTTCTGTATCTCCGCAAGTGTTCCCTGTTAGACTGAACGCCTGCATTGATACTTCGGAGTCGACTCGGTTGCCTTGATCCATTCAGGAAGTCGTCGACTGAACTAGTGGCCTCATGCGTCGAGTGTCGTGTGAGAGCGTGGGATCTCGGGCGCGATTGCCTGCGAGGAATCCCGGATTCCGCGGGATACAAAATTTCGGGGGCGGGCACGGGTAGGAGGGCGCCGAAAAAAGGGGGACCCGGACGAGCCGAGACACCTCGATTATCACGCCACCTTTTTTGCCACGTTCGTTGCGCGCAACTGTAGCAGGATTTGATGGGATTGCCCGGCCCCACGCGTCATTCACTCGGAAGTGAGCCTTTATAAGGCGACGGGGCCGGGGTGCTTGCACTGTGCACGCCTGCCTCTTCTTCTTCTTCCTCTGCTCCTCCGCCGTACCCAGCGCCTCCGCCTCCGGCACCACTGCTTCCCCACCATGGTGAAGGCCAAGACGGCGGCGCTAGAGCGTGCCAAGAAGGCGATGGGGGCGGCGAAGGGTAAGAAACCAAGCCACGGATCGTCATCGCGCTCGGGTTGCCGCCGGGCTGGATCCAAGGCGATTGGATCCGGTCTTCGATTCGGCGGGAGGATCTGACTGAGCTGGAGGAGTCCGTGCTGATCGCGGCGGGGGCGGCGAGGCTGCCAAAGGGAGAGACGAAGCCACAGCCTCGACCGGGTGAGTGTGTTTTGCTCGCCACTCATGTCGACCGGGGCTTCTCGCTTCCTCCGCACCCTTTCTTCCGTGGGTTTTTGAACTTTTTCGGGGCACAGCTACACCACTTTTCCCCCAATACCATCACGTACCTAGCCACATTCGTGTCGATGTGTGAGAATTTCTTAGGGTGTCGACCACACTGGGGTCTCTTCAAACATATCTTCACCATCCTTTCCCAGTCGGTTAAGAAGGCGAAGTCGAGTGACTCGAAAACCCATGTGATCCAGATGTGCGGGGGCTTAGCTTTCCAAAAGAGGAATACGAGTGCTTTCCCTGCTGTGACCCTTCCTGAATCTGTCAGGGGTTGGCAGTCGTCCTGGTTCTACTGCCAGGATGTTGTTACTCCGGGTCAGTCGACCGGTCTTCCTCCTTTTTCATTCGGCCGTGTCCAGACTCCTGCTCCACTGAAGGTTACCGCTGCCGAGACCATGGAGACGAGGATGTTAGTGGACCGAGTGGTCCAGCTCATCAATGATGGAGTCACTGGCTTGGACTTGCTGGAGGTGTTCCTCGCTCGCCGTATCCAGCCTCTCCAGGCCCGTGACCACCCGATGTGGTTGTATTCTAGACCGGGTGACACCACTCGGGTCCATCCAGAAGAAGTGTCGCTCGACACCGTGGCCTTGTAGTTGAAGGGTATCACGGGAAATCAAGATAACCCCAGAGGATCCAAGCGAGATGTCTCTTTCGGAAGAGACAACCCACCCGACAAGGTACATTCTCCACTCCGACTGTTTTCTGTTTGTGTTCTGACTCCGCTCGGCGTTGGCTGACTCTTGTTTTGACCAATTTGCTTTGCAGGTATTCACTGAGATGTACTCAATGCCCAACGGCGAACAGGCCTTGGCGCAGGACTAGGAGGGGGAGGATAGTGTGGAGGAGAGTGGCGACTGGGAGTCTCCGAGAGAGGAGGAGGAAGAGAGCGAGGAGTCGGATGAAGAGGAAGAGGTCAACTCGCCGCCGCGCTCTGAGCGTCGATCCAAGCAGCAACACGATCCATCCGGCGGTCGTGTGAAGAGTGCGGCTCCAAGCGCCACCACCCAGAAGTGCACTTGGACGTCGACTCCGGAGCCGGCGGAGAAGGTGGCTAAGCAGCCAAAAGTTGCTCCCTCCAAGACCCGGAAGACGCTGCCGTGAATTAGGATGGACGTCCCCGTTGCCTCAGGGTAGGTATCTCGTTTGCGTTGTTGTAAGTCGACTGAATGTTTTATCGATCCGACTGACTAAACCTTGTGTCCTTTCAGCCCCGCCTCTGCTGCCACAGACATGGACGTTGACAAGGCACCAGAAGACGAAGAAGCCACCTCACGAGCTGGTAAGTCCATTCAACCCAGTTCTGTAACTGAATGGGTGGTCGATTGACTGAAATTTTGGTGCTTCTCTTCTTGTGTAGCCCCGCAAGATATCACCGTGCTTCCCGATGATGAAGAAGAATAAGTGCCTCTACAGGAGAGGAGGAAGAGGAGTGGAGGTTCGAGCAGGAGGAGACTTGAAGTCCAAATCCCTCAGTCGACCCCGGCACCTGAGATGATGGCTCGGACCAACGTCTCGTTTGCTGACCTGTTGACAACTGATCGTCTGTCAGGGTCGACTGCACAGACGCCTGCTGCACCGGTGCAACTCCACTCGTCTGACCCGGCCACTACTTTGGCTCCTCTGGAGCCATCTCTCTTTGCTACATACCAAACTCCGGACGACTCTCCGAGTGCCGCTAGCGAAACTCTTCGTCAGGTGAATCTTGTCATGGAGCAGGTGAAAGTGATGCATGAATCTAGTCAGATAGCCTACAATGCCAGCACTACTCTTCAGACCAACGTCCAGGTCACTATACTTCCGACTGAACTTTTGAACGTTGCTTTATATTTGATCACCCACTGGGTGTTCTCCCGTTTGAAACTCAAGAACTCTCTGATTTTGCACTTTTCGAATCAGTGGGGGCACGTCGAGTGCACCCACTGGGTGTAGTCCCCGAGACCACGGTCAGCTGCTGGCAGTCGACTGAGGTCTGACGAGTGTTGATCATTCTGTCCCTTCTCTTTTTTTTAAACTCTTTGCTGAGTATCGATCTGATCCAGTGGGGGCACGCTAAGTGCACTCACTGGGTGTAGTCCCCGAGACTACTGTTGAATGTTTGATTTGGCAGTAGTCTTAGAGTAAATCTTTTCCTTCATTGTTGCTTGTATGCGTCGACTGACATGTCTGTCTTTCTGGCTGCAGAGGTCTTGTGATCTTGGAGCTCGGCTCACCGACTTGAAGAAGAAGCATATCAGTGTTGAACTTGATCTCGAACTTGCGAAGAAGAACCTGAAGAATGCTCAAGAAGAAACAACCATCATGGGAGGTAATCACTCAGCCACTTTGTCTGCTTTGTAGCTTCATACTTGTCGCTGGCTTTTCTTTCAGTCTCTTTGAACCGAGTGAATTCACACAAGCAGATGTGCATAGTGAAAATCGCCAACTTCAGTCTCGTCTGAAGAGTGTTGTTTCTTTAGAGAGGATGAAGGAAGCTCTGGAGCAGAAGGATCTGGACCTGGTAGCTGCTCAAAAGGAAGCGCGCGAGAAGACGAAGCTTGCGGACGAGAAGCTGGCTTCAGTCGGCAAGTTGGAGGATGAGAACGCAACATTGAAGACGGCTGTCTCGGCCGACAATCGTGAAGTCGAGTAGCTGAGGAAGGACAAGGAGAGCTTGACCGTTGAAGTTGAGGGCCTCAAGACCAAGGCTGGCAAGCTAGAGTCTCATTTGGAACAACTCGCGGCAAAGCTTGTCCTGAAGCTTGAAGGTATGTCTAATCGGTTAAATAACAGTCGTCGATTGGGATTTGCAATACTGTTGACTCATTCATTGTTCGTTGTGATGAAACAGAACTCTGTCGGGACTTCGAGGCAGAAACCGGACGGGTCGAGATAGGTCTCGACCCTATCAACTGCCCAATGAAAGATGAAGTCGCGATGAACTTGCTTCGGCTGGAATCACGCTTGGACGGTGCAGTCGACTATCTGGCTTGGTTGAAGGCGGTGATGGTCCGAGTGGACGCCGAACTCTGGCCTCAAGAGGAAATGTCTCAAGATCTCGAGTCTTTGATGACTCGGCTAAATCAGATCGCAGACTGAGTGCAAGAGTGGAAGAAATCTTCTGCCCGCTGCGGTGCTGACGTCGCCTTGTCTTTGGTCCGAGTGCACTGCAAGGAAGCAAGGGAAGACAAGCTGGCAGCTCTCCAAGTGGCAAACACCAAGAAGCACTCCTTCCAGGACTTCATGGACACCTTCCTCGAGGCAGCTACTCACATCACCGACAGCATCGATCTTGACAGCTTATGCGACCCGGCCAGTCCTTCCCCCGCCGAGTGACGAAAAAACATTCTGCCACCGCTTTTATTTGCCTCGGAATGTCGAGTGGATTTGTAATCGTTAAAACTTCTTCGGGCCTGACGTCCGAGCACTTTATTTCGCGGTTAAGAAACCTTGGATTTATCGCCTCACATATTGCGTCAGTCTTCGAATGAAATTCGCCTTTCTCTTGAATTATTGTCTGTTTGTTTAATGCAGCTCCTGGAGAAGAATGGCCAGTCGACCGATCTGGTGATCCTCGAGTAGCATCGATCAGCTCATCAGCAAGGCCTTCAGCAATGGTCTTGACGTTCCAGTCGACTGGTCGGGTGATCCTTGGATAGCATTGATCATCTCACCAGCAAGGCACTCAGCAATGGTCTTGACGTTCCAGTCGACCGGTCTGGTGATCCTTGAGTAGCATTGATCAGCTCATCAGCAAGGCACTCAGCAATGGTCTTGACGTTCTAGTCGGCTGGTCGGGTGATCCTTGAGTAGCAT